>NC_142775.1:15655352-15964852 GCF_988280905.1 Pimephales promelas
ACCTTTGATTTTAATGATTTATTTTTCATTCTCAGTTCATGTTAACTAATTAACTCTTGTTATTCTCAGTTGTATCAACTGTATTGCCATATCAATTAATGAAGACAGGATGTCAGATTATTTGATTGATAAGAACATGAAATATTGAAATATGACAATGGATTTACTTTGGCACCTTAACAAATCTGATCTCAGTGTGATGCATCGTTCATCCTTTTCTGAAACTCTGAGAGACTAGATATTTTGAGTGCCTTTTTACATGGGACCATTTGCTGACTAATAATTGTCATTGCTGTCTGGGAAAAATAAGAGATATTAAAAGGTTCTCATTGTGATTTGTGGGCCCAGAGGAAATTTATGTTGCTTTTACATAGCTCAGAAGATCTACATCAATGCAGTTATCATGCTTTCATTTCATTTGAGTCAGATGTGTCTCCTAAATCTTAAGAGAGATAAAAATACAAACTGTTTACATAGGACTATCGAGTTGCACAAGTGTGGATCTCAATCTTTAGGCTAGATAATATGGTCTTAATTGAATCTGAGGAGACTCTAGATTGCAGATTTTGGTATATTGGCAAAATTGAGCACTCTGTGAGACAACCTCCTAAACTGTTGAGACACATGCAACAATTAAGATTATTAAAGGGATAGTTCACTTTGAAAATTAATTTTTGATATGTTTTATCTTACCTCAAGGGCATCCAAGATGTAGGTGTCTTTGTTTCCACAGTATTTTCAATTTTGACATTTTTCGGTCAAACCGTTGTTGTCTGTCAGTCATATAATGCAGATTTAGGGGGTCCACATCAAAGAGCATGCACAGAGAAGTCAAAATTAAACATGATTTAATGACTTGTAAATGTAAGTACACATTGATGGCCTAAGACACGAAATGAGCAGTTTGTGTTAGAAAACGAACACCTCGTGTAACCACAGCCATGTCCAACTGATCTGAATCAGTTGTCCAATGTCCGACTGAACCATGTCCAACGTTCCGCCGGAAGTGATCGCTTGCGCGTGTCCGTCATTCATTGTTTACACAGAGATTTCGGAAGTTTTACCTTTCACTGTGAAGATCTTAACATATTTAGATATACAGGAAATCGCGATGGAAGACGATTTCGATATGAAGAGTTCAGATGCAAAAGCCTCTAAATGCCATTTGAAATTTTCTTCTTTAATGAGGATTTTTTTTATCAAACTTGTATATTTAAGTTCAGTAATTTCACTTAAATAACAATCATTGCCATTTAAGTGAAATTACTGAACTTAAATATACAAGTTTGATAAAAATCATCATTAAAGAAGAAAATTTCAAATGGCATTTAGAGGCTTTTGCATCTGAACTCTTCATATATCTAAATATCGATAAATATCGATATTTTATTATTATTTTTTTCAGAAGAAAATTCTGAGAAGCTTATTAAATCAATAGAGATTTGGTTTAAATGATATTTGTCACTTTTCTGTCCCTGGCTTCTCTGTTTTTTTTTTTTTTTTTTGTTTTTTTGAAAGACACAGATGCTTGAACATTATTCTGCCTGCAAATAATTGTGTCATCTCGCCATTATGCTATGTGTAAGAAGTCTATATTATGTTCAAGACCCATCATGGGGGTGGGCAAAGGCATATGATTCTTCCTCTGTAGATAAACGGCATTTGCTCACCCGCCACACTTTACAATGAAGAGGGACCAACTACCATTCATAAACAACAAGGAGATCAGTGGTGTTGGGCAGGTTGTAGAGTTCAAAGCTGGGTCACATATATATACACACACACACACACAGAGGAGAGATGAACCAGGTGTTGGCTACCTCAGAAAGCCTGTTATATGTGGGCCATGAGGGCTATTTATGCATCTATTCAGTCAGTCCCTCTAAATCACACCTGGATTTGTTAGCACCCCCAGAATCCACATCATCACTGAAAGATCAAGGGAGAATGATCAAAAGTCTGCATGGTAAAGACCACATGTGCCTTAGAAGTATCTGATAAACAATCATTTTTCACCCACTAAAAAGTAGGATGTTTTAGCAACCTAAAGTGAAGCCCAATTCCCTCTTCAATCATTGATGAAACATTTCCTCACTGTCTTTCCTATGAAAAGCCGTAAAGATATATGACTTATGGGAGTGTTTTGCAGCAGTCATCCATGTTGCATGTTTCTTTCAGCCTAACCTCACCTTTATTCCACATATGTCTCATTTAGATGCTGAAAACCTCAGCAAACACAACACAGAGCTGTAGCGTTTGATTAATGCTTCTTTTATTGACACGCTTCCTCACATGTGGTTTGGCCATTGTATCACATGTGGTTAACTATATTACAGTAGGCCTTGCTTAAAGCAGGATGCAGGCCGCCAGCAGGAGACAGTGGCTAGTTTTAATCCTGTTTATGACATTGTCGTCCTATAATAAAAGGGCATCATTTATGAGTCTGCCATTATTATGTTTTCTGCTCCTTGCATCAGAATATAAGACCATGAAACGAAACAAGCCCTCATGGGGAGCTTTCGGGTCCTATTAAGAAGTGTGTCTTGACAAAACCATGACTAAAGAATTCTTTGTCAGGAAAGAAAGCTTATTTTGGCTTCTTTAAATATAGATGGCAATATTTTCCATACTTTATTGGATATGGATCTTAAAGGGATAGTCCACTTTTTTTTGGAAATAGGCTCATTTTACCCCTCCCCCAGAGTTAAACAGTTGGGTTTTTACCGTTTTCAAATGTATTCAGCCAATTTTCTGATATTTAGAAGAATATCAGTAACCAGATGGTCTCATTGACTTCCATAGTAGGAAAAAATATACTATGGAAGTCAATGAGACCAGAAACTGTCTGTATACGGATATTCTTCTTAATATCAGAAAATCGTCTGAATTGATTCGAAAACGGTAAAACCCAACTGTTTAACTCTGGGGGAGTGGTAAAATGAGCCTATTTCCATAAAAAGTGGATTTAAAGAACCCTTTAAAGGGATCCATCTTGTATTATGATTTCTTTAAAAACATTGCAACACTGCACCTTCTATGTAGTCAAGATAGCAAACTAATTACCAACCATTAAAATGAAAGAGAAAAAAAAAATTCCCATATATTTTGTTGTTGATTGCAAAGGCATTGTTTAAAACTTAATGTAAGACGGGGAAAAATAGCTTTGAAAAATTTTAAATGTGTAATTCAGAAATTGCATTAGATTTTTTCTCAAATATCCATTCCTCAAAAGCATTGTAAAGTATTGATGGAACCATTAAAAAATAAGCATTTCAGTAGTAAAAGTTTGCAACATACATCTTTAGACATAGAGTTTCCAATGATAGATTTTATTTTCCCTTTGCATTTTAAACCTGTCAAGCTCCCCATTTCTACACTGAACGCATTTTACTGGATCTACTGTCTAGTGCAGACCTAAGCACAGAGTGTGACACTCATAATGAAGGAGCTCTTGTTGATTATCTTGTAGATTTTATATTTCCCCTTGAGTTCGGTTCAGCACGGCACGATTACAAACCGTTCTCTGCCCAGAATTCTCAGCATGGTTGGCTAACCGGATCGGAATGGAACAATTAAAGGAGCATTTCACCACATTTCAACATTAATCTTTATTGAAAGTGGATCATTTATGTAGTCGAAATGTAAAATAATTTTTGAATTTGGTGCCCTCTTGACCGAGAGAAGACAGAAAATAACGAGGGGCGCATTTTCAATTTCAATTTTTTTCAATTTCAAAAAACTTTATTTATCCCCATGGGGCAATTGCAAGGCCCGTGGATTAGTACAAGTAATATTTCATAATAAAGATAAAAGTAACCTTTTAAATAATAATAATAAAGTTAAAAATAGATAAATAAGTGAGCAGATGGGCAGATATATATCAGCATTAGCAGCATAGAGATAGTCCGATCATTTGTATGTAAGACACCAAGTCCCACAATGCACCACGTTGCACAGCTCCGCAAGCCACACCCACTAATCCGGAACTGCACACACATCAGAGAAATCACTCTTCCGTCTACAAGGCTAACGTTAGCTGTCACCAGAGTTTGAAATTCATTTAACACAAAATGTCCAGTTAGTTGGGTGTGGAGAGCAGGACGATTGAGGGCGAGGGACGTAAGAGGACGGCGTGACTGATAATGAAAGACACCGCGCGCCGGTCTCGCGTCTCTCACGGAGAAGCGAAAGCATACAATGAGGAGCGACGATGGCAGATCGAGAGAGAAACAGGCCTGATTTCATGATTTCATTATTGTTTCTGTTGTGAGTAACGTTACAGCAGTCGTCAATGAGGCGCTGCGGGCTTATACTTTCGTTTTGTATTTGTTCATTTTACTATTAAAATGTTTAAACGTTTGCCGGTTCCCGCCTCCTTCTTCCCACAACAACAAACCCCGTTAACGTTGTGAATTACTCCTCGTTTGTATTTATTTTTATATGGTGAATTACTGCATGATACCTGGATGTTCAGTCAGGCCAAACTAGAATGGTTCACATCACAAGACAAACGTCCGTGTGCTCGTCTGATTCAGAGATTTCGTTCAGGAGAAATTTCCATTGTTGAAATTCCCTGCAGCAGATGGACTCTATATGTGTCTGTAGGCCGTAGCACGCAGCAAGACTCCATATGTGTTCGTAGTTCACAGCGAAAGCACATATACTGCAGTCCGCCCAGCTCAAGCCAGTCTGGACTCCTTGACCGCGACAGGCAGCCGCCTCCTGTTCCTCCATCAGCCTCAGCTGCTCTTCACTATCCTGTGACTCGTAAAGATAGCTACGAACATCGGATTCGAGCAGCAGACTTTCAAAATCCTCTTCTTCCATATCATGTTTAGTGTCTTCCGTCATTATCATACTTCCTATCTCCACAGCGCTTGTTAGCTTAGCTTCCAAAAAAGATGGCGGATATTGATTTCAGTTTCTGCGAGTGAGGTTTAATAGACCTGTAGGGTGAGTGGGCCCTTGAATAATAATGAGCTAAGGTCCCACTTTATATTAAGTGGCCCTAATACCTGTGAACTTACATGGTTACTAGATATGTACTAAGTATGTAAGTACAGTGTAAGTACACATTGGTATTTACAGCTGTAATATTTGTGTAACTACACAAATGTAATAACACACTGAAATGTATGGGTAAGTACAAATGTGTAACAGGACATTAGTAACAACACTTTTTTCACTATAGCAAGTACACATGTGTAACAGGCACTATGTAACTACATTTTGTAACAATAATGTATTTACACACGTTCTTCCACTTCCACACAGTCTTCAATACTGTAGTTACTAGTTTGGAAGGCACTGAAACTCCACTGAAATCATGATAATTCCTATCATCCCAAGACGTCATATAACTGACGTTTTGGGACGTCTTTTGACCATACGTCAATATTCGCCTTTTTAGGGCCCCCTTAAACGTCGGTAGATGAGGTTATGGGATCCTAACTCTACCCCATACCTAACCCTAAACCTAACCCGTCACCTACCTGACGTTAAAGGTAAAGCGTCCGTTGTATGACGGCCCGGGATCGCCATCTACCGACGTTTAAGGGGGCCCTAAAAAGGCGGATATTGACGTATGGTCAAAATACGTCCCAAAACGTCAGTTATATGACTTTTTGGGATGAGACTGTGTTAGTGTATACCATGTATTTATTGTATGACTGGCAGGACTCGTGCTGAATTACAGCTAAAGTTTCCCCTTGTGGTATTAGTGTACTGTACTTACACGGTAACTCCTCAGTAACTCTGCACTTGATAGAATGTGTTAAACAATCATAACTTACTGTGTATAATAAAAACAACCAAACCTCTGTACAACTCTGTGTTAACAGTGTACTTACATGGTAACTCCTCAGAAAGTGTCTACTTAACATAAAGTGTAAAAAGGGCCATAACTTACTGTGTATAGTAAAAACACCAAAACTCTGTACACTGTATTAAGTGTACTTACACGGTAACTCCTCAGGAAGTGTCTACTTAATATAAAGTGTAAAAGGGCCATAACTTACTGTGTATAATAAAAACAACCAAACCTTTGTACACCTCTGTATTAACAGTGTACTTACACGGTAACTCCTCAGGAAGTGTCTACTTAATATAAAGTGTAAAACGGCCATAACTTACAGTGTAATATACAAAACCCAAAGCTGTGGCAACACTCTATTAACAGTGTTACATGGTAACTCCTCAGTAACTCTGCACTTGATACAAAGTGTAAAACAGCCATAACTTACTGTGTATTATACAAAACCCAAACCTCTGTACAACACTGTATTAACAGTCTACTCACGTTGTAACTCCTCAGGAATGGTCCACTTGATGCAGTGTAAAACGGCTTTAACTTAACGAGTAATATAAAAAAAGACCCAAACCTCTGTGCAACACTGTATTAACAGTGTTACATGGTAACTCCTCAGTAACTCTGCACTTGATACAATGTGTGAAACGGCCACAACTTATGGAATCATCATGATTTCAATGGAGTTTCAGTGCCTATTGAAGACTGTGTGGAAGTGGAAGAACGTGCGTAAATACATTGTTGTTACAAAATGTAGTTACATAATGCCTGTTACACATGTGTACTTACTATAGTGAAAAAAGTGTTGTTACTAATGTCCTGTTACACATTTGTACTTACCCATACCTTTCAGTGTGTTATTACATATGTGTAGTTACACACATATTACAGCTGTAAATACTATGTACCAATGTGTATTTACACTGTACTTACATACTAAGTACATATCTAGTAACCATGTAAGTTCACAGGTATTAGGGCCACTTAATATAAAGTGGGACCTGAGCGAATGTTTGTAGTCTATACAGATTTGAATGAAATATGACTTCCTGCTTATTATGACACAAAATGACGATTTTTACGTCACAATAAGCAGGAAGTAAAACAATTAAATCATTATTTCGCCCATCTCAGGGGAAAATAAGGAAATAAACATGACCATTCAAAAATATGACTGGGTTTCTAAAGATACAAAGCTTAATGCAAATGGGTGAAGTGACCCTTTAAGCATTGAGAACGGTTTGGCCCGATGATGGATAAGCGGCTTTTGATAACAGTTGAATGTGTTGTGTTAGCTTAGGTATATGCTAAACATCTTGGAAATCCAACTCTGCTGTCACTTGTCAAAAAAATATTGTTTGATAGTGATTTTATCAAGATTTACAGGGCACAACTATTCAAGTGTGCTGGTTCGTTAACCAGGATTGTGCTCATTTATATATTCTCAAAGATGCAAATTAGTATGATCTTTAAACAACATAGATCATCAACTCTGTCGGAACCTCTCAGGTCTAACGTTGATAAAGCACACTTATTGACACTCGCTTTGTGCTTGTCATTGACCTGTGTGGACACAAGCACGTGTTGGGATATGGTCAAGGCTGTGTCATAGGGCACTTAGAGGAATGGGCCCTGTTTCGTAAGGCCATGTTCTAGATGCATCAAGAAAAAGCGTTTTTATATAAAAAAAAAAAGGCCTTTGACTGTGAGCCTGCAGCAGTCATTTGAAGGACTTGCTGTTGTTTCCAGTTGAGGCTTTGCTATTAAGGCAAATGGTGCAAAATGGCGTAAAATGAGCTTGTAAAGCTCACCACATTGCAACAGTGGAAAGTGTTGACACAGTCCCCGTTGATCTTTACAAGCGAATGCAGAAATAAGTGCACAGAGAATCATTCATTTAAAGAGGCTCGTTCTTGAGTTTCTCTGCTGCCTGCTGTGTCAATGAAAATGAGCTATATGTGTGTGTGAATTTACACGTGGACACACTGTTACCTATAAAACACTACAGAAAATACAGATATTAAAACAAACTGGTCATTAATGTTTCATGATTTATCTAGTAGTAACCTTTAGAGCGCTATCATACACAGTGTCATTTGCACGCCCTGCACATTGCTATTTTGAGGCAACATTTTTGTTGTTGTTGTTGTTATTTAAAGGTAGTTATTTAATTATATTAGTAATATGCACCTAGGTGGGTGCACAAAGCACGTACACTCTGCTTATTACACACACAAGGACATGCGGCAGCACACAAAAATGCCAAATATTTTAAATAAAAAGATTAATTATGCCACGTAAATAGTGAATCCGCCATGGCACATGCGGGAATGGGACTGATGAGACTGAGAATAGGGACAACCCTTGCGCCGGGTGCACCGACCATTTTTACCGCCGTCAAACAAGCAAAAGTGGAAAAAAGATTTGCTTGTTTTTTTTTAAAACAAGAAAAACTTGTGTTGTGAGCTTTAGATCATACCATTTGGATCGTTAAAATAGGGTCCTTAAATTATAAAATTTGGTTTTAAAATAATAGCCTCTTTAAAACATTTTAGCAAAATCAGTTATTCGGCAGAATGTCCAAGCTGCTGTCCATATAATGAAAGTGAATGGTGACCACAGTTCAAACACTTTAAAACAGTGTTACTATTGTTAACTTAAACTATTAAAAAATAATTTTGGTCATTGTAATAAAGCTGTAATAATAATAAAAAAAAAAACTAAAAATAAAACAAAACAAAAACTTTGCCTTACAGAAATAAAGGTTTAAAGTACTAGAAGTACTACTAAACTAAAATTAAAATAAAAGTAATTAAACCTAATGACAAAAGCACATTAAAAATACTAAAACTTAAATTAAAATGAAAATAAAAATAAAATAAAAGCTAATTCAAAATATTAATACTACAGTTCATAAAAACAACCTTTTTTTATTTTGTTATTTACAGTTTGACAGTCTCTGGTCCCTAGCCACTAAGTTTCTTGGTGTTTGACAGAAGAAGAAACAGTCATACAAGATTGGAACAACAAACAGATGAGCAAATGATTACATGATGAGTTGCATAAGTCATCTTTCATTCACCGATTCGTTTTGATTTGAAGTAATGATCCTTGTTTTAGTCTGTGTGATGTATTGATTGATGTCTTGATTAACATAAACAGGCTGTGTGTAACCAGGTACCTGCTGTGTGCTATGTAGCCCCAGTGTCTTGTGAGGCCCTCACTCCGTTTTTACCAGCCTTGAGCACTGAGCCGTTGTTTGACTTGGCAGAACTTAGGCCCTCCCAGGAGCCTTACCACAAAGGAGGTTCTGTTATTCACTGGAGAGCTTATTGTTGAAAAATTACCCTGAGGAGAGAAAAGAGCATGACAGAATACAGCACGAATTATTTTTTAGCCAATGATATCTTCTTGGCTGGGCCAAACACAGATTGGTCTCTGGTGGGCACTTGGAAAGGGTAAATGAATCAACTGGCACTGCCAGAGAATACGAGTGGCCTATTCCTCCTTTTGAGGTCATCCGATGGGTTGGTCCAATTTGTCATTGATTGTCCTGTGTGTGTGTGTGATGAAATTTCCAGGATTTAGAGTATGTTTCTGTATAATCTCATTAAACTCCAAAAAAAGGAAACTTTCTGACTGTTTTTGCCACAATTTAAAATATAGAATAAAACGCAATAATCGAACGAGAAGCAGGATACATTTTCTTCCATTACAAATGGTCAAAACAGTCTTTTTTTGTTCCAAAATCAGATCACGTGTTACGTTTAATTAGCACATGGTGTGTTTAATTATCTGATTTTATATGACTAATAGAGGTTTTCCCATGGACTTAATTACTGCATGTGTGGTGTTTAATGGAATGCATTAGTACATTTTTGAATTCTATTGCTGATGAAACATTTTTAAAAAGACCATGTACCTCAGATGCCATCTAATTGAAGTTGCAGATTATTTAAGTTGCAGATTGCCATTTAAAAACGTCTTGTTGGAAATTATCTTGATTTCCATGTCTTTAACATCCATGGAAACTTTCAAAACTTTCTGAACTTTCAAAAGTTCAGGAAACAAAATCTTTTAAGAAACTTTCACTAAAAAATTCTTCTATGGTCTCTTTGTGTAAATCCCCTTTTGGAACCTTTTATTTTTAAGAGTACATCTGTGTGAATAGCCAATTAATGTTACTTTTGGTTTAGATTCACACTATGTGTAAAGTTTTGTTTCATAAGATAAAACAAGGATCAAATGCGAATCTCTTTGTTTCTTCAATGCTTAATTTTTTTGGCATCCATCATCTAAACCTCACCCAAACAGGAAAGGAAACACATGAAAACCCCACAGTGATGCACAAAGTCCTCTCATTCTGGTTTTCCTGTCATTCCAAATAGAGGCATTAAAGTTACTCTTTGTCAACATTAGAGGAGTTCTGGTTTTTAAAAGTGTCAAGATCAAAAGGCACTTCTAACAATACATGCTTTTCTTATTGCTGAAGAGACCATAAGCTTTTAATGTTGCAAAGCAATTACTGTAATTTAGAACAAGCTTTACAACTCTTGGATCTCTGCAGAGGCTTTGAGGAGAAACCGCAAGCAAAAAAGGAAACAAAAAAAAGGAGGAGGAAAAAACAGAATGCCGATAAAGGGGACTGCGTATAAATACGAAGTTATTTTGCGTAACAGTAAATATAAAGCTAGACTCAAGGGTCTCTCATCCATTCAAAGGGTTTGGGACTGAACAAATTAAAGGGAGCGTTGCTCAAGCATGTGTTTACTGTTTACAGTGCGAGAGGAGGCAATAGAGAGAGAGAGAGAGAGGGTTGGGGGAATGGAGGAACGTGTCTATAAAGTTTTTTTCAAACATCTCTGAAAGAAAGTGTGCTGTCAGCCAGTGTTGTAGTACTCGAGACTCGGACTCGTCTCGGACTCGGTCTCGAGACCATATTTTAATGGTCTTGGTCTTGTCATGGACTCGTGTCCATTTGGACTCGGAATTGACTCGTACTCGAACATTTTTTTTTTTAGGACTTATTATTTCCGAGTCCACTCGAGTTTAATTAAAAATATTTTTCATGATTATTAATGTATATTAATAAAATATTTCTTTAAATTGATTGACATGCCCAGTGATTGGTGATTTTCTAGTGTGCAACTGCGCATGACAAATTGTAATAAAATTACTTTTAACACCACCTACTATGTGGCCTTTTTACCCTAAACTGATCATATTTTTTAAACTCCAAGTAAATTCAGTAAAAAAAAAAGGATTTCTCTAAGTAAATAAAAGTAAATTAGGTAATCAACCCTCACTGGTCTCGGTCTCGACTCGGACTCGACCGTCTCTGGTCTCGGACTCGACTCGGACTCGACTCTCTATGGACTCGGTCTTGACTCGGACTCGACTCTCTCTGGTCTCGGTGTCGACTCAGACTCGAGTGAGGTGGTCTCGACTACAACACTGCTGTCAGCACTATCACTGCAGTTAGAAAGGGGCCATATTGTTAGACTATATAGGATAAGTTATCATAATAATATCTATTTGTAACATCTGTCTTTTCTGCAAAAACTTAAGCCTTGTTCACACTACACGATTTTAAAACATCGGGCTGGACTGTGCGGTTCACACTACATGACTTGTTCTCAGTGAAATCAGAAGTGTTCAAGTTGTTTAGCTGTTCACACCACACAACACAACGTATAGATACAACCATGATTGGATGATAAGAGCAAATCATTTGTGACTCAGAGCTGTTTCAGTACTATGTAAAGAATCTCGGCTTAAGTTTATAGCTCAATTTGAATTCAGGGGAAGAATATTCCAAAATCAATGATCTGGATCAGCAACTTATAGAATATTCGTTAAACCGAGTTTCTCACATGAATTAAATCACCCAACGAGGGGTGTGTCACAACACACGTCTGCTTCAGGTATATATGACGAAATTAAACACAACGAATTATGATTAATTTGGAACATATATTTTCCACAGATCGGGGCTGTTCTTTATAACAACAAGGATTACAGTTTTCTCAGTCAGCGCGCCAGCGTGCGGATCTGTAAAACTATTAATCACTTGATCTGTTTAGCTTACTATTCTGACAATGTTTTGTGCACTCAACAAAATCAGCTTGTAGCGTTAGGATCTAATATTAAAGAGGCTTTGTTATGTGATTAATACAAACAATGGCAAAGAATGTATAAATGAGTTTAATAAAAACACACGACTAAGTTACACTACAAAAATCACACGATATATGTATGTACACAAAATGAAAGTGAAACTAAAAAGGAAACAAGGGAAAATGGGAATACAAAGAGAAGTACAGTTACTAGCACAGCTTTAAACCTTCAGAGACAACCACAGGATTATATCTTGAGTTTCAAATTTGATGGAACAAATTGCTATTCAGACCTTTGTATGCTGGGAGCGTGCGGTTGTCCGTAAGGCTGGAGACAGGTTCCTTTGTTCTCCCCACGTGGGTGTGCGTCGCGGGAGTTCAAAACGAGTTCGTGCTGGATGGTGTCTTCTTGTTCGAGAGGACACACGTACGAACTGTAACTGGCTATTCGCAAAAGTAAACGAAGTAAAAATAACGAAAACTGATAACTTTAAAAAGCTTCAGAAGACGCCGAGAGTGTCCAAGGAATTCCGGAAAGAGTTCAAGAGTCTAAGCTTAAGAGTAAGAACAATAGCAATCAGGTAAGAGAGCTAAGAAATTAGGAGACATAAGAGTCATAAGAGTTAAGATAGCGATGAATCTGTGGCGAGAGTTTTTCAAGGGTGTTTTGGGACCCCCCTAACCCTCGGATGGCCAATGAGCGTCACACAACTGAAGGAGCGCGCGCCCACTTGATTAACATATCACGTTGTTAATCTGGGTTCTTAAGACAAAGGAAAAGTTCTGCTAACTTTGAAAACAAACTTATACATAATGGTATACATTTCACAATATCGATATACAGTTTAAAAGACAGATCATGCTATGAGGATTACAAAGACATCAAACACATTGGACTATTTTGACAGCATTATTGAATTACATGTTTAAAGCATTGTATTACAGTTATCTAAACTTCTTTGACACGCGTGAGTCCATTCGAAGCTGAAATAGTGAATTACAGTTCTTTTACATGTATTTCGGCATACTAGATAATTTTGGTAACTCTTTTACAAGCTTTCAGAGATGTCCGTGTTTGTGTGCGTGCAGGAATGTTCAGCGTGCGGACGCGTTAATGTGCGTGTGTGTGTGTGTGTGTGTGTGTTGCACGTAGGTGTGGGTCAGCGGGTCGCACGTATATTGCGATAGAACAAACGAAGTCTGGTTAGTCTCCAGAGTTCCCTCGCTTTTGGAGGTGTCAAAGGATCAAAGAGGAGAGAGAGTTAATCTGATCGCGGTCAGTTTAACTGGCGTTATTGGCGGGGGGATGTTGCCCTGTGATGTCTCCGTGTTCGTCCTAAATCACACTTAGTCAGGTAACCCCAGACACTCGGGCGCCTGACTGCAGTAAAAGTCAAAGTTGAATTAAAACACATATGCGTAGGAATGTGTTAAAAGGGTCTCTGCCAACCACGCTCTGAGTAATTGCATGCAAACTGGTTAATGATGTCCGACCCAGAATCTCTACATTCCCCCCTTGATTGGAAGATGACGTCCCTGCGGAGACGTCCTCTGCCGATCACGCATGGGAGGATGGAAGGTGAATCATGAAGTTGTTAGCAGGGGATCATCAGGGCTGGGGGTTTAACTCAATGAGGTCGCTGGCAACTTCCAGCGCAGGAGCTTCTCTTCGAGGGTTTCGGCGGAAGCCTCCGGATACAGCTTTGGTGAGCTTGACGGTAGATGATCGCACCTCATTGAGTCTCCTGTATAGGATGAAGGCCAAGCCTAATGTTAAGAGGTGGCTGACTACCATGGAGATGCACAGCGCCGTGTCGGCTGCGCTCCAGGCTCGGATGACAGGTGAGGTAGTCAAAGGAGGTTGTCGAGACAAAGCTTGCAGAGCAGAGTCAAGAGGAGCAATGTCAATTAACTGTGACCCCCCTGTCTCAATTCCCAGTTCCAGTTCTGGACCCAGGGTGAAGTTGTGGTCCTTGAAGAAGGAGGGGATTTCCAGTTCGGATTCATATTCACTGCTCGGGAGATGATACAATGCCAGATCATCGACGTGGAGGATGGCACCTTTAGGTACTTGAATCCACATGCTCTGGTTGAGCAGGTTGACCCGAGTGGCAGTGTCATGTTGGTCATAGGTGAGAGTAGCAGTGAGAACCGGAGTGTTTACGAGCCAGCGGTCACCGATGATTTCTGCTCGTGTCTCGCCGACTTGCATGCGAGGTCTGGCCTCAGCAGGGCACCGGTTGTCACTGGACATGGGTTGCAATCCACAGATTCCATCAGTGTTGTCTCTGAGGAAGGGTTTGCTTGGGCAGAGATAATGAATGTCTTTGGTCAAGGTGCACATGTGCAGGTTTGGAGCCAGGTACAGTTGCGGATCGCTGTCATGGTACGCTACCACATCGGGGGTGCGAACCTTGATGTGCGTGTTACCTTTCCAAAACCCCACATTGACAATGTCCTTAAGTCTGTAGATTCGGCTTGACTCTATGATGGGCAGGTTCAAGAGGAATCCCACTTCCCTCTGCTCGGGGTCGACGTAGAGTGGTATGGCGCTGCCCAGAGAGTAGGCCAGGTGGACTTGGAGCGGGTCGGCTGGCGTGGTGATGGCGGAAGCCAGCACATTTTGGACCAGGCTCAAAGGTATGAGATAGGGCGGAATGCGGCCCATAGCTAGGCTGTCGATGGAGGAGCTCACCTCCCGCAGCATGTCTGTCATGAGGGCGGTGACAAGCTGCGTTTGGGCAAAGTCAGTTTGAAAGTCATTGAACAGCTGCTTCATGGAGTTCACAGTCTGGTTCAGGAGGACGCTGTGGGTGTTGAGAATTACCACAGTTCCTCTTAAAGTCTTTCCGATGGTCTGCAGGGAAGCGCTCTGCGTGGTGAGCTGTTCTCTTAACTGTGGGATCTCTGTTTGAATCTCGGCCACGTGTCGTCTTACAGTGGCTAGGTTGACTGCGTTGACGCTGGACATACCAATGTTAAACAGGGTTCCCACAGCAGCTGCGGCTCCGAGCAGGGCTCCCAGGAAACGTTTGGGGCGGCGATTGTGTCCGCTTAATTCGGCTTGGGTGACGGTCATCTTTTCAAGTTGGTTCAGCATGTGCCGGATGTCGGCATCGGCGTGGGAGAGGGAGTCTTCTGTCCAGCGGGCACCAGCCCAGCTGTACTGGATTACTGTGCGGGGGTAGTGTGCTCTGTAGACATTTCGGGGATCTAGTCGGACGTACACTTTCTGGGTGTGGGTCCGACAGTTGGTGATCAAGAGACCTGGTTGCTCCCTCAGCACGATGCCTGACGCCGGACCTGGTGAGATGACGTCGGGTGGTGGTTGCCCTCTGATCGCTTGAAGGCACAGGATGGTAAACCACAGCAACATCCTAGTAGCAGTAACAGAGGAGAGGGGTGAAAGAGAGGGGGAGAGAGAGAGAGGCAGTGTGTCAGCGGGAGGTGTCCATGGTTTTGCAGGACAGTCTTCCGCTCCTAGGATGAGAAACAAGTTAGTTTGCATTGGCCCCTCCCCGCCTCTCCCTGCCAGCAGCCGAATGTCTCTTAATTTGGTTGCGGTGGACCCATTTGAGCACAGGGTCTTTCTGTCCCCGGCTTAGTTGGATGCGGTACGCTACTGGTGAAAGTTTGTCAACAATTTCGTGAGGTCCTGTCCAGCGTGGCAGGAATTTCTTTGACAGCCGGTTGGAGGCTGTGTGTTGTGGCTGTGCGAAGCTATAGTACCAGACCCTGTCACCCACAGCCAGTTCCTGGTGTGACGCTTTCCGGTCGTAGTACGCTTTCTGACCCTCTGCGCTCTTTTGAAGCTGTTGCTGAGCGAAGGCAAAGGTTGATTTCAGATGCCGGTGCAGCTCTTCGAGGTACTGGTGAGTGGTGCAAGCGGTGACGAGACTTGAGTCCCCTGGCTGGTACAACAGGTGCAGGGGCAGTGTCATCTGCCGTCCAGTCATTAGTTCGAAGGGAGACACTTGGGTTGAGTCTTGCGGAGTAGCTCTGAGAGCCATTAGCACCAGCGGGAGTTTCATGTCCCAGTCTTTCTGGTTGGCGGCCACATACTTTTTCAGCATACTGACCACAGTCCGATTTGACCGTTCAACTTGGCCTGATGAACTGGGCTGGTGGCTAATGTGCAGTTGAACGTGGACACCCAAGAGTTTCCATATCTGCTGCATTATCTCAGCTGTGAAGTGAGTACCTCTGTCTGAGTTGACACTCATTGGCAATCCGAACCTTGAGAATATGTGGTTCATCAGGAGGTATGCCGTGGTCTGGGCGGTGTCGTTGGGTGCTGGGAGGCACTCTACCCATTTTGTGAACTGGCACACGACTGTGAGAAAGTATTTGTTGCCTCTTGTTGATCGGGGTAGAGGTCCTACCCAGTCGATTTGCAGGTCTGACCACGGGAATGTGACTTTCCTGCGTTGCAGCGGAGCTCTGTGGTGTGGATTTGCAGGTTGAAACTGGCAGCAAATCAGACATTCTTTGATGTACTCCGCCACGTGTTTTTGCATGCATGGCCAATATGCCACTTGTTTCAGTGTCTTATAAGTGGCTCTGACGCCGTGATGTCCGGCACATGGTGCGTCGTGGGCAAACCTCAGCATCACCCCCCTTAAGGACTGTGGAACGACAAGCCGAGGCATTGTGGTGTCATCAGGCTTATACCACAAGATGTTGTCCGTTACACGCAGCATGTGCTTGATGTCGTGCAGGCGCTTCAGACAAGGGTCGGCCGCGAGGTCGGCCAACGTGAGTGGGTGGTTGGTGGGGTCTGAGAGGTGGTGCAGAAAAGTCTTTAATGCGGTGTCAGAGTTTTGCATGTCCGCTATGTCGTTGTTTGAGATCTGCGGAGTCAGGGTGAGAGGTTGTGAGGTGGGCAGTGTGGCAGGGAAAGTTCGTTTGCTGCGGGTTAGCACTGCCACCTCGAAGGTTTGTGGTTGGGCAGGAGGTGCCCATGGAGTACCGTGCAGTGCGCCCGCCTTGGCGAGGCCATCGGTACGGTCGTTCAGGTCCTTGTCGAGGCCTGGTTGTTTGGAGTGACCTTTCACCTTTTTCCAGTAGACAATCATGTCGTGTTGTCTAGTTAGGTTATCACATGCTTGAAACAAATTTTGGTGTGTGACAGGCTTGCCGTTTGAGGTCTTAAAGCCATTTTGTTTCCAGCTTAGAAGGTGGCATGTGAAACTTAGTCTGGCATAGTTCGAGTCTGTGCAAATCAGGAGTTCTCTGATGTTGTGGGCCGAGGCTATTTGCAGAGTTATGAGAATGGCTGCCACTTCAGCATATTGTGATGACTGGGGTCCTAGCTTGAAGTGTTGCGGTGGGCAAGGCAGATCATTTACCCATAACACACCAGCACCTGCTTGACGAGCGCCCTCTTGGTTGTAGGAGCATCCGTCGACGTAGGCTGTTGGCATACCTTGGCACGCATTTTCCTCAAAGTACCTGTGACAGGTCTGTTGTTGTGGTTCTTCCACATGGGTTGTTGCAGGTGGGACATTATCGGAGCAGTTTTGGCAGGCCGCCAGGCCGTTGCCCAGGGCTGACTTGTGGCTTTGTGCATATCTTGCTTCAACATTGCGACCCTGGAGGGCCATTAACCACGTGGCGATGCGGGAGTTTGTGACCACACCATCACGGATGCGTTGGCTGTTGAGGAACATGACAGGCTGATGACAAGTCTCTACGATAACTTTCTGAGCTCCAATGTAGTTGGAGAATCTTTGTATAGCCCACACGGTGCAAAGCAACGCCTTTTCACAGTCTGAGAATTTAGTCTCTGGTGGAAGAAGTGTCTTGCTGGCATACGCAACTACCCTTTTGTCTTGGTCATGTCGTTGGTACAGACCAGCGCTGAGACAGTGTTGGGAGAATCCAGCTTCCAAGTAGAATTCTCTGTGTGGGTCAGGGTAGGCCAGGCATGGAGCTGTACACAGGTGACGTTTCAACTCTTTCATGGCATTGTCCTGGACGGTTGTCCAGACAAACGGGCAGTCTTTTTTCAGCAGGGCAGTTAAAGGCTTTGCAATGTCTGAATAGTTCTCTATGAACTGCCGTGAGTAATTGCACACCCCCAGGAAACTTCGAAGTTCAGAGACGTTGGTGGGGGGTTTGATGTTTTGAACAGCTTGTATGCGACTTGTCTGTGGTTCGACGCCTTGTGACCCGATCAGTAGTCCCACGTAGTTAACCTTGGTTCGACACCATTGTCCTTTGTGGAGGGCGATCTTGGCACCTGCAGTTGTTAACTGGTTCAAAACATAGTCTATTTCTTTCAGGTGATCGGCTACTGTGGTACTTTTCATCAGCACGTCGTCCACATAGATGAGATTTCCTCTCATTCTCGCATCGGGGCATGCTTTGTTCAGGAAGATGTTGAACTCAGCAGGTGAGTTAGCATAGCCGAATGGACACCTGGTGAAAGTGAATTGTCTGTTGCCAAAAGTGAAAGCAAGCTTGTGCTGGTCGTCTGGATGTACTGGGATGGTCCAGAATCCAGAGGCCACGTCGAGCGTAGAGAAGATGGTGGCTCCTCTGATCTGGGGTATTTCTTGCTCCAGCTGGGTCATGGGCCATCGTGACAGAGGCACCTGTTGGTTCAGTTTCCTGTAGTCGATCGTTGGTCGCCACTTGCCATTCGGTTTGATTACCGGCCAGATGGGAGCAGAATAGGTGCTGTTGCATGGACGAATTATACCTTTCTCAAGCATGGAGTCAATAATCTCTTGCACCGGTTCGTGTGACGCCAGTGGGATTTTGTATTGTCTCATATAGGTAGGGGGAGCTTGAGGGTGCGTTGGGATGCGCACGGTGTGAAGGTGGGTGAGACCACAGTCTAAAGAGTCTTTGGCAAATGACGCTTTGAATTTGTAAAGGACTTGTCTGAGTCTTTGTCGATCTGCATCGTCCTGGATTGCATCAGCGTCGGATAGGATTTGTTGAACTTGAGATTCAAATCCCGGATAGGGCTCTTCAGTAAGTGAGTCACCCGTTGAGTTGACAAGCGTAGGTGCAGAGGTTTCATCAGTCTCGCAGGCAGGCTGTTTGGAGACTGTGTAGACAGCGAGGTGTCGGTCCTCCGTCAGCTCCGTTCTGCATACTTGATCTTTGTCCATTGGCATGACTGAGGCAATGGAGATGATCTTGAAAGGGGCTGTGCGCAGTGTGTCGCCTGTGTACCCGTCGGGCATCATGGCGATCGGGAGGGGCCCGATAAATGGTAAAGTCAATTCAAAGTCAGGGAAATCATGGCTCACTAGCCATCCCAGCCGATAGGCTTTTGGGATTGTGATGTCCACTGTGATGCAATTGTTGAACAGGATGTAGACCGCACGCGATGACACTTCAGTGAGGGGCGTGGCTTCCAGTGTTAGTCCAAGTTCAATGCACTCAGGTGACTGTTGAAAGAAACCCAATGTGTGGTTTAGGGTTTGACCACGTCGAATGTTGAGTCGAACAGCGACCCCTTTGGTGTAAGCAGGTACTACAGTGTCCTGTTCACTGATCAAGGTGCAGACCTCTGGGATGGTCTGGCCTGACATGAGGTTGTCAGTGTGTGTGGGAACAACAGCTGGCTGTAAAGTCACTGGGGCCCACAATACCTCGTTGATAATGTCCACATGTGCTTGGAGGCGAATCAGGATGTCCGCCCCAATGTAGACGTTGTGAGACGGGTCCGGCAGGACCAGGAAGTAATGAGTGAGGCACCTGTTATTCCAGTTCAAGTTCAAAGCACAGATACCTTTTGCAGTCACCATGTTTGATGGACATGAGTTCAAAGGGAAGCGTGTGCGCTTGCTTGCAGAAGGAAGATCAGGTGTGACTTTAATTAGTTCAGTGAAAAGTGACAGGCTAATGGCAGAGTTGTCTGCCCATAGCGCGAGCACAATGTCTGTTGTGGGTATACCATTCAGCTGCAGGTCAGTGTTGACCTTGGGGCAGAAGGGCTCAGAGTCTTTGGGGAGTTGGAAAGTGCAGAGGAGTGAACTTGAATCTCGCTCCAGTGTTGAGTCTGTGTCTCGGTGGCTGTCGGCGAAAGTTCCCGTGACCTTGGTGACCTGACAGTCTGGCTCAGTTGACCTGGGTGGCTGACAGGGGAGAGGTTCTCGCACTTGAGCCCAAATTTTCAGTTGTTTGAAGTCCATTAAGGGCTCAAAGCGATCTAAAAGATCTTTGCCGACAAGGAGAGGATATGTGTCCATAGGTGAAATGTACACAGGATGGATGAGACTCATGGGACCGATGGTCAGATGGATGGGAGCTATCTGTTCAAGCCGGATGTTAGTTTGGCTGTAAGACTGCACATTCAACCCACAGTTCTGAGAATTTAAAGTTCTGTTTTGCTTGTTAGCTTCAAATCTGAGTCTTTCAAAGAGTTCAGCTGAAATCAGAGTGAGGTCCGATCCCGTGTCGACCAGGGCTTCAAGCTTCACTTTATTTTCCAGCGTGATGGAGAGATACAGCTTGCGTGCTAGTCCTTTTTCGATCAGGTTCCCCAGGAGTTTTGGCGATGGGGTTTGTGTGGTGATCGATAAACAGTTAGGGTCAGTGTCTCGTGATTCGCTGTGGAGACACACGACCAAAACAGCACTTTCAGGTATCTCAGAGGTTTGTTCGCTGGTGTGAGGGGTTGCGTTGTCCACTTCGGGGTGTGTGGTGGGCAACAGCAAGGAGTGTGTATCGCTGTCACTCGGTGTTGTGACAGCTGGTTCAGCGGTCTGTGTCAGGAGAGCAGTGTTCGGGGAGCTTAATTCAATAGGAGGGCTGTCAGACAGGCTTTTAGTCCTCACCCATAGTCACGAAGAATCTGGCCTATCCTCTTTGTCAGTTTTCTTGTGAAGAAGCTCTTTCAGAACTTTCAGGATCTCTGCGCTCTCTGACGTAGACTTACTGTTTGTCTTTGTGGCAGGCTCGGATTTGGACTTGGACTTGCTTGGGGCCTGCCGTGGAGTTTTCTGTTGCCGCTGCTCTGGGCTAGGCGTTCTTGCTGCTGGAGCTCGGCTGGTTCTTGACTGTTGGCTGGCTTCCCGGGTGGCTCCACCCCTTTGGTTGTGGGGAGGCCGTGGGTTGCCAAAGGACTCAGGGCGTCGGCTTTGCTGCTTGGGGCGTGCACCCTCACGGTTGCGTTGCCCTCTGCTGGCCTGAAACGTTCTGGAGTCGTTGTTAAACAGTCTGTTAGTGTGGTGCTGTTGGGCGCCCTCTAGTGCCAGCTCTGAGTGGTGATCAGTGATGGGGCAGATAGAGGGAGTTCTAACAGTCTTTTCAGAAACCATTTTCTGTTTGATAAAAGCTTTGTGGGCCAAATCTCGCAGTTGTTGGGTTGTCATGGTTTGAGGGCATGCCAGGACCCCTAAGTGATGGCTCACAGTGGGATGCAGATTTCGGAGGAACAAAGTTCGGAAGTTAAAGTCCTCTTCCATTCCGGGCTCGTTCCGTGCACCGAAGTAGGCTTGCCTGAGGCGAGCATAATAGGCCTGCGGAGTTTCCAGTCGTCCCTGCTTGAGGTTCATCGCGGTGATTAGTCCTTGATCAGTTTCTGGATCAGAGAATTCCCGGATGAAAGCTTGTCGCAGTTGCTGGTAATCCGTTTTGACAGCGTCTGGTTGACGATCCAGGAAGCTGCGTACGTCCCGACTGGACGTAATTCTGACCAGATACAACCTGTCCCACGGGGTGACATGGGGAACAGTGTTCAAATGAAAGTCAATGTCCTTCAGGTAGGCATGAACATCGTGGCCTCCTGCAGGGTTTGGTGTGAAGGTAGGGATGTTTCTTGCCAACTTGTCAAGTTCTTTGAAGCCCATGCCGTGGCGAGTGTCAGGGACTGACGGTGAGGCCCCCCCTTTTCCAGAGGGCGGGGACCCTGGCAGGCTGTCCGCAGATGTCTGAGACGGTGGACGTCCGTCCTCCATCACAGTTCTGGAGTCTTGACTGAAGTGTGCGGGTCGACTGGTCAGGGAAAACTTTGTAGTGTGCGTTTCCCTGACTCGGTCACTCTGCAGTTTATAGGAGTGTTTTAGTTCTTGGTGGACGGCGTCAAGCTCGTCTTTATAGAGATCTAGTTGTTGGGAAAGTTTATCAATTTCAGCTTGGGCTGTTTTCAAGTGTTTTTCACAGGCCTTAGCTTTAGCGTCTCTGTCTTTCAATTCAGCCTTGGCTCTGGTAAGGAGAGAGTCACCACGTTCCAGTTTTTCGGTGAGCGTCTCTCTGGCTTTCCTTTCGTTTAAGTCCTTTTGGTCGGTGTCCAGACGGAGGTGTTCCAGGGCCTCTTGAAGTCTTTGCACTTCATTTTGCAGGTCTGGGTACTTTTCCTCCTCGTCGCGTAGTAGCTGGTCTAGACGACTCTGGGTTTCTGCTTGGTCGCGCCGGGCCTCCTCCGCTTGGAGCCGTAGAGTTGCCGTCTCCTGTTCCAGGTCGGTGGCAGTTCTCTCGTGAAGGCGGGCTTGTGCGACCAGCGTATGGGCCAGCTTTCCCACGATTCGGGCCCATTCTTTGTGGTTGTAGCTCTGCGTCGGGTCCTGCCTCATCAGCGTGTCCAGTTCGGCGTCCAGCTGTTCCTGGCTCCGGGGCTCAGCGTCGCTGTCCTCCTTGGGCAGGAACGCGGCGGTCATGGCGGTCAGCCATGTCTCAAGGCTGTCCCAATGGGCGGCCGGGTGGGGAGACTGGGACATACTGGCTTACTGTAGGCGAGAGGAGCACAACACACACAAAGACCAAATGCAAGTTTGTTCACAATTTAGGCGCTATCCCTTTGGTACGGACGATGCCGTTTACGGGAATTTTGGTTAACTGATGGAGACAGTTAGACGGTGAGAGAGACAAATTGTTTAGGTCAGCGCAGGGCCTAAATAGAGATTTGACAGGGCCGGAACCAGTGGGTCACTGCTGCCACTGACGGCTCGGCTGTCAGTCTGTTATTTAGCTTTCCTGGGGTGTCTCTGTAGGCTGTGTCTCTGGGTGACCTGAAAGGCACAGTTCACACAGAACAGAGAGCAGAAGAAAAACAGCAAGGTAAGAGAAAACTTAAATGGGGTTAGGCACTGGGACTAACGGGTCTGTGGATACAGAGAATGATTACAGTTGAGAAAATGTTACGGGGACTAAGAAGGCTTGTGCCGGCTATGTGTGTTTCCTGAGGCACGAATGGGTAGCACTTAGACGACAAGGGAGAATATCTAATATTCTTGTGGCCTATGCTAAGTGAATGATCTGTATTTCTTTACCTTAATTCAGCTTGCCTGGGGTGACCCGAAATCACTCCTGAATGGAACCAATGGTGAGGAAAATTCCCCCGTCGCTCCAGACACTCAACTGAGGTGTCCGCGGGCCTTTCCTGTACATCTACCACGGTGCGCCCGCTCAAACAACTTCGACTTTTAACACGACCTGGCAATTCCGAGGATGTCACCTGCTTACGACACTGCAAAAAGGGTGTACCCACAGAACCCCCTTTTCAGGGTGGCCCCTTTTTAGGCCCCGGTTTGCGAGAACGTTCCGAAATTGCCTTGTGTCGCAGCGTGAGTGACCCCTCTTTGTGGAATTTACCAGATTGCTGATGTCTTGTTGCGTGCCGCACCAATGGACAGAGACAGGAGGGTCCGAGACTCACCCACAGCTAGCGCTGGTTACGCCGGTAGGAAAAATCCGTCCACTGGAGACCAACCAGGGATGAAGATCAGATCACCACACACAAGAGAATGTTTCCTGTAAAATACTGAAATGTGGCAGAAAAAGGGCTCTAAAATTAATTAAAGTTGACCTTGTTTAAACCAAATTGAGTATTTGTGAGGTATAAAATACAAAATCTTACTACCTAAGGGCAGAGAAGAAAACACAAAAAGGGAAGTATGACAATCAGAATACCCTAGAGGGAGAGAGAGAGTCAGAGAGTGGGGCAGGAGACACAAGGGTACACAGACGCAGTGGCGGGTTTGGGCCACCAGAGGGCGTGTTCTCTGTGGTCAGCCTGGTAGAAAAGACACACTTAATTGAAATTGCAATTCAAAGGTTTTAAATTAAATTCAAATAAGCGTGTGCAGAGATGTTACGTAATCCCTAAGGCTATGTGATAGGGTATCACAGGCTGAAGGAAAAAAAAAGAAACAGAAAAAAGAAATCAAATAAATGAAAGTAAAAATTAATTAATTTTTTTTCAAAAAAAAAATTAATTAATCAAAAAAATTATTAAAGAAAATTAATAAGCGTTATCAATTCACACAACTAATAACAGTTATTGATCTATTGAAAACAAATCAACAAAAGTTATCAATTCCTTGAGACGAATTAACAAACCAATCAATTTATCAGAAAGGAGAAAAGTAAATTATTAATAAGACTTATTGATCTACCCGAGGGAGAAATCAATAACCTTATTTGGAGGGAAACGAAAATTAAGTGGAAATGCCCATAACACAATTCATGAGATTAAATGAGAATTTAATTCAGGTGTATCTTCTTACGTTTTCTCAAAACCAAATCTGAATGAGATTATGAAAATTAACGGGTGGATATCACTCTCGATGCCAATCAGCTTGTTGTAAATTGACACAGAATGAGTCCAACTGAAAATAGACTGAAATCTCAAACAGAACGAGGAGAGGCGAGCGTCGCTGCGATCGCTTCAATTATGAGAGTTAACAATGACTGGGAAGGGAAATTCAGGAAAACAAGACCTATTCAACAAATGTCCACGCGATGGCACTATTTTGCTCACGTCGATGAAAAGGGTCTGGTGGTAATTTGAAACTCTGAGGCGCTAGGCTGCGCTCTAGCGTTGAGGAGTAGAATTACAATCAGAACCACTTCATTGTCCCTTCTGGGGGCGCAAAATTTGAATGCATGCAATAAAATCCAGGCGGATTTTCTCGTGCTATTTTCACGGGTGCGTGAGGCAGAAATTATTTTACTGCGCTTACACGTACACTTATCACAGGAATTTACGTCTGTGGCTTACTCCAAACACATTAATCATTTAGCACTTAATGATTGATATGTTCTGCTTTAACATCTGGTTAGCTAAATCAAAAGTTAAAACTCGGAGTGTTTCGTTAACTAAACGAATTTAAATCAGGCCTTGGCTATAGGAAGATTAAAGGAACATCGCTTTACTCTTTCCTCTTTCGTCCTGACAAAAGAATCTCGTTTTGAACAGGCGAGTCGAAAGAATATCTTTAACATGTACACGTCTGTACAGGTAAATATTACTTTCGTCACAAACTACAGTTTAACCTTAAACACTTAACAGTGAATATCAGTATTCTGAACTGCAATTTATTTTTAACAATTACCACGACTAAAACGTTAAGCACATTCAATCATGTAATTGCGGATTTGAGAGATACTGCAGATTCTCAATTTGCGTCGGCGCGCACTTGAGTCACGCGACGGCGCGCGGTCGTGTTTCTCAACCAAACAGCAAAGTATACAAAAATTGTCACTGCATTAATTTCACACACAACAAAGCTTAAAATATGCCCGCATTCTCCACCATAAAACTGTAAAGAATCTCGGCTTAAGTTTATAGCTCAATTTGAATTCAGGGGAAGAATATTCCAAAATCAATGATCTGGATCAGCAACTTATAGAATATTCGTTAAACCGAGTTTCTCACATGAATTAAATCACCCAACGAGGGGTGTGTCACAACACACGTCTGCTTCAGGTATATATGACGAAATTAAACACAACGAATTATGATTAATTTGGAACATATATTTTCCACAGATCGGGGCTGTTCTTTATAACAACAAGGATTACAGTTTTCTCAGTCAGCGCGCCAGCGTGCGGATCTGTAAAACTATTAATCACTTGATCTGTTTAGCTTACTATTCTGACAATGTTTTGTGCACTCAACAAAATCAGCTTGTAGCGTTAGGATCTAATATTAAAGAGGCTTTGTTATGTGATTAATACAAACAATGGCAAAGAATGTATAAATGAGTTTAATAAAAACACACGACTAAGTTACACTACAAAAATCACACGATATATGTATGTACACAAAATGAAAGTGAAACTAAAAAGGAAACAAGGGAAAATGGGAATACAAAGAGAAGTACAGTTACTAGCACAGCTTTAAACCTTCAGAGACAACCACAGGATTATATCTTGAGTTTCAAATTTGATGGAACAAATTGCTATTCAGACCTTTGTATGCTGGGAGCGTGCGGTTGTCCGTAAGGCTGGAGACAGGTTCCTTTGTTCTCCCCACGTGGGTGTGCGTCGCGGGAGTTCAAAACGAGTTCGTGCTGGATGGTGTCTTCTTGTTCGAGAGGACACACGTACGAACTGTAACTGGCTATTCGCAAAAGTAAACGAAGTAAAAATAACGAAAACTGATAACTTTAAAAAGCTTCAGAAGACGCCGAGAGTGTCCAAGGAATTCCGGAAAGAGTTCAAGAGTCTAAGCTTAAGAGTAAGAACAATAGCAATCAGGTAAGAGAGCTAAGAAATTAGGAGACATAAGAGTCATAAGAGTTAAGATAGCGATGAATCTGTGGCGAGAGTTTTTCAAGGGTGTTTTGGGACCCCCCTAACCCTCGGATGGCCAATGAGCGTCACACAACTGAAGGAGCGCGCGCCCACTTGATTAACATATCACGTTGTTAATCTGGGTTCTTAAGACAAAGGAAAAGTTCTGCTAACTTTGAAAACAAACTTATACATAATGGTATACATTTCACAATATCGATATACAGTTTAAAAGACAGATCATGCTATGAGGATTACAAAGACATCAAACACATTGGACTATTTTGACAGCATTATTGAATTACATGTTTAAAGCATTGTATTACAGTTATCTAAACTTCTTTGACACGCGTGAGTCCATTCGAAGCTGAAATAGTGAATTACAGTTCTTTTACATGTATTTCGGCATACTAGATAATTTTGGTAACTCTTTTACAAGCTTTCAGAGATGTCCGTGTTTGTGTGCGTGCAGGAATGTTCAGCGTGCGGACGCGTTAATGTGCGTGTGTGTGTGTGTGTGTGTGTGTTGCACGTAGGTGTGGGTCAGCGGGTCGCACGTATATTGCGATAGAACAAACGAAGTCTGGTTAGTCTCCAGAGTTCCCTCGCTTTTGGAGGTGTCAAAGGATCAAAGAGGAGAGAGAGTTAATCTGATCGCGGTCAGTTTAACTGGCGTTATTGGCGGGGGGATGTTGCCCCGTGATGTCTCCGTGTTCGTCCTAAATCACACTTAGTCAGGTAACCCCAGACACTCGGGCGCCTGACTGCAGTAAAAGTCAAAGTTGAATTAAAACACATATGCGTAGGAATGTGTTAAAAGGGTCTCTGCCAACCACGCTCTGAGTAATTGCATGCAAACTGGTTAATGATGTCCGACCCAGAATCTCTACACTATATAGAAGGCTAAATCCTGAAAATAATCAAATAAATAACGAGTTGACAACAACTCTGTCACCCAACCATTCTATCTTGCCTACAAACCAAGTTTTGTCACGAAAAATCACGCAATAAAACTAACCAGAAATGTTGTGAAACAGCACGTGCGCCAATACCCAACGAAGAAGACAACACGCGAATATGGACGTCAGACAGAAATTAGTGCTGCACACAAAAAATGCAAAAAAAGAAATCAACACATGCCTTGCTATGATTTGCTGTAGCTATGCCATCACTGAGGTTGAGTCACACGGCGGCTCTGGATATCTAGCATGCAAGATATTTTTCTGGGCTCGGCGACGCATCTGCTAGCGTCTTCGCTGCGTCATTGGCTCTTTCATACTAAAGGCCAATTTATACTTCTGCGTCGGGGGTACGCCGTAGTTTACGGCGTTCGCTACGCACGTAGCCGACGCCGTTGTTAGCATTTATACTTCTGCGATCAGGTCTTGGTTGCTCTGCATTACTGCTCCGAAACACTAGTTGGCGGCGGAGGGTTTTAATGTTCCACTGTGTTTAGATTCCTCACAGCTAGGTTACTACAAGCAATAGCGACTGAAAGATAGCGGATGATGTTGGAGTTGGAGCTTATTGAGGTGGAAAAACAGTTAATTTTAGTGAAATTACAAAAACTGAAAGGCAGAAATGAGAGAAGACGTCGAAGGAGATGGTACGTGTGGAAATGCGTGAGGTACATGCAGAAAAGCATAGGAGGAAATGCGATGCTACCAAGCCGACCAATCACCGATCTTGCGGTCCGCGTCGTCGCGACGTGTAGTTACATTTTTGAAGAGGGGTGCGTCAGGCTACGGCGAAGGGTACGCGATATGGGACGCGTCTGTGCGTATGCTATGGCGTACCTACCGCGCGCACCCTACGCAGAAGTATAAATTGGCCTTAACAGATTGGCGAGCGTTCGTCGTCCACTAATCCCCCGCGATTTGCATGCGATAACACCCTGACCTGTCGGCGAGCTCAACAATTTGCAAATCGTACTTAAATCGGACTTAAAATCCTGTAGTGTGAACTTGGCTTTAGGTTACACTTTATTTTAAAGTGACGTAGTTGCTCAAATAAGTACTAAGTAATATTAAAGGTGGGGTATGTGATTTTCTTTTTTGACCATTTTTTTTTTCAAAATCACTTGAAATCCTATTCGTAACGCACTTACTGGCTGTAAATTAGAAGCACTGAAATAAAAAATTAAGCAATTTAATCATCTGTGGAACAGGCAGGACTCGAAAAACTCCAACCAATCCTTTTCAAGAACTATCTCGAATCATTGGCCCCACTCCACCCCCCTTGCGCACATGTCCCGTTCTACTACCAACAGATGCGGCTGTGGCATTTTTTCTGCTTTACAGGTTAGAAGCCGATTGACTGGTGTTTACTACTAATCAAGGAACTGTCTTTACTGATGATATGCGCTTGAGAATTGTAGCTGTTCTAACGTTATAGTCCAGCCATATGTAGAACTAGCTAGCTAAACAACCTGTTTGGGAAGGAAGCTAATGTGAGCGATTGTATTTATGCATCTGAGTTTTCGCTCGTGCTTGATTGCGCGTCCATGTTTTCGAATAGGTGGAGTCAGGGCCAGCGTTGGAGGAGAGAAGGTAGGACCTTATGAGTTGTGTATTTTCAAAATCTGCCGGCCGTTTTGCAAATCACATACCCCAACTTTAATTAATGACATGTACTTTCTAGAGTTAGTTTTAGGGTTAGTTACTTCAAATAATGCATATTGTAAGTACATGTAGTAATCTGTAACTACTTCACCTTAAGAGAATACAATGTTGAATAAAGTCGTAGTTTTTGTTGTTTTTGGAACAAAATACATTTTCGATGCTTCAAAATTTTCTAACTAACCCATGATGGCACATGGACTACTTTTATGGAACCGGGTTGTAGAGTGTGCCACTAATCCTTGACAACCCACTTCCACTGGATAAACCTGGACTCTCCATCCTCGCTGTTCTGCTTCAGTGGCCAGATGAGCATTCCACAGTTTCTTCCTCTCATATGCCTCATCTACAGCATCCTCCCATGGCACTGTAAACTCTGTGAAATCAGTTGAACAAAATGTGCTGATCCAGACCACAAAACAATATCTGGTCGGAGGTTAGTGGTGGCAATCTCAGGTGGAAAAATAAGCCGTTGATCAGTTCAGCCAGCATCTTCCAGTCCCTAGATGCTTCTAGTTGTCCTGGGCGAGAATTGGGTTTAACACCTTTTCTTGGTGGTTGTGTGTGTGCAATCCCAAAATTTAAACAGGTGAAAAGAGTTCATAAAAGCAAAACATACAGAAAAGAAAGAACATTGGCTTAGGCAACAAATATTGTAATTGTGATTTTAATATTGTAAAATATATATATATATATATATATATATATATATATATATATATATATATATAAAATTATAGACTTTTCTAGACATTAAAATGACAGTATACATATTATATATTATTATAAAATCATACATTTAAGAGGTGTTTAAGGTGTATCTCTAATTTCCCCTATGTATGTATATATGAAGAGTTCAGATGCAAAAGCCTCTAAATGCCATTTGAAATTTTCTTCTTTAATGATGATTTTTATCAAACTTGTATACTTAAGTTCAGTAATTTCACTTAAATGGCAATGATAATTACCTATTAATTGTTATTTAAGTGAAATTACTGAACTTAAATATACAAGTTTGATAAAAATCATCATTGAAGAAGAAAATTTCAAATGGCATTTAGAGGCTTTTGCATCTGAACTCTTCATATATATATATATATATATATATATATATATATATAGTATTTAATTGTAATATGTATGTTCTGTTGTATGTATATATTTATATATATACACACATACAACAGATTTTCTCTTCAAATAATTATTTATTATATTGTTTGGGATACATTTCACTACACTGCAGCATGAGAACATGTTAACACTTCCTTGCAAATAGATCGGCAAAAGAGAAATAACAGACAATGATTAGCAATCAACAGCACAATGGATTACATAATTCAAGTTGTTGATAGGCAACAATATCTTTAAAACATTTTTTTTTTACTTCATGGAACTCTTCTCCCTTTTTTTAAAACCGTGTATTTTTGATAGCTAGTTTACATGATTTCTGACATGATAATTTTATAAGAAATAAAGTAGTTAGTGGGAAGAAATCTATAATATATACAATTTGTATGTTGCTTGCAAAACAGTGTATAGCTAAATAGCTACAACATCTACAAGCAGGAGCTATTCGGACCATGCTAATACATTGGCCCAATAGTGTGAGTTTGGGGCGGGAGTGATTCCTGCTATTGGCTGAAAAAAGAGATAGTCCCGCGGCGTCTTCAACACAGTCTCAAGAAGATGCGTATCTATACCATGAATGTCATTTCTTGTGGCATTTATACGTCAAAAATGGGGTGGGGAGTTCGTGCGTATTATACGCCAAAAAGTGCGTATCATATGCACGCGAAAAACGCGTACCATATACACGCAAAAACTGTTTTTGCCGTATAAATGCCACAAGAAATGACATTCGTGCTATAGATACGAACTTTCATGAGATCGGACTCCTTTTTTCAGTCAATAGCAGGAATGGGTAGTGCTTGAGCAACATGACATCATGACTTTTGCGTAAACATACACCCCAGCTAACAGGGAACGTTCCCAGAACATTCACTAACGTTCTTTAAAAGTTGTGTAAATGTTAGGACAAAACGTTATTAAAATATTGTTTTCTTGGAACGTCTTTATCACGTTATTTGTATTTGATGAACGTTCTCATTACGTTGATAAAAAACGTTCTTAGAACAACGTTATCGGAACGTCTTTATCACGTTATTTGTGTTTGATAAACGTTCTCATAACGTTCCAGCAACATTATGCTAACCTTAGGATAACGTTCTAACAACATTATGCTAACGTTCCAGCAACGTTCTGCAAACATTAAGACACCGTTCCAGCAACGTTAAGCAAACTGGACATTTCCACGTTTTTAGAACATTTTAAATTAACGTTCCCACAACCAAAATGGAACGTTAGAAAAAGCGATTATGCGTCTTGATAGCACGCCAAAAATGGAAATACGAATTGGCGTGTCATACACACGCTACTTCATGAGATCAGTCTGGCTTGAGAAACCTATATGGAAACTGGCAAATCTGTGAGGTGCCACTAGTTGCATACTTCATATTCAGTATACTTTTTATATATAAAGAAGAATATCATTAAAATATTTAAGTATATAAAATAGAGAGGCATCCTACATTTATTTTCCATTTTTCTTGACACACAACAGAACAATAAAGTATCCGATTTTGTAACGTAATAGACCTCTGAATGTAATTTATTTCAGAAGTGCTGCCGTTTCAGGTCAGAGCTATTCTTCAGCCTGCCTTGGCGGTCTCTGTTCCCCTTTACACTAGTGTGGAGCACTCTGAAAGCCTGTCTGAGTTGACCCTGACCTGCAGTCATTGTTCATAGAGCTTGGTATTCCCCTCGCAGCACGTTCCAGCCTCTAAAGGATGGCCTTTTAGGACCAGTGTTCAATTCAGTCCCGCCTACATTCACTTTACCAAACCTTGCAGGCTTTTTCTTTAACTTGCACTTTTACTTTTACACAAACTCACATTTAAGTCTGTGTAAATGGTTTTATTCGCACTACCTTACACTGTACCCGAATTTCTCTTTGTTTGTCCCTAACTTGCCCTACCTTATTCGCTAATTCGACACAGATGGGACACGCTCTTAACCAAGGAAAGCAAAATCTATCAATTATAGCCATGTTTTCTGGCTCAGTGAAGTGTAAGGGGTCACGATGGAAGGCGTTCTGGTAATCTAGAACAATGCGTAGATATTGATTGTCAGTCGCAGTTTGACTTAAAGACACACACATGTCTGCATTAACAACACTGCGAATATTCCTCTCAGAAGGAAATTGTTTTCAAGTTGAAATGATTTAGAATATGGAAAATCAATTCATTTCTGGCTGCATTTACAATGTACCGTAGCAGGGTGAGGGTTTCGCCTGTGTAGGTTTGTTGGGATACAGGGAAGAGTAGTGAGCAGGGAAGAGGTGCAGACACATTTACAGAGGAAGTACCCTGTCTGGCATTAGCTGTGGAGGGTCTGTTCTGTGTTTGTTTATTTGTCTGAGCTATCTAGACCCGGACCCTGGACAGTGTCAACACATTCAGCCACTGATGCTGATTCAACTTGAAAGTGGTGAAGGCAACCAGATTATGCTAGACAACTAACATGTTTTATAACAAATTTCAAAAAGAGCATCTGTTTAGGTGGTCACTGAACATTTTTGATCCTGGCCCTGTGTTTGTTTCCTAGCCCTGTCCCTACACTTAAACCTTACCCCTACCCATAGGTAGGGTTGCCAACTGTCCTGAATTAGCCGAGACGTCCCGTACCAGACCTCCCTTGTCCCCATTAAATAGACTGCTACACTGGCCAAAGCACTGACTAATAACAGACACATGCACAACACCGGTCATCATCCAATCACAGCCCTCATATGCATCAGACCATATGCATCAGTTCAAGAACAGTATTTAAAATACATTTGAACCTCTCTAAGTTCATCAGCATTAGGAAAGTCAAACAAATGGGATATGTCTCTTTGATAACTCTAATTGTCAGGATACAAGGCACACAGAGATCGAGGTATTTAGGAGAATATACAGTAACACAGCTTTATTCAATGGTGCAACAAATCATGGTGAGTATCAGGGGCGAGAAGACGTGAGGAAACACAGGATGTGGGATCCACAATAGATGAGTTCTAACACACCAGATAATTGAATAACAACCTGTTCTGGGATATTAATACTGGTCTTTTCTTTTACAGGTTCTGGCGTTGGTTCAACAGGTGGCAAGCAGATTCGGTGGAACACTGGAGATCACTGTATGTCAGGTAACAAGTGGATACTACAGGTCACAGATCAAGAAGCCAGAGGTTAGTCAATCACAGGTGAGTTTACTTTAACGTTCAGAAGTTACAGGCATCTCAAGGAATCGGAGACAGAGGATAAGGGTCAGTTCCTGTTGGAGGCTTGACAAAGAACTGGGATATTGCAGCGTGTTTTATTTGTTGGTGGAATGAGGCTGATGAATGTGAACAGGTAAGCAGCTGAGAAGGCCAGCTGAGAGGGCCTTTTTTTGTGTTTTTGTTAAGAATTTTCAAAGTCTGATGAGGTCGGTATAAATATGTGTTTAATACTACAAAATATTCCCGATGTTACAGTTATTGCCTCCCAGAACACAAGAGAACATCCCAATCGAGTGAAGGGATTTGTGGAAACTGAAATGGAAGCTCACATTTTACCTAATTCAGATTAAAACACATCTATTTAGCCGCACATACTGACTTTATTTGTAGTTCATACTTAATACCCTTTATTAGGGCCCAAGCCCTGAAAGGGCGAAGGCCCTATTGTTTTCCTTAGGATTATTCTTTTCTATTATTATTATTATTATTTTTCTTACGACTATTCGGGCACTTTTGGGGCCCTTAACATGCTCGAAAACTCTTGAAACTTTGCACACGGGTCAGAACCCGCGGCCATCAGAGCCGGGCTGAAGATGGTACCCGGGCGTGGCAGGGGGGCTCGTCAGCGCCCCCTGGAATGGGGTCCGAACACTTGGTCCATAACTCAAACACGCTTGCATGTAATAATATGAAACTCGGTACGCATGTTGATCTCATCGTTTCATCTATACCTCGCGCTTTTACTTTTTACCCCAGCCCAACAGGAAGTCGGCTATTGAGGTTTGTTTGTAAAACGCTCGCAATGTTATTTGAAATACTCCTCCTAGAGCTTTGATCCAAATTCGACGATACTCGGTCAGCGTAAAGTGAAGACATTGAGGATGAAAGCTTGTGTGGGGATTTTTGATATCTCGAACGGTTTGGCCGTGGCGAGGAAACGAAATCATGGCGAGAAACGTGAAACAGGAAGTTTGTTATAACTTCAGCATACATTAACTGATCTTGATGAAACTTCAGCAGTGTGTTCGCTGTAAGAGGACAATCACATGGATGTGACTATTGTGAGTCAAAGTTATAGCGCCACCAACTGGCAGCAGGAAGTGTGTCACTTTCAAAATGCTTTGATATCACCCTTTTATTTTTACCCGATTTGCTTCAAACTTCATATGTATAATGTAAACATACGGCAGATGTAGACCTGTGAATGGATTCTTGATATCTTTGAAACTGTTGCCGTGGCGACACATCAAACTTTACCCTTCTTTTAGGATGCTTTTAGGATGCTTTTGAGACCCTTAGCATGCTTCAAAATGCATGAAACTCGACAGACACATCACATTTATTAGCCAGTAGACACGTGCAATGTTTCAGAAACGGGCGTGGTGAGGGCTCAGTAGCGCCACCTTTTGACAAAAGTAGGGTTGTTAGTTTTATCTACAGTTACAAAAATCGGTATGTATATTGTACTCCTCGAGCCGGACAACTTTCTAATTGACACTCATTAGCTAGGACCCACAGAAAGTCAGATATGTTTGTTTGAATGTGGTCTTGCTTAATCTGAGCCTACATCTCTGTCTTTGCCTGTCTGTGTATGTGTGTGTGTTTGTAGGGGGAGGGGTCTTAACCATTTCACTCCTGTGTGTATGGCCTGCATAAAAAATAAATGCCTTAAGCCTGGTATTTTTTTTAATAAGTTTTTATTTTTTATAAGTAAAGGCATATAACCAGTTTAATTGTAGTGCATTAATAGTTTTATAGGTTTATTAATTAAATTAACTTGGTCCATAAACTTGATCTGAAAATTTGGTCCATAAATCAAACACACTTGCATGTAATAATATGACTTGAGTGTTAATCACATCATGTTTTCAGTTTGAATATAAAATATATAAATTATGTAAAAAAAATAAAGTTGATCCAGCTGGAGCGCAGGCTGAGAATAGCGCTGTCATGACTGGATCACGAGATCATCAGTCATGCCCTCTCATACCTTACGCGCACACCACTTACATCAGATCACATCAACATGTCAGCCGGAGGGATAACGAGGGTCGTCGTCGCTTTTGGATTCAAGAATTTCTTACAACAAGATGGCAAAAGAACAGCGCTTTGCAAGACATGCAACGTTAAGATCGCGGACAGTCAGATGACAACCTCCAATTTCGTCGGTCATTTGAAGAGCCATTCTGCCCACTGTGCCCAGTAAGTGCTTGTCAATTTGTTAATGTTATCTGGTTAGCTCGTTCGTAGTTAGCTAGCTAATGTAAGTTAAAGGAGAACTCCGGCGCAAAATTACACATTGTTACCTAGTCAACCGTTATCTGAGATTTGTTTTCATGACTGCCGAATGTAAATAGTTTTATCTATAAAAACAGTTTAGCCTATAAGTGACGTCCGACATTCTGCATATTGTGTTATTTTGTTAAGCCCCACTAAAGGCATAAAAAACTGTAAAGCACAATCAAGTTTTCACACTATATTCCAAGACTTCTAAAGTCATTCAATAGCTTAATGTGTGGTAAAATTAATATTTTAGTCTCTAAGTTAAAGTTAACGGAAAGTCATCTCGCCTCAGTCATTCTCCATGCATCAGCATTAGCGCGTCGCGTTCGGTTGCGACAGTAACACGACGACACTCTCTTCAAGATCAATGTTCCCAATATTATACTTTATTTGTAGATAAGGCATAAAGGTCTATGATTTGCATAAAATGACTATCTTGCTGGAGTGGAGTTTATTGCCCTTTAGAATACACTAAGCATTAGTGCTGCACGATTAATTATATCGCAGTCGTAATAGCGATCTCAAACCTATGCAATTATATTTCGCAAAATGCCGCGATTTTATATGAAATAAACAAAGTAGGGCTATTAGCGCAGCATCTCTTCTTTTTTGTCATCCTTTGACTAGTGTTACAAGATCCCCCTCTTATTGGTTCAAATGCCTTTTCGCATTTTGCACGACAAGAAGTGAAAAGCTGCCTGTGAGTGCCCTAGATTAGAATAGATGAGACTCGCATAATGCGCATGCACTGACCGTGTGCCAGCCCAGAATAAACAGTTCTCTTTCGAGCTTGAACGAACAATAGCACACACAATTATGCCAAAATGTGATTTTGTCTAGTATCTTCATAACATAAGAAAAGTCTATGGATGAAAAGGGTTGTGCTATGAGGCGCGTGTGAGATCCGCGTCTCGGCAACGGGTGCTCTTAAAGGGCCAGCAGCGAATAAAGCGTTCTTTCAGTAAAGTTAAAAGAACAAAGGGAAATTAGAAAATTACTCACTGATCTTGAGTAAAGAACTTTTGTAGCTTTAATAAGGATTATTATATATATAATTTATGATTCAGGCAGCGCAGACTGTTTGATAACTTTATTCAATTTCTGTACCTGTTAAGACAGGAAGGGCACAGGTAAATATGTTTTTTATTATGGGTTTATGTGGGGATTGTTTGAAGTTCACTTAATTTAAAAGCTGTTATATATTTTTTTTAAGCGTAATAATTTTTTAAAAAGTTGATGGCTTTCAATTGATGGAATCACTGTAATGTTGGTTTGGTTGATGGTTTATTGATCATTATAGGTGTTATCAATCATTTATTGTTGTTGTTGTTTTTAGTTTGAGTTGAGAAATAAACATTAATCTGTGTGTGCATTTTACTTTAGAACCAAGCAAGTTGGACTCATGAAACCATTTTATTATATCGGAGTCGCAAATCGCAATTGCAATATTGGCTCAATAATGGCAATATGACATTTTCCCAAATCGTGCAGCCCTACTAAGCATAGATTATAGATACCATCCCTTCGCTATGTTCTTTTCAATGTGAAGCGTTGCGTGCTGTGACTTGGTGTTGCTTCAAGTGCATCATTCTGCACACGGGATGCGCATGATTGCTTATAATACTTTGGGGAGACAAGGGGGCGTGGCCTAAGGGAATAGCACTCGTGATGTTAAGTGATGTTACCCCGCCATCGCTGATACAACCTTTAGCAGTCATGTTTTTGCTTCTTGAGAGAGAGAGAAAGTGTGTGTGTGTGTGTGTGTGTGAGCAATGGCGGTTCTAGGCGGGGGCCTGGGGGGGCCAGTGCCCCTGCGACAACAAGCTTGGACCCCCTTGTGGCCCCCTAAATGTGGAGTCAGTGTGAAATATTTTTTTATAGTGTGTCACGCATTGAGCATGACAGTCACTCGTTTCAGTCTTTTGTCTCACACTCCCGTCACACATTGTATTTCTCATGCGGAAAAACTATTAATAATATATTTAATATACGCAATTTCTCTGGCCGCGCCGCTCTCACGTGAGAATCAAGCGCGTCTCGCCTGGAGTTCAGCAGTCGACCCTGCTACGCATCAGCCAATCAAAAAAAGAGAAGTGCTACTACATTGGTTGTTAGTTTTATCTACAGTTACAAAAATCGGTATATACATTGTACTCCTCAAGCCGTACAACTTTCTAATACATAGTCATTAGCTCGGACCAAGAGGAAGTCAGATATTTTGGTCTGAATATGGTGAGCCTCTCTCTGAGCCTACGTCCCTGTATGGCAAGCCCTTTTAACATTTAAAAGCTAAGTTTGCCTGTCCGGAATTAACATTGTAGATATCAACAACGTCTTTCTGTCTAGTCGTTACACTTTGGATAGTTTGTATTATCATTTAAGATATCTGTAACATAATTGTGACTAGTCGAAATGACAGAGTATGGCAAGCCGCTTTAACATTTAATCATGAAAGGGCCAAAGCCTTCGGCACCGCCACCCGGGTGCCTTTAGGTAACTAAAGGAACCGGGGTTGCGGTGCCTCCGGCTTGGGCCCGCCATCGCTGCTCGCAGCTATATTTATTATTATTATTTATACGACTATTCGGGCACTTTTGGGGCCCTTAACATGCTCAAAAACTCTTGAAACTTTGCACACGGGTCAGAACCCGCGGCCATCAGGGCCGGGCTGAAGATGGTACCCGGGCGTGGCAGGGGGGCTAGACAGCGCCCCCTGGAACGGGGTCCGAACACTTGGTCCATAAATCAAACACGCTTGCATGTAATAATATGAAACTCGGTACACATGTTGATCTCATCGTTTCATCTATACCTCGTGCTTTTACTTTTTACCCCAGCCCAACAGGAAGTCGGCTATTTAGGGTTGTTCGTAAAACACTCGCAATGGAATTTTTAATACTCCTCCAAGAGCTTTGATCCAAATTCGACGAAACTCGGTCAGCGTGAAGTCAAGACATTGAGGATGAAAGTTTGCGAGGGGATTTTTGATATCTCGAACGGTTTGTCCGTGGCGAGGAAACGAAATCATGGCGAGAAACGTGAAACAGGAAGTGTGTTATAACTTCAGCATACATTAACTGATCTTGATGAAACCTCAGCAGTGTGTTCGCTGTAAGAGGACGATCACATGGATGTGACTATTGTGAGTCAAAGTTATAGCGCCACCAACTGGCAGCAGGAAGTGTGTCACTTTCAAAATGCTTTAATATCACCCTTTTATTTTTACCCGATTTGCTTCAAACTTCATATGTATAATGTAAACATACGGCAGATGTAGACCTGTGAATGGATTCTTGATATCTTTGAAACTGTTGCCGTGGCGACGCATCAAACTTTACCCTTCTTTTAGGATGCTTTTAGGATGCTTTTGAGACCCTTAGCATGCTTCAAAATGCATGAAACTCGACAGACACATCACATTTATTAGCCATTAGACATGTGCAAAGTTTCAGAAACGGGCGTGGTGAGGGCTCAGTAGCGCCACCTTTTGACAAAAGTGGGGTTGTTAGTTTTAACTAGAGTTACAAAAATTGGTATGTATATTGTACTCCTCGAGCCGGACAACTTTCTAATTTACACTTATTAGCTAGGACCCACAGAAACTCAGATATTTTTGTTTGAATATGGTCACTCTGAGCCTACATGTCTCAGTGTCTCTGTGTCTTTGGCTCTCTGTGTGTGTGAGAGTGTGCAGGGGGAGGGGGCTTAACCATTTCACTGCTGTGTGTATGACCTGCATAAAGAAAATACATTTCTCAAGCCTGGTATTTTTTAAATAAGTTTTTATTTTTATTTTTTATAAGTAAAGACATATAACTAGTTTAATTGTAGTGCATTGACAATAGTTTTATATAATTAGTTTATTAATCAGATTAACTTTGGTCCATAAAAATTTGGTCCATAAATCAAACACACTTGCATGTAATAATATGAAACTTGGTACACATATAGATCTCATCGTTACATATATAGATATATAGATATTTTTGATATCTCGAACGGTTTGTCCATGGCGAGGAAACGAAATCATGGCGAGAAACGTGAAACAGGAAGTGTGTTATAACTTCAGCATACATTAACTGATCTTGATGAAACTTCAGCAGTGTGTTCGCTGTAAGAGGACGATCACATGGATGTGACTATTGTGAGTCAAAGTTATAGCGCCACCAACTGGCAGCAGGAAGTGTGTCACTTTCAAAATGCTTTGAAACCACTCTCTTATTTTTAACCGATTTGCTTCAAACTTCATCTGTATAATGTAAATACACGGCAGATGTAGACCTGTGAATGAATTTTTGATATCTTTGATACTGTTGCCGTGGCAACGAATCAAACTTTAACATTCTTTTTTGATGCTTTTGGGACTCTTAGCATGCTTGAAATTGCTTGAAACTCAACAGATACATCACATTTATCACAGTAGACATGTGCAACTATGGCAAAAGATTAAAGTAATGTCAAAAAAGTAAACACTAAAAGCCTCATATCTTCTAAAAATGTAATTATACATCATTTGTTTCTAAATTAAATTATACAAATATTATAACTTCCCAATTTTTCCTTTTTTTCATTTAAGAATTATGTTTACGTTCAAAAACAGCCAGAATTGTTGTAAAATTCATAAAAAAATAATAATCTGAGTCATACGTAGTGCTATACTGCCCTCTTGTGTTCAATATCAGGTAGGCCTATTGTGTATATTCCCACCGGTTAATCAACGTGTGACTCCGCTGGGACTTGGGAGCTTTTAAATCGCTTACTTAAAACCGAAAGTCGAAATACGGATGTCCGCACAAGACATTAATGGTGTGGAGTAGAGCGAGCATTTTAAATAAATTCCTATTAAGTAGGATTGAACTAAACAGAAAGAATGTTCACTCTGTTCTGCTGGTTCCTCGCTGGTGGATCATATGATTACTTTGTCATAATCTATGACAAAAATGCTATTATAAACCATATTAATAATAGATAATACACATTGCTCTTATTTTTGAAAAATACATTCATGAAAAACAAGATAACAAAAATCATACAAAAATATAGCCATGGCTGCTATAAATGTTTGAAATGCATAGGACAGATGTTTAATGACGCAGCAACATATAATTGAAAGGCAATTAATAATCTGTCATTACGTCACTGCATTATGATATTACGGCTCCAATACGGTGCAGCACAAAGCACTTATGTGCATCCCGAGCGGAGAATGATGTGCTTGAAGCCACATGAAGTTACAGCGCAGTGAGTCCGTATTGAAAAGTTCAAAGCACAAAGGAAATACATATTTATGAACAGTGTATTATACATTATCTATCTATGCAATAGTTTATTGAGCCTTTTCTTTTAAAGGTTTTAAATTTCAGTTACTGTGTGCGTGAAGAACAATTATAGTGCTCTGACTCTAGTGTTGTGATCTAACCGACAGCGTCCGACACCCGGTAGAAAGTAACACGGTTAAGTTACAGCAATAAAGTCCAGCAAGAAAAAGTTTCTTCATTCGAAAATATAGACCTTTAGACCTTTATCTTAAAGATCCAGTATAATAGGATTAACATTCAATCATCTTGAAGATCGTTTCATCATTGACTGTAACCGAATGTGACGTGCTGTTTGAATGCGGAATGGAGAATGACTGACAGGCGCAGAGAGGGAAAAGTTTGTGTTCTTGAATTTAATTACTTAAATATTAATTTCTATATCACATAATAGCTTCAGAACACTAATAATACAGTGCACAAAAACTTTATGGTACTTTAGAAAGTTTTTGTGCCTTTGTGCCTAACATAGAATAGTATATATGCACAATATAGAATTTGAATCAGCCTCGTCAAAGATGGCAGTGTCAGAGCCGATACCGATCCTGAGTATCTAATCGGCGCACTTCTTTTCAACAGTCAAATTGAAATTGAAATTGAAATTGCTTGAAACTCAACAGATACATCACATTTATTAGCCAGTAGACATGTGCAAAGTTTCAGAAACGGGCATAGTGCAAGGACTAAATAGCGCCACCTTTTGACAAAAGTGGGGTTGTTAGTTTTATCTACAGTTACAAAAATCGCTATATACATTGTACTCCTCAAGCCGGACAACTTTCTAATACATAGTCATTAGCTCGGACCAAGAGGAAGTCAGATATTTTGGTTTGAATATGGTGAGCCTCTCTCTGAGCCTACGTCCCTGTATGGCAAGCCCTTTTAACATTTAAAAGCTAAGTTTGCCTGTCCGGAATTAACATTGTAGATATCAACAACGTCTTTCTGTCTATTCGTAATTACATTTTGAATAGTTTGTATTATCATTTAAGATATCTGTAACATAATTGTGACTAGTCGAAATGACAGAGTATGGCAAGCCGTTTTAACATTTAATCATAAAAGGGCCAAAGCCTTCGGCACCGCCACCCGGGTGCATTTAGGTAACTAAAGGAACCGGGGTGGCGGTGCCACCGGCTTGGGCCCGCCATCGCTGCTCGCAGCTATATTTACCATTGTTTTCTATACCAAATGTCATACACTTGCAATGAAGCTAAAAATATAAACAACTACATCATTATGTTGATATCCTATATTTTTACAATAAACGACACACATATCTTCTGATATCCTCAGTTATTGCATATACAGAGCTGCATTGAACATATTTGTAAATTACTTTCCTTGAACCCATTATTTGAGTTCACATAAATACCCCGTGCTTTATATACATGTTGCTGCTGATTGGACTGCAGTTCTGACACACCAACCAAACAAGAGAAAACGTATCTCAAACTCTGTTGCACACCGGTGCACGCCATCTGACGTTCAACTTGGAAACCTTAGCAAAACGTTGCGCACCGTTTTGAACTTGAACGTGCCCCAGTCCTTACTTTTTTATTCTTTGCGTATTCCATGGACAGACATTATTTAAATGAGTAATATTTTGACTTCACAAAGCCCGGAAAAACACCTTGTTGTCCAAACGAATCGAACAGCATCATTACACACTAACTAAAGTTGAAAAAGTGGAAAATCATAATAGGACCCCGTTAATTCAGCAAGTATGCATTCATGTATCAAATGTGTAAGTATAACATGTTACATTTTTTATTGCAAATTAATGGTGTTCATTAAAACTTTCTATTCGCCAAAGAATTCTGAAAAAATGTGTCATGGTTTCCTCAAAAATATTAAGCAGAACAACCATTTTTAACACCAAATCAGCATATTAGAATGATTTTTGAAAGATCATGTGACTCTGAGTCATATAATAGTCTTAGATTTTACTGACCAGAAACTTATGTTTCGTTTTTTGTTTTTTTTTTTTTGTTTTTTTTTTGCTAACATAGTCGTGTCTAAGCAGTACAATTCAAGCAAATTGTATAAAAATGTCAGGGGGACAAAATATTGTATAATTAACACTATAATTTTTATATATATATATATATATATATATATATATATATATATATATATATATATGAAGAGTTCAGATGCAAAAGCCTCTAAATCCCATTTTAAATTTTCTTCTTTAATGATGATTTTTATCCAACTTGTATGTTTAAGTTCAGTAATTTCACTTAAATAACAATTAATAGGTAATTATCGTTACCATTTAAGTGAAATCACTGAACTTAAATATACAAGTTGGATAAAAATCATCATTAAAGAAGAAAATTTCAAATGGCACTTAGAGGCTTTTGCATCTGAACTCTTCATATATATACAGTATATAGCTTTGAAGCTATGTTGAAGATCTGAGAGCTGTTGATTTGAGACTGAACAATATGGTTTACACAGTTGCACAATTTTTTTTTATGGCACAGGAAGTGCGTAACATGGTGTAATATTTACAAAGTTCATTGGAAATAAACAGGAACTACAGCTGTTGGTTTAATCTCTTCATTCCTGCCATTGTGTATATAGAGCCAGAAAATGGCATCATTTCACAGCCAACATTCTCAGCTATGAAATGGACTTACTTGAGAATTTCGAAGGAATGTAAAGTCAAACAAACATATATTTAAAGTAGCTCTGCAAATCTGTGTAAGCGGGTAAAGGTATTCGCGGTTCCCACCACGAGCCTGTATAAGCCCCTTAATGACAAGCGCCGCGCAGTGGGGCCGAGCGACTGCCTTCTTGACTGATGGAATCACTCATACCAAGAGATTAGTCAAATGCACACAGGGGCCTTGACCCCGAGAAGTGTTGTACGCTCTGCACCATACCTGAAGTGAACATGCAACAGCAGGCACAAGGTCCTGTCTGAGCCTTTTTTACGGATCAGAGCAGGATGGCTGCACCATTCCGGCATCAACCCCGGTCAGGAATGCTGAGCTAATCTTCAGGTGCTGGTGCAAATTCCAGTCTTCACTTTCTTTCTTCTTTACAGGACCTTGCCATACAAGTTAACAAGCTAAAAGTGTTTGTAAGTGCTGGGGGTTTGATGAACACTGTGTACCAAGATGATTGGACATGCAGCTGTGTTTGGACATAGACATCAAAATCTTTAATGTGCAGTTTGGCTCTGTTGCGCTTTTAAATGGTTCCCTGCAAAATAAAAATCCTCTCATTTACTCACCCTCAAGTTATTTCAAACCTATAAATTTATTTCTGCTGAACACAAAGGAAGATATTTTGAAGAATATCAGTAAGGGACTGTTCGTTTTTTATTTAAGGGGCCACCAGAGGAGTTTTGAGATCTGTTGTCAAAAAAAGACTTCACCCTCCCTTCGCCAGTAATACATGACTCTCCAAAATGATTGTGAAAAAAGGTATGACCTCCCCAAAAATGTATTGATTACGTAGGCTACTGGTTTGCACTTGGCAAAGATGTTCAGATAGCCATTGTTTTTCAATTCGGTTCATATCATGATGTTTTTGTTTTTTTTTTATAATAAAAAAAAATCATGTTTTCGGTCATGATGCAGTTCATGTAACACCAGCTTTTAACACCGACTTTAACATCAGTTAGATGACGCTATCTAATCCCAACCCTACCCCAGACCCAAACCTACCCGTGTCATCTAACCGGCGCTAAAGGTAAAGCGTCAGTTAGATGACGGTCCTAGGGCGAATTAAAGGGTTAAAGGGTACCCTAAAACGTCGGATGTTGATGTATGGCCAAAAGCGTCAGTTAAGATGACGTCTTGGGATGAGAATGTGTTGGTAACACGGGTGGCGCTCTCAATAAAGTATCTAAAAGCTGCCACAAAGAACCGGCAAAAGTAATGATTATGAAAATGTCAAATATAGCAAGGCGAGATTTTAATTGTTTATTAATAAACAGGGTTTTTTGTGTCAGTGTGTCGGCTTCAAGATGAAGTTGACCATGCTGACTCGCGATCTTCACTGTAACATGCCAGAGATAAATGCACAATTCATACGGATTACATAGCCAGAGAGCAGTCTGTTTTTCGTTTTTAAATGTTTTGTTAGACATCAAGCTTTATATATATATATATATATATATATATTTCTCAAGTCTGCGAGGTAACCCTACTTTATACTCTGAGTTTCAGTTCATTTATGAGACGAGAGTCCAGTTCACGCACCGGTGACTCTGTGTCATGATGATCGTTTTTCTACTATATGTACTTCTTATTTATTAAATCCAGGCAATTGGTTGATGAAACATTAATTAAAATTCAGATACAATTAACAAAAAACTAAATTTACTTAAAAAAAGGCTTTTTTGCTTTCTGTTTATATAAGAATATAAGAATATTATTCTTCCATCTGCTCCTTTCTGATCATGGAAATGTAAAGGAAATTTCAAATTAATTGTATGAGATTGGTATAAATAATGCATTTTCATGAAAAGAATAAAAAAATAAAGCTAAAGCTAAAGTTTGAGGTCTCTGTTACCCCTTTTCCAATAAAGCATTTTGAGAGCCAGTTCGGAGCCAGTTTTTTGTGTTTCGACAGCCAAAGAACCGGTTCTCGGCCAGGAAAACTGGTTCCAAAGCGGCACCAACTCTTTGCTGGACTAGAACCGTTCTTTTACCCCGTCATGCTTACGTCTGGGACTGGGGCGGGTTTAGATGTGTTCTAAACATCGTTTCTGACCATAATATAGGGTCGCAAAGCCAGGAGAAACATTTGCAGAAACATGATGGAGTCCGCCTTTGTAATTGTTATGCTTGAAGTTGGTGCAAGCATTTCTATTTATTTTTTATTTTTTAATTGAAAACATAAGCAAATAAGAAAACAGACACAATAAAGAACAAATAAATGGAAAGAAAAAAAGACACAAGACAGGGGTACATAACATAACTAATCAGAAAAGATTAAAAGAATTTCAATTGTTTTTAAAGCCTTCTTGGTACGCGAGTTAGAGATAATCCCAAAGTAATGTTGTACTTGCAAGCGTTTCTAGCTAAGACGTATGGTGACATACACAGTGACGTAAAGACATTGTTCCCTGGGCGCTCTAGTCAGTGGAAAAACAAACAGGTTCTGTAAAGGTTCGCAAGTTGAACCAACTCCGAACCAACTTTGAACCAGCTTTGAAAAGGGGTATGTGAAAGTTTTAAAGTCGATCCGAACTCCATCAGGTGAATGGAGAGAAAAAAAACCTTTGGAGAAACCTATAGGTCAGGGGGCCAGTTCTCCTCTGGCCAACGAACGATCATGGTGTGATTATGATTCAGGCCCAATCAAAAGTCAAAAATCAGATTGTGAATCTTTAGCATTTAAATATTCATCCAGTTAATTTTACTTGAAGTTCAGATTCATCACACCAGGATGAAGAAAAAGCTGGTCATAGGTCTGCAGAGGACTGCTGGTTCTTGCGGTCTTTGCTGAGGATCTGTGCCAATGGCTGTCATGTTGACGAGGCCTTCACAGGGAATTGTCTAGTTGACAGGATCTCTGCTGACATTCAGATCATGTCAAGGTGCAGGTACACCATCTGATCTGGATATGGACCAGATGCGGCTGACAACGGTAACCTTTGGATTAATAGAAACTATAGAGACCATTCTTTTAATGATTCCTAACAATCCGTTAACATATTTGAATTCTACAAATGTGATTATATGTTATGTGTATGCCAGGTTAAAGAGATTTGTTTATGGTCTATATTTAAACTGACAGAGTGTGTCTGCTTCCCGAACAAGGCTGAAGACTATTTCAGGGTTTGGGTTGGCCTGCAGTTTATTTTGATATTCTAGGTATTATCAACTAGACATAATATATACGTGAAGGACTATAATGTGTTAAGAGCTTGTTCAAGTACTGAGGAGCTAAACCTTTTAGTGCTTTGTAAGTAATTAGCAAGATTTTAAAATGTTTAATAGGGAGCTAATGCAGTGTTGACACAGCCAGGCTAATATGGTCATGCTTCCTGGTTATAGTAAAAACAAGAAGAGCTTTACAATAATATAGCCTTGAGGTTATGAACACATGCATTTGTCATTGAGAGCATATGTAGTAATTAAGATATGTTTTATGATGGAAAAAAAAAAACATTGTTTTAGAGATATTAGAAATGTGGCTTTCAAATGGAAGATTGGTATCAAATAGGACACATAGGTTGCTAACTGATAACAAGGACTTGACTGAGCATCCATTAAGTGTTTGACTATATTCTTCTAAGTTTCTATGTCCGGAGGTTTTTAGTCCAATAATTGTTTCAGAATTAAGAAACAGGAATTTAAAATTTCGGTTAAAATTAAAAATTTCGCTTAAAAACAGGAATTTTCGTCAGGGCACGAAGAAATATAGAGCAGAGTATCATCAGCGAAACTAAAGACTAAATAGTGAAAACTAAAGCCTTGCTTCCTAATGATATCTCCCAAATGTAGCATGTACATGGTGAAAAGCAATGGTCCTAGTACTAAGCCTTGTGGTACTCCATACTGAACTTATGATCGATATAACACTTCTTCATTTATTGCTACGAATTGATAACGCTCAGATAAGTATGATTAGAACCATGCCAGTTCAATTTCACTAATGCCAATGCAATTATTGAGTCTATTCAAAAGAATGTCGTGGTTGACTAGTATCAAATGCAGCCCTAAGATCCAGTAACAGTAATAGAGAGATAAAACTATGATAGGATGATAAGAGCAAATCATTTGTAACTCTAATGAGAGCAGTCTCACTATGATACGGTCTAAATCACAGATATTTCTGGTAACACTTTAGAATACGGTTCCTTCATTAATGAATAACTACACAAGAACTAATGAGTAACACAATAATAACAATCTAATAACTATTATTAACTAACAAGAAACTCTGATTAACGAACTAGTAAGTAATAGCGCACAGACGAAAGTGGTAGTTCACTATTAAGTAATCAATAACTTCTATTTTTTTAATACTTCCCAGAGAACTACTGAAAAAGTTTATTAACAATCTAGCAACTACTATTAAAGCGTTAGTTCACCCAAAAATGAAAATTAAGTCATTAATTACTCACCCCCATGCTGTTCCAACCCTGTAAGACCTTCGTTTATCTTCGGAACACAAATAAAGATATTTTTGATTGAATCTGAGAGCTGGATCACTCTTCCATAGGCTTCCTAAGGGACTGGCTCTTGACGGCCCATAAAGTCATTAAAGAAAAGGTTTAAATATTCCATGTGCCTACAGCGCATGTCGTCGTCGTCTCAGTTCTTGCGCATGCGCCCATAAGGAAGTAATGGAATAGTGGAATAAAGTCGTTATTTATGGTTTTTTTCGCACAAAACGTATTCTCGTCGCTTGATGAACTTATAATTGAGCCGCTGTAGGCACATGGAATATTTAAACCTTTTCTTTAATGACTTTATGGGCCGTCAAGAGCCAGTCCCTTAGGCAGTCTATGTAGGACTGATCTAGCTCTCAGATTCAATCAAAAATATCTTTATTTGTGTTCCGAAGATGAACGAAGGTCTTACGGGGTTGGTACAGCATGGGGGTGAGTAATTAATGACTTAATTTTCATTTTTGGGTGAACTAACCCTTTAACTAAAATAAATTCTTATTAACGAATTAGTAAGTAATAGCTCACAGATGAAAGTGTTACTAGATACTTCTGTGGGAGTTACTAATTATTTGGATTTGTATTATAAAGTGAAGATCATTGGAACTAACTAGTAATTACTCAAGTGTTACTAAAGACATTTTCTAAAAGTATACTAAAGTTCACCAAAAATCTCAAACGGTTGCACAAATCATGACTAGATCATGTAGTAACACTTGAGTACTAGTTAGTTCCAATGATCTTCACTTTATAATACGGATCCAAATAATTAGTAATTCCCACAGAAGTATCCAGTAACACTTTCATCTGTGAGCTATTACTTACTAATTATTTGGATCCGTATTATAAAGTGAAGATCATTGGAACTAACTAGTAATTACTCAACTGTTACTACATGATCTAGTCATGATTTGTGCAACCGTTTGAGATTTTTGGTGAACTTTAGTATACTTTTAGAAAATGTCTTTAGTAACACTTGAGTCATTACTAGTTAGTTCTAATGATCTTCACTTTATAATACGAATCCAAATAATTAGTAACTCCCACAGAAGTATCTAGTAACACTTTCATCTGTGAGCTATTACTTACTAATTCGTTAATAAGAATTTATTTTAGTTAATAGTAGTTACTAGATTGTTAATAAACTTTTTCAGTAGTTCTCTGGGAAATATTAAAAAAAATAGTAGTTATTGATTACTTAATAGTGAACTACCACTTTCGTCTGTGCACTATTACTTACTAGTTCGTTAATCAGAGTTTCTTGTTAGTTAATAATAGTTACTAGATTGTTAATATTGTGTTACTCATTAGTTCTTGTGTAGTTATTCATTAACGAAGGAACCGTATTCTAAAGTGTTATTTGTCTCCATTTCATTTTAGAAGCAAATGCTACTCATCCTTTTTTTTCTCTTTAGTTCTGCCTTTAAAGGGGAAATGGGTCCTTTTTTAGGTGTTTTATTATCTAAAATCAATATTTGTATTCATAAATATGTCCTCAATGGTGCAAATACCTCGTACTTATCCTCGTAAATGAAGAATTTATTATCTTTATATACATGGGACGGGTAGGTCAACGGAGGCTTCCATGTAGTTCCGCCAATTTTTTTTTTTTTTTTTGTCATTTTTGTTTACCCAATGTAAAAATATAAATAAAATGATGTGTGAATACCACAATGTTCCATATTCAGAGCTGCCATGATATAATCTTCCAAATAAGCAGTAATGAAGGCACATATCCAACATGGAAGCCTGTCGCTACGGTCAGTTTGTGGTCAGATGTCTTCACAGGCACTCTCTGTGGTCTGCTGGCGCAGGGATGAGCAAATCCTGTTGGTGAGTCATGGGACTTTGCAGAAAGCTCCATTCCTTCCCTTATCTCCGTTGTTGTTGCCAGAGTTTTCATGTTTACAACTGGACAGCTGAACATCTGCTGTGATGAGTCCTCCCTTCACTATGAAACTAACTGACTCAATCAGAGACTAATATCAAGGTCTGAGTGACCGGCTTCACAAATAAAAACAGAGTTGTATATTTTAAAAGGCATTCAAATTTCGGGACATTTGGTCAGTGGTCACCATCGGCACAGATCCTCAACAAAAACCACAAGAACCAGATAAGAATAATTTTGTTTCCATATTCGTGTGATGAATCCAAACTTCAAGCAAAAATAACTGGATGAATGCTACAGATCCACAATTTGATTTCTGATTTGTAATGCAGCCTGAATCATCACACCATCTTCGTTCATTAGCCAGAAGGGAACTGGCCCTCCGACTGAGCCTAGTTTTTTCCCAATTTTTTAGGCTTGCTTAGTAGGGGATACTTATTATTCAACAATATTATTGATCTGACTCCACTGACACTATTTGATGAGAACTGAACTGAGCTGGACGATGACACAACTGCTTTTATTTGATTATTGATGATCTTTACAACGGAACTGAATCAGCAATGACAACATAGACATTCTTTTAAAACTGCTATACAACCAAAATTAACTATGTGAGCATAATTGAATCATTGTCCTGTTATCACTGTAAAGCTGCTTTGAAACAATCTGCATTATATAAAGTGTGACTTGACTTGACATGCCATGGATAATAATGTCTCATAAACACCTTAAACGTTTTTCATCACATGCAAAAGCAAGTTTATGGAATTATTACGGTTGCTATTTATAAAAACGAGACATGCCTATAAGATTTATGAGGTTTCCCTACCTGCAATCCACAAATCCCAAAGGTTTACTCCACCCGTAACATATTGCATCAGATACATACCATGTCTGGATCTTCTCACACTTCTCACACATTGGAGGCAATGTCTTCTTTTCCTGTCAGTGTCTATGTGTCTGTACCGATAGTACAGCAAAGGCCTGATGCTCTTGAAGCACACACTGCATATCTTTCTCATTGGCTCTCAGCATGCAAACAGCTGTCCAACTTCCCAATCTAATCTTGACCCTGGCTTGGTACTCGGTCGCCTGTCAGTTGGCCCTCACATCAGCTGATAATTGTGGTCAGCATGAGGAAGTGGCTGAGATAACTGAGGGATTATTCAATGCTTAAGGGCATTAGGTAAGATGTGTGGAATCCATAGTCATTACCTCAGTCAGTCGCGCTTGAGCAATCCACACCCAATGCCACCTTTTTTGGGCAAATGGCTCATGTCATCATTGTGGAACTGGAAAAAAAAACAGCATTAAAGATTGACATGTGCTTTGTAAGGTGAGATTGAGCTTTGGCGGTTGTTGAGCTTTGGTTGCTGTAGAGTAGGTAAAACAATCTGAATCACCACATTATTATTATGCCTCACCTTATTATTGAGTACAAAAAAGGCAAACATTTCCTAAATAGAAACTGTTCTCTTGTGTTGTGCTTGTATGCCCTCTTCACAGCATTCCCGTTTCTGTTTTCCCCCATTAAATAGTTACCTGTGGTGTGGTTCTGGCACAGGCCTTTGGAATGTTCTGTATGCACCTGAAAATGTCATCAATCAAAGTATTTACATTAAATCACACAATGGGATCCATATTAAAACAGAGGCTTTTGTTTGAAGCATTCGCTTCCTTGGTGGTAGATTACGGGCACACTTCCAATCTCACATAGAGTAGCCTTTGAGAGTGGAAAAAAATTAAGATGGTATCTCGAGCCAAGGCATCATCATCAGAGGCATTGGAGAACCGCACGCTGTGTGTGGTTTTCATTCCCTCTTTGACTCAGCGCTCTGTGAAATTCATTTGAATCGGGTGATAACCATAGCCTTTGACTTGTGTTGTACTCCCGAGGGGAAAGCCCGAAGTCTGACAGATATCTTGTCCCGCAGTAGTCCAGCTCTCTGTTCTTTGATGCTGTACAGTCCTTGGGTCCCTCACTGCTTCCCAAATAGCATCCCATTTTGGTTTTATCACTGTTGAATCAGATAACGGTGGAAAATAAACATTCTCCTAACATTGTTCATATCTCCAGTAACTGTCCCTACCAAGCGTGCCGCACAAGCCCTCAAAAGTTAAGCAAAAACGTCTCGGTCGCCCCCCAGTGACCGGTCCTGGTATAGCTCATAAACCCCGCCTCCCCGTGTTATTCAATGGGACGCGAGACCAACTAAACAATTAAATTACACTTCACATATCCTATTTCCAAAGATAGTTTCTCTCATTTACTGTAGTTTCTATCATGTTGATGTAATTTTTTAAGTTTTTAGTCAGTTATTTGATGCTATAAAAACAGTGCTCTGAGATCATGTTTGACAGCTGTGATTGACAGGTTCACTGTGCGAAGTAGTCACTGAAGCACCAGCGGACTTTTTTTCACAATGTTGACTATGTGGATAGTAGTTGTATTTACCTTATTTTAACGCAACGCATTCTCATCCTGGGGCGTCATCTAACTGATGCTTTTGACCATGCGTCTAAATCCGACGCACATGGCAACTTTTAGTGTCAGTTAGATGACGCTCATCCTAGGGCGTCATCTAATTGATGCTTTTGACCATGCGTCTAAATCCAACACACATGGCAACCTTTAGCGTCAGTTAGATGACGCTCATCCTAGGGCATCATCTAACTGACGCTTTTGACCATGAGTCTAAATCCGACGCACATGGCAACCTTTAGTGTCAGTTAGATGACTCTCATCCTAGGGCATTATCTAACTGACGCTTTTGACCATGCGTCTAAATCCGACGCACATGGCAACCTTTAGCGTCAGTTAGATGACGCTCATCCTAGGGCATCATATAACTGACGCTTTTGACTATGCGTCTAAATCCGACGCACATGGCAACCTTTAGCGTCAGTTAGATGACGCTCATCCTAGGGCATCATCTAACTGACGCTTTTGACCATGCGTCTAAATCCGACACACATGGCAACCTTTAGCGTCAGTTAGATGACGCTCATCCTAGGGCATCATCTAACTGACGCTTTTGACCATGAGTCTAAATCCGACGCACATGGCAACCTTTAGCGTCAGTTAGATGACGCTCATCCTAGGGCATCATCTAACTGACGCTTTTGACCATGCGTCTAAATCCGACACACATGGCAACCTTTAGCGTCAGTTAGATGACGCTCATCCTAGGGCATCATCTAACTGACGCTTTTGACCATGAGTCTAAATCCGACGCACATGGCAACCTTTAGCGTCAAATAGATGACTCTCATCCTAGGGCATTATCTAACTGACGCTTTTGACCATGCGTCTAAATCCGACGCACATGGCAACCTTTAGCGTCAGTTAGATGACGCGGGTAGGTTTAGTTCTGCGGTAGGTTTAGGGTTAGAGCACTAGGCGCGTCTTATTTTGACGCTAAAGGGTGCCATGTGCGTCGGATGTTGACGCATGGTCAAAAGCGTCAGTTAGGTAACCCCTTGGGATGAGAACGGGCTGTTTAATGAGGTTCTGCAATCAGCAGACATCATCGGAGAGGAACAGAACAGACATAGGCTACTTAAGAAAAGTGCCGGGCGTGTGCTTGTAATTGATTCAGCGAGAATGAGGGCGGGGCCTTCATTTTGCGGCTTTACTTCCTGCTCACAACTGCTCATGTCTGGTCCTGAAAACAGAAGTGTGCAGACTCATGTCCCAAGATGTCAGCGCCATATCGGGACACTGGCGGCTTCAGTTCACTCCGATGGAAAAGAGCGAAGGGGCATCGTCCATCTTTTTATACAGTCTATGGTTCCAACATGTTAAAAGACATATTGCGTTGCTAATGTCTTGGTTATTTTTTTATTTAATTCGATTATTTTGGTAATTGATTAATCTGTTGATTATTTCTTTGATTACTTGAATAAAAAGCAACATTTCACTGATTTATTGAAAAATATTTTTTTAATATAAACACATTTTATTATCTTGGTACAGGTACTGCTCTCATAAAAAGACAATGGATGCATCCCATGCAGTTAATTATGCACTATTCAAAAGCAATTTTTGTAGTATCAATTTTGTATGCGGTTCACACTTAAAATTCGAACAAGAAAATGTGCACTTTAAATGCCCTGAAAATACACTTATTCAACTGAAATGTTGTTTATTTTTTTCTTTTTGGCACAGAGACCTGAAAAATTAATACAATTCTTTCAGCCCTATACAATCCAGCATGTAGGGCAATCGTGGATGCCCTGTAACATCCTTAGGTCAGTCAACGTTTCATTCATAATTCACAGCTAGGCCTTTATTAATGAGGCTTCGTCCATGGGAAACGTCCATTGTGCAGCGTGCATAACTGTAGCTCACTTGTCAATTTTGCAGTTATACGTTGTCTCCAGACACATTTTGATGATGTGATGCCTACTATTCCCTTACTTGAGGAGCATTCCCTCAATTTATATTGACATTGTCCACATTCATTAGCATAGAAGAGCATGTCAAGCCTCTGTGTGTCTTTTCATCTGATCAGGTTGCCTTCTCTCTTTGTGTCTTTGTTTCTAGCTTCCTTTTAACCAATAGGCGTGTCACCCAAGAGCGACGTTCCCCTACTCTTTCCACTGCCCTTCTCTCTTACACGTCTCTTCCGACATCAGTTTCTCCTCACAAAGGTCTTCTTTCTTCCATCCGTGATGGAGACGGCAGCATCTTGAGACACCCACAGTCAGCATCTCTGTTTTGGTCAAATCATAAAAATCCCCTAAAGGCTGAACAATGGAAAACAACAAGGCACCTGCAAAATAATGAGCCGTGATGATGAGCCATGCAGCAGGCACGATGGTTCGCTTTAAAGTGGCCTGCGATGAATGTGCAACCACACCTGAAATCCCCTCCAATGGAATTCCCCCTCTCGCAAACAGTGTGCTCGGCGAGGCAAATATGCCCTTATTTCCCCCCATATTTTCCTTGTGTTGTGAGATCAGAGAGTCGCAGGCCTTTGTCTGTGAACTTGAAGGCAGATCTGTGCGGCAGTTTCACTTGTACGCGTCATTGTCACTCTCACCATCAGCGGTTTCAGCCCTTGCATGCACCACGTCACATGAATGCGAGCAGAAACTCTGCCTGGCAGAACAAAAGGCCAGCTGTTTGCTCTTGGCTCTCCTTTTAACTGTGGCGTACGCGCGGGGAATCACTCACAGGCACAAGTCTTCTTTCTGCTTTTCTTCCGTTCTCCAAAGGTTAAAATAATCCTTCAGAACACTGCCACAAAGCAGCTTCATTTAGCCCAGTCAATGGGCAGACCAGAGCCAACATCAACATCGTGTTTGGCTATGATGGATATCAAATGAGTTTTGGATGCCAGACAGAAGGTTAGGGGTGGTTGACTGTGGGCTTTCAGTGTTTAGTTGCCCTTTTTATGCCATACACTGTACTATCAGCTCTTTCACAGTGGTGACTCTCTCCTAGGTTCCCTATAGAGGTGACCCTCGTTGATCCCTGATCCCCTAGTCGGTACTAAGTAGAACCATGGCACAAATAAGCTTTGTTGGCTTGAATGTTTGCTAGTGCTCAGGGAGTCAAGGGGTCAATGTGGAGGGGAGGAGGGAGGTGGAGAGTGACAAACCTTAGGTTGTTTCCTTGCTGAATAAAAGGTGTTTCCTTCGAACATGGCTGTCGGGATCATTCATTTTAGATTTAGATTTGAGCTTTTGAACTAAACTTTTTGGTTTAGTTTGTTCCTTAAATGTTTGAAGTGGCATAAGAGAATTACCTGATTAATGAACCTTCTGCTCAGTGGGCCACTCAAGTATGCTTGCAAGTTCTCAAGTTTTCTTACTCTAGCCTGTAATCCCTCTCTGAGTGTTCACAGGCCTCGTGCAGGTCATTTTTTTGTGTGAAAAAAATAAAAAGTTGGGGAAAACAGGGAAATTCTTGAGAGATTTATACAGTCACAGTTACTCGTGTTCACTACAAAAATTGACAGTCGTTGAGATTTTTATACATAAGGTTGAATTTGTTTAATCAGAACAGTAAAAGTAACGCTATTGTGAATATATTTACTATATTTTAAAATGTGATTTCTGATGGAAAAGCTGAATTTTCAGCAGTTATTACTCCAGTCTTTAGTGTCACATGATCCTTTAGAAATCATTCTAATATACTCATTTAGAGCGCCAGTAATATTGCTTATTATTATCAATGTTCAATGTTTTCAAACAGTTAAGCTGCTTAAAGGTACAATATGCAAGATTGTTTCGCCACCAGGGGTCGCTAACCTCTTACAATAACAAAGGCGTATATTAATGACGTATATTCCGCATTAAGCGGAATTATGGATCTTGTCGTCAAGCTGATAGATCTTTTATGGATGAGTGAATACATTGATATTTTTAACGTGACATTTTTTCAGAGTTAGTCTCAGAGGTGGAGCTCGAAAGATGTTGATCTTCGTTTTAGTCCTCTTTTTGTCCCAAAGTCTGCTTGCCATGGTCCATAATGTTTGAACACAACCCTGCTAGGGACGCTCACGCTGTTGAGCACGCATAACGGGCATAACCGACCCAGTTGTCCACATCTGTCGCCATGGTTACTGCGTACGAGGTCAAACCTGGCGGAAACCGGGGGTGACGCGGATATGACGTCATTGACTGGCGACTCCTCACCTCTGCTCACAAACCCCGTTTCCTTGGTTAAAAATCGCAATTTTCTAACGATTTACAAATAGTTGGAAACATTTAGGGTTTTGTAAGTAATCAACTAAAGTAAATATATAACATTGGCCTAGTGGTTTTTGAATATTTTACTGCAAAAATCTTGCATATTGTACCTTTAATTGTGCAAACCTATGATTCTTTAATGTTTAAAAACAGCAGTTATTTGAAATAGATTTTTTAACAAGTCTTAACTGTAATTTTTTTATGTACATAAACTTCATGTTTTGTAACATTTTGTTTTGTTTGAAAACATCATGCAATTTATTAACGCAAAAACATTAATGTGAACCTAGTAGATCCATATGTTTGCTCATGAAATTCGAAGCATTTTTCCCCTTAATAATGACAAATGATGTGTCTATATGTTGTTTTACATTCTATTTAGTCCCCATTAATCTCTTAACACCTGTTAACCTCAGATGGTGTGTACAGATTGTATTGTATGTGTTTTGTCATGTGAGATGGTTTGAGGTGTTTTCTTAAAGTGTGTGTGGCTTCATGAGTTTGCCTGCAGCGTAGCTATGGTGTCATTAACATTCCAGCAGTCATAGCGGCACCGTTAACGCTCCGCTACATGACGGGACAGCTCTGCCTGAATCTCTCTACCTGCCGCCGATCCTCTCCGAACGTCTCTCTTCCTTTTCTCACGCCGAACACCCACCTACACAAACAAATACATATAAACACATTCCAACTACCATGACTTAGAAACTAAAAGCGAAATATTTATTTTTGTTACATGTGGGTGTCAGTTCTGACTCACGTCTATGTTGTGCTGTCGTTCTGAGAGGACGTCTACAAACAAGTCATTTTTTCACACCACTTTATCTTCCTCTCTTGACAGATGCAAGACAGGTACACCTCAGGGAGTTATCTGACTTGGGTTATGTTTTGGAAAGTGCTTTTTGTTTTGTAGTGTTGTACCAAGGATTTGTCTGAAACGCCCTGACCGTTGGTAGGTGTGCTGGTCTGGTGTCTCTGTTTGCCTTAGGTTTTTTTTTTTAGTGCCGCATATTTTGCATTTATACCTGTAGGGCTCAGAAAAGGCAGCACTTGTTGATAGTGCTTTCAGGGGATCCACTCTGATGTAATCAGTCTCTGTGCCTACATGTTGTGCAGTGAGAGCCCTCTTGACTCTGAGCCAAGAATGTACTAAGAATGACAAATATTGAAACCATGGAGCATTGCATTTATGTGGAAAGTGTTAACTTGGTGTATGTATAAGTCTCAATTTGTTGATCGATATCTCAGTGTGTGCTGTGTGGTTTAAGTTAAGGCAATGTGTTCCTCTAATTATGTAAACGAAGCGCTTTTGCAGACTTGCAGAACTTAAGCGGTTGCATGACTCAGTCTAGCTGGTATATTCTTTTAAATGCATGCCAATGAACAATCTGTATTGTAAATTTGACACGCTGTTAAAAGCAACTCGTTCACGAGGATGCAAAGTAAGAATTTATTTTAAAGTTACAAAATATTTAAGAAAGAATATTTTTATTTGACATAATCTGTACAGGGATGACATCCGTTTAACTAAATGACTTTGTAACGACAGCTAAGAAATAGCTTTTATTAAATAGAAGACTGGAAAATTAAAGACAAGGAAGAGATTGTTTCATCGGTTTGCTGTACACATAGTATAAAAAATTAGACAGAGCTACAAATGGAATCCATAATGTTGTACCCTGATTATTAGGCCTCTTGAGAAGGATAATAATTATTATCAATAATTATTTTTACAAATATTGGAATGGCCTTGCCACCTTATTATAACAGCTAAAATATTGGCCTCTTTGGTACAATTAATTAGGTACAATACATTTTTTTTGTACAATACAGTTTTACTATAAAAATAACATTTTCAATGGCAGTTTTCTTTTTTAACTAATCACGCAACTTTTCAGTGCAAACATCGTAACAATCATCCGCTTTGGAAAGCAAGCGAAAGATCACATTTCAAGTATTGATAAAGATTTAGACAAGACAAGCAGAAAGAAGAATTCAGTTTGACATAGTTCAGGATTACAATACATTGCATAGTTTGTGCGGCACTTTATATTAAAATGACTATGGGCAAGGGTAGGTCCACCTCTTTCTACCCTTTTGAAGGCTTTGCATTATGCAAGTGCTTTAAATTGTGCATTTTGAGAGTTTTCGCAAGTGCCGTACTCCCTGTAAACCAGCTGGACAGAATGCACACTGTCAGTCACAGAACTGCGCGGATGAAGGAAGCGGTGAAGTTTGTGCTGTAACGGGTAGACCTCAAGATCACATTAGTAGAACAGTTTGAAGACGATCTTGTCCAGAGGTGTTTGCAGTTCGAGTAGAAGCCTCACGATGGTTTAACTATGCCGCAGACAACTAGTCATTGCTAAGGGAATACCTCTGAGAACGACTGGGACGATGACATGCACTGATTTCGAAATCTCCCCCTCAGTTGGAATAGTTTGTCTTAAACAAGCTGTTGAAGTGCTGGTGTTCTGAAAAGTAGAAGGGACATCGAGATATGCCAGTGCTTGTAAGACAGTTTCTAAGTACTTGTATCAAAGTGTGACACCAGTTTGTCTCCTTTTTGCAGTTGGAGAGGAAAGTATTGAGCCATTTTTTTTTAAGTCTAGAAATGGCAAACTAGAGAAAAACCAGGTTGTTGTTTCATTTCCCTTATCATCCCAAAGCCTCAAAGCCTGCCATACATCTGATGATCTACTGCTTGATGCACACACACACACACATGTGCGTGATTGTACTTTGTGAGTGCACAAATATTAACACAATCTATATGCACGTGGTTCAGAAAGACTGACTGTCACTGCTTTCGTAACGTGGATTTTGTTCAGGCACAGCCACACTCCTCCACGATCATGTTAGGCACGTCGCGCTTGACGATGTTGTACTCGTCATCGAAGTAGAGCATGGACATGGTGCTGAGTTTGGTGGGTATGCAGCAGGAGTTGACCGATCCAGGACTCATGCCTCTCATGCGGTACTGGTTAACCACCGCCGTGTGAAACGACGAGGCAGAGCCCGGCACACCCGCCATGTAAGCCGGGCAGCTGCCTTCGCAGTAGTTCCCATAGTACCCCGCTGGTGCGATGATCCAGTCGTTCCAGCCAATGAGCCGGAAGTCGATGTAAAACTGCTGCCGGCAACACAAACCGCCGTTGTTGCCGTCACACTCCAGGCCTCGCTTTCGGATGCGGTGCTTCCCTTCAGCCTGCTGGGCGCGAACCACCAGAAAGGCTCTGTGTGAGGGGTCGCTCGGGTCCACCAGGATGGGTAAAACGTTGGCAGCTTCGCATCCCTCGCACTGGATGTCGAGGTCCTGGCGGCGACCCCCTTTCGCCAGCATTGCTCTCACAGCCTCGGACACAGGGAAGGTGTGCCAACCGCTGCGTTTCAACTCCACGCGTTTTTCCATCACGGGCCAGTGCATGTTCTGCCCGCCGGGCTCATAGTAGTGCACTCTCACTGTCACTTTCCGTCGCAGTCCCTTTTCCTGAGCGCCTGGCATCAGCTTGAAGTACAGCCACAGGTGTGCCTGCACCACGTAGAGGTTCTGGTTCCCCTCATTGGAGATGAGGAAGTACAGGCTGGACTTAGATGGAGTCACATCATCTGTAAGAGACCAAAGAAGTTTGTTAATGGCGGTTCTTTCTCACAAAACAATCTCGTTTATGCCTTTTTTCAGATTTGAAATGGCACAAACAGGTTGTGATTCCGCCGACGACTACCTCTCCTTAGCCACATTCACTGACATAAACCACCCAACTTGTCAAGATTTACTAGATGCCACAGGTCTGGGCCCAATTCCAAATTGGCCCCGTGGTTTGGGCTGAAGATGCTGGACCGGGTGAAAGGATGGGGGTTGTCGGACGTGGGCCTTTCCTCAGGGGGTTCATTGAGTTCACAGAGAGAACTGTGAAAACCCAGAACTTCTGGAGCCTCAGAGACTGACAACACAATGCTCTGTGAAAGGTATTAGGAGAGTGCTGGCATTGAGCGTGTGCCCTTCAAATGGGAAGCATTATGAGGCATTTACATGACACTGGCCATTAGTGAATTGCGTAGTCCAAGATGCAAGAGTGTGTATATAATTAGATTTATTTGACCACCCAATATAAGTAGGGAAATCCAGAAATATTTAAAGCTGCACATGAATCATGTTCTCCGTAATCCTGATTTGAATGCCAGAGCTGTTTGGCACATTTTGAAATAGTAAAACAACCATGTTTGCAAACAGATTAGTTTGGTTTAATGTCAACAACTTGCCACAAAGGGGTGGCTTCTTCATTTCATAGCTTGGGTCTACTTTTCAGAACATTAAAAAAATTATTGTCTTGAAAATGTTTTCAAAACTACAAACTAATCAGTAATCATTTTGAATGAATGAAAGCGCTTTTTTTCCCATGTACTACTGTACACCCAGAGCGCTTTACAGTCATGTCCACTTGGATGATGCGACGAAAGCCACAGAACAATGGCGCTAGTGCGCTCACCACACACCAGCTATGGGTGGAGAGAGTAAGGGAGAGTGATAGAGCCAATTCAGTGGATGGGGATTATTTTAATATTATTTTATCACACAATGTATGGTTTCATTTTCCAGTAAAAAGGTTATAATAGTTGTTCTAGCTGTCAACATTTCTGGTAAACCCTAACCAAGTTTGTAAAGAAAAACTTAAAAAAAACCCATAACAAATATATATTTTTGAACAGGCCTGTCAAGGTTCTTTATATTCCACAGTGCAAACACACGGTCAAAGTGTATCAGTGCCAGAGAATCAAGCCCTGGAGAGGTGTCAGGTGTGAACAAGTATGTTCTATGATTATAGGGAACACATTCACTGAACTGATTTCTCCACCTTTTCACCTTGTTACCTGCCTTTCTAAGGCCCCTGCATACAAATATACTTGTATAACAGCTCCTGCTCAAACTGAATTTAATGGCTTGTTTCCACCGAGCGGTAAGGTACGCTACATTACGATTTGGGATGGTAAACTATGCTGCGTTTCCACTGCCAACAGTACCATACTTGATAGGCATGGTGTAGCCTATGCTGGAACGAAGCGATTGATGTAATTTTCGCGCAAAAAGAAAGCGACATAGTAAGCAACAATGGATGACATACAGTAGATCTTGTTCTTGCTTCTCGGCATGTGGCTGTTTTAGTCAAGTGCCGACATTAGGCGTTTCTAAATACCAAGTTTGCAAAGTTCGGACTTGCCAAGTCTGACTCAGGAGAATGACTCCCGAGGACGCGATTCCAGTAATTCTGCAAATTGAACAGCGCGTTCTTGAAAGTGTCACTCCTTTCCTTTGTGTTTCATGTCACAGACACAACTCTGCCAAGCATTTATTTGTAAACCTGTGCATTTGTAAATCCCCTTACGCATTTGTGGATTTTGAAACACTTCTAGTGTGACGTGCAGACAAATCCACAAATAAGTGGACTCCACCCACTGTTTCCTCAAGCCAATCAGATAACGGCCACATTGAGCTGGCCAATCATAGCAGGTACTCGCTACAACCAATCACGTTATGCTTTACACTCAGGGTGGTCTTGCCCTGAATAACTTTGCTCATTCATCTGCATCGGCTCAAATAGGAAGTGTAAGACTAAGGCCCATAATATTGCTCCAGTAAAATATGTTTAAAATTTGGATTTCGTTAGAGTTAGACCATTCGAGTGTGTACCAAGCCAAGGCACATTTTTATGAGCCTCTGAAACTGCCAGAGAAATAGTGCTTACATCTCTATATGAACAAAACGTTATGAACGCGTCACGTTATTCATTGATTTGAGATCTTAATTTCATGATAAAACAGAAAAGCATCAATAAGTTGCTGACTAATGAATAACTGGATTCAACCTTGTGATAAATACGCGAGTTTGTGAAATTACTGTCACAATATGCAGCAGATCCATAGTGCATTAAACATGTATCATGCATTTAAAAGTGAAATGCCCAGCAGACAAGCTATTTGCATTTATTCAACCATTAAAACGTAAAAATAATAAAAATTAATATTATATATGAATCAGACTTAATAATATTTTATTGTAAAAGTTACTTACAGCAAATAAACATTTATTTTTTCATGATCCACTCAAAACCCCATGCTGTTACATCTTCAATGATGGTCATTTGGGCTGATATTTGGTATTCATAATATGTATGTCCCATAGCTAGCTATTTGTCGCCACGATTGTGCTTTTAAAGACAAAATCATCCATTTTGTCATTTCTTACATCTTGTCTGTCTACCCCCCCAAAGCAAAAGTGCAAATGATGTCCACCATGTGTAGTCGCTACTTCAGAAGAAGAACGGGCATCCGTTTACTATCAATGAATCATTGTGTCACGCTGCTCTCATAATTTGTGTGTAATCCTGAGTTTATCCTGATGGAAATTTAAAGAAGCCTTAAACTCCAACAATCTTTTGGAAACAGGGTGTTTTAACCACAAACAGCTCAATTTAAATGACGCGCCCATAGATTACAGCTCCATTTCAAGGGAGCAAATATCTTCAAAATGAATCAGATTCAGTTCTCACCCCGAGTGTAAAGCCTAACGTGATTGGTTGTAGCGAGAACGTGTTATGATTGTTCAGCTCAATGTGGCCGTTATCTGATTGGCTTGAGGAAACGGTGGGTGGAGTCCACTTATTTGTGGATTTGTCTACTCGTCGACTCTTTCCATTTGTTCCATCAAATGACTCTTTCCATCCTCTTTCCATTTGTTTGTGAATCTAAATCTATTTATTTGGAATAATGCAACAATTCTAACCCCATAAAAGATCACTCGTCTAAAAAAAGACTAATTATATCTCATGTTTAACCACTAGAGACGTCAGAGTCAGTGGCAAACATCAGAACGTCTAGCCGAGGAAAGGCTGTTCCAGGTGGGGTTCATGTGCGCAGAGCACTCGGTGACCGCCTGGAATGGTTCTCAAAACCTGGATCAAATCTTTATAAATAAACCACAGATTTGAGCTTTAAACAACTATTCTAACCTGAAAAATCTTTAAAACTGCATTTCGTGACATAACAACAGTAGAATTATATTTCAACTGTATATTAAAAAAATGGCGCTTCTTAAGTTGTCATTCCCCTTGTAGCATGAGCAAGTGACGGTTCTCTGTCAAGTTTGTCAACCAATCAACGTTCTGCCGTGAGTCTAGTTCCACCCTACCGTACCCCTGGGCTTGGTACCCCAAAGGAACGGTACCGAAAAAGTGGTTCGATACAGTTTGGCATTTTGGTAGTTCCATTCACAACTTTTGGCAGTGGAAACGGAAATAATTGTGTACAGTTCAGTGGAAACAAGCCATAACAGGGCAAGGCTTTGACCGCTTTGCACTCTCCATGACAATGCGAAAAGGGAGACAAGATGCATAATTTCTCTCCATCAATATCAACACTTAACTACATCAGAACTCTTTCATCACATTGACATCTTTGCCTTTGCATCAAACAGCTTTTAATTAAATAAAAACTCAAAACATTACAATTATTAAATATTCTTAATGAGTTAGATTTTAATGAAATGAATGGTTCAGCTGTTAATTTCTAAATATTTAAAATATTTAATAAGTTTGCTTCTTCTGCATCCTGTGGTTCACTGTCAGCATTTAACTTGTATCTTCTCTGAGCTAGTTGATGTGACCATGTAAAAAGGTACTGGTAAGTTATCTAATCATTCAACATGACAAATATTCATTTCATCACTGCATTTCAAATTTCACAGCTGTGTCTGATATTGTAAAACGCTATACAACATTTTTTAGCTTCCACTTCAGGTAATTATATTTTTTATAGGGCTGTCAAACGATAAATCGTGATTAATCGCATCCAAAATAAAAGTTTGTGTTTACATAATATATGTGGGTGCACTGTGTATAATTATTTTATATATATATATAAATACACACACATGCTTGTATATATTTAAGAAATATTTTTATGTACATGTATATACTGTATATAGATTTATACATAATTTATATTATGTATAAATATAAATATTTTATATACAAATAATATTTTCTTATATATATATATATATATATATATAAAATAATTATAGACCATTTTGCAAGATGTAAACAAAACTGGTCCAGAAGCATTTCCTGTTTCAGTTTTTTAACACTACATAAAAGCTGGGATAAAATACAACCAACAGAATATATAAAACTGAATAAAAAAGTTAAACAAACATCTTTAAGATGTTTTATTTAGATGTGAAATAAAGAAAACAGTTACAAACTGAAACAGGAAGTGTTTCTGGACCAGTGTTGTTTACATCTTGCAAAATGGTCTATAGTGCACCCACATATATTATGTAAACACAAACTTTTATTTTGGATGCGATTAATCACGATTAATCGTTTGACAGCCCTAATTTTTTATTTAATTGCTAGATAAAAATGATTTTACTCTAGATTTGGAGTCATTTCTTAACAATGTGTTTATTAATCAATTAAGCTAAAAAAAAATAGCCTACAAGAATACTGTCAAAATAAGCACGGGCAACTGTACTTTTGAGAAAATGGATGTTAGGTTTGTTTCTGTGTTTCACTGAAGATTAATCTCGTGCTGTAAATGCTTAATGTGAACTGCTTGTTCAAGATCAATACGATCAAGGCCATGGCATGCTGCCTGATTAGATTTTGACTGTCAGCCAATCAGTTAGCGCTACAGGCTCTAATTTCCCTGCTTGGATCAAATGTCAAAAAACAAAGATTTTCTAAAGAGATCGATTTGGCTCTTTGACCTATGGACACTGTGCCACACTGAATAATGTCTAATAATGAAGTCTTAATACCCCGCGTTGAACTGGTCCTGAAGAGTTCAGCGAGTCCGAATGGTCACGCTGACAAATGAGAAGCGAGCATCTACCGCTCCGCTTCTGTGGCTACGGGACACCAAATACTTCTGAAATGGCCCATAGGACAGTGTCAATAGAGACCTAAAAAATTGGCAGCCGTGCTCTCCTGTACCTTGGCAGTCCTCTTATTATTGCTCTCCTAAAGCATGGAGTGGGATAGGAGCCACCTTCTGGCTTGCCATCATAGCGCATAACAGCAGGGAAGAGCATGCAACACGTGAGGCGGCACAATTGCCTGCAGCTGCAGTGATTTGCACATTGCATACCTCACAAATTCCTCTTTTTGTACCTCTGAGCGGGATAGATCTAGGGTTGTCCTAATGCTATGCCCTGGCTGGCAGCCTTCACTTGAGGGGTTAGTGCCAGCTGGCCTTGAGGCAGATGGGGGTTCGGGGAGCCAGTTTCATGATGCATTGCTGCTCAGTGGTTCAAAGGTGTCGTGAATAATAGGGCACACTGAAAAGAGGCCTGATAGAGCTTTGATATTTGAAATGCATTTTCGGAGTAGGATAAGAAGGCCACCCCCCCCCCCCCACCCCAGCCTCTGTCACCCACAACGACTCAAATGTCTCATGCATTATTCTGAGTGATTTCTTTGTTGTTTTTGTTCCCAATGTTGACATATTGGGTTTAGCAAGAACGCACAGTACTCGCTCAATAATTGCCTTCTTTTGTTGCGCTGTCATGAGTGTGTTCAGACCATTCTTATTGGAGCAAGAAGTCCGGATAATGTCCAAGCTAATTGTGCTTCTCCGTGTGAGACTAGAGAATAAAAAAGCTTGTTTTTTTTTTGTTTTTTTTCCAAGAAGCCTGAATCATCAACTTTTAAAAAAAAAAAATTATAAAATATTTAACAAATCAATTAGCTATCCTTCCCAATAATGACGACAGGTTAAGATTATCTATATACAAATCTGCTTCTATTTAATGTTGCTCATGTAAATTTACAGCAAAATGTTATTCATGTTTTCTAACACGTTACAAGCTTCATACATTTTCCTGTAGATTGAGCTGAACCGTAGATCTATAGTAGATGAACTGGTTAAAAAAAAAAGTCACTTTCCTCTGGAACTAATGGGTAACTATGTAGTTACAGGGTTCCCATTCCTTCAATGAAGTTGCATTACTTACTCAGTTGTTCAGAGTTACTTGCTTCATAAGTGTTTTTAAAAGTAATTGAATATACATTCACTATATTTTCATTACTTTTCAATTACCTCAAATAATTACCTCAAATTTCCAAGTTATCTATGATGACCATGGGAACACTTATTTTAAGTAGTATAAATTCCTTTGAAGTAAATACAAAGGCATTGTATTCATTTTAACAAGTTTTTTTATTGCTATATTGTCTGTTAATAAGGCAAAAGGCGTGGACATGTTCTTTACCTCTTATTAACAAATTATCTGTAATAATTTGATTGGCATGTTTTTGATGCTTTTTTGCCATTCCCGAAGATGATCAAGGAACACCCACCTAGCAAAGGTCATCATTTGACAAACTAATTATTATTTTCTGTCAGCATATCTAATTGTATGTAAAGAGAGGGTCATGTATTCTAATTGCTTCAGTTCCATAATCATACAAATATTAGATCACGGATGCATGTCTCATTAACCCTTTAAAAACCCACAATAGCAACATTGCAACACTTGTTTAAAGCAAATCATATTCAGTAACTGTAATTTACTGCATCACTGCAACATCTTTGTCATGAAAATCTTGTAATGGCTAAATTATAATCACAAAATTCACACACACACACACACACACACACACACACACACACACACACACACACACACACACACACACCCACACAAACACACACACATGCATATATATATATATATATATATATATATGTATGTATGTATGCCTGTGTATGCATTCTGTTCTTATTAGAAGTATTAAATCTAATCTATTAAAGATAGATAGATCCCCACTACTCATAAATAGTGCAATGCATGAAACTGAAAAACATGTTCCCTATGACGGTAGTAGGCAGTGGTTTTGGAACAGGAACAGACCCACTGAATGTCACAGCTTACTAAAGTCACTCAAACAAGGTCAATGTGGCATGTACTGACACCATGGTAACACTTTGATTTAATGTGTCCTTTGTTACATATGTCACACGTTTGGTAATAACTAATAAATTTGGCATAATTACACGCAACTAACCCTAAACCAAAACCCCAATCCTACCCTAACCCTATAGTAAGTACATATAGTTAACTGCTAATACTTTTGGTACAATGTATTGATATCTATTCGACCTGTAAATGAAATAGTGGTAGCACTTTACAATACGGGTAATTCATACTTAACTAATGCACAGATAATCCCGAGTTAATGTATAACTAATGAAGAACTAAACCATTGATTAATGATTACTGCATCAGCAACTAATAAAGAGTTAATATATTAAGTAAAACATGAATTGCTATTAATTCAATGCGTCATTGTGTATTAATTCCTTAATAACATATTTTATTAACTAAAAGTGTAAATGAATGTGTTAATTACCACAATTAGTCAAAGCTATGCACTTCAACTTCCAGTCGTCTGCTTTAATTAATCATTAGCTAATGATTTGCAAAGCTATCATTGTGTTATGACTTTACTTGTTTGGGCACATCATTATTAACTAATCATTTGGTAATTGTAGTAATTTGCACATGAATTTGCACTAACAATGGAGTAATTAATCATGTATTAATGCTTATTAGTGTACCTGTCATATTATCTGGAAGTTGAAATACAAGGCTTCGGCTCATTCTGGTAATTAACATATTGATTCACACTATTAGTTAAAAAATTAGTTATTATGGAATTAATCGACAATTACATATTTAATTAATAACAATTAATGTACATTAACCTTACAGACTCTTAATTAGTTCCTAATGTGGTAATCATCAATGAATAGCTTAGATAATCATTAGTTACACATTAATTCAGTATTATCTGTGCATTAGTTAGTGCACCAAGTGTTACCGAAATAGTTGATTTGTAAAACATGTTTAGTGATTGATGATTACAGTACATCCTCTACAATAAATCATACCCCCCCCATACATTTAAGTTTTTGATTTAAATGATAACTAATAGAATCCACAATATCAATAGTTCTACAATTAAGGTGAAAGTAGCCATGCAACATGCTATTTCTTGTACACACCTGACTCGGCGAAACTGATTATTTCCGACGTTTCTTCTTGCACCTCGTTGTAGGCAGCATGTCCATCTAAGTTGGGAATTTCAACCCTCCCGTCCTCCCTAACTTTACCCGCGTGAAGTTTGCGCAGCGCCGTTACCATGGCAGCTTTGGGAATGGGATGAGTGATATTTGGTCTCTCTCTCATTTGCAGCCGGTTCAATATGTGCCTTTTAACCGCCTCCAGAAAGTCCGTGTCCAGTCGCCCCGAATCATCCGAATGCCCAAGTCCACAAGAGACACATTGAGACTCCTGCGATACCGTCTCAGCTCCCAGACTACACTGGGCTGAGAGCATGCAAGCCATTAAACAGGTTAGAGAGAGGATGTAAATACTCATTTTCTTAAATAGCGTGTCTACAGCAAACAAATCAGTTCATGAATTCAATTGATCTATAAACAGGACAGAGTTGTAACGTTTCCAACAACCTCCTTTGACAGATCTCCATTCATCATCATGCTCGCGGTCATTTTTTTAGAAACGTTCATAGCAAGTGTAAACACATTGATTAATAATGATGGCTAGTCGCAAAAAAATAATATCAGTCTTAATTGACGTCAGTTAAAAAGCGCGAAAGCTCCTTATCTCCGGGGTAACTGACAAATTGACTTGTGTGAAGAATCAAAACAAACCGGCTACTGGTCGTGTAACGTATTCCTTTAAAGTTCAGTGTAGTCAAAAACTCTTTCTTGTTTGAAGACAAAAATGCACTGTTTGTCTTTCCACCGAATGTCAAGTGCTCCTCTTCTCTCAGTAATGGTGTTGTGAATTGTGTATGTTCTCTCGTTTTTCTTCAGCCTCAGGAGGGATGTTGTCCTTTGGTCTTTTCTCTCGTGTTATTATCACGACACTAGAGCACCTCGCGCTGAAACTTTTTTATACTTCAAACCACGTGGGGACGCCCAACCAACTGGACGCGAGAGATTAACGCTAACAAGTTACGTTTAGCGTGCTGCATATGTGCATAACCACTGGATCTGCAAATATAATATATAGGCTATACAAATATATAGGCTATACAACGTTTTACACATTTACCTTTTCAATGTCAACATGACTGCAGTGTTTGTCCTAACTTAAATTGTTTCTTTCAAACAGCAGAACAATAGGCTACATTTAACCATACTATCTAAAAGTTCTGGTGGTTGATGCTTTTGACGTCAGTTTATGCATCGTGTTTTTATGTATATAAAGAAATATTTAAAAAGTTATAAAGCAGCACCTGTATGGTTTATTGATGATTATAATTGTCATTCATTTTAATTTTAGATTCAATTTATAAAATACACTTAGATGATGGAGTCGCTTTTGCAAAGCCTGAGAAAATTTGGTCAACAAAGTTTCGCTTGGTAAATTAACACACCGGTTTATTTATTTCAGTGTAGTGCGGGTGAGCTGGATTACAATGTCACATTTTGTTCTTAGGTGATATGGTGCCATCTATCGCTTCAACAAAATAAATACATGTTACATTGCTATGGCCATATACATTATCATTAATCCGTACATTTGACTATTTTGTCGTATAAAATATGTAATATTCATGTCATAATGAATATTCATAGCGTAGGCTAGCTACATAGGCTACTAATATAATACTAATAAAGCCTACTTCATATTTGTTTAATTAATGGTTCTGGTTTCTGTGTTTGGAAAGGTATATTTAAGGAATTTTAGAAATTTAATAACATTGCTTTTGCTTGTGTATTGATACCATCTCTCTGCAAAAGTAAACAACAAAACACCTTTTTGTGGAGTATACTTTGTGCCACTTCAGAATATATAACTTCTGTAAAGATTATCAGCATATGTAAACAATTTTTACCCATGGTTTGTCCTAATATATAACAATTGCAATTAATTCCCAACAAAATGCAGTTCATTACTATTTAAAGATGACACACCGTCTTGCGTTTAGGTCTTTGATGTCACTTGCAATGGTTGTCACATTTTTCATAATGGAATACCAGTTATCCATTTTTATCCATTGTAAATGATCCATTTATATTGTGGATGAAGGATACTGAGATGGTCTACATCTGTTTTTTTATCATAATTTATTATTAAAATTAGCTGATTGAATGTTGATCACATTATATACTCAATATACAAAAAAATAATATGTTGAATAATCCAAAGAGTTTAGGTGATTGTTGAATATGCTAAATATCTGTTTGATTTGTACATTTCTTGAATTTCTTAACGGTGTGACTGGCAAAGTTTGTCGCCCTCAAGTGGTAATAAATACTACATGCATGTAGACATGTACAGGTCAATTTATAATATATTATAATTGGTATGATATTATATATAAAAAAAAGTCAAACCAAAAATTATTCAGACACCAGATATAATTTTGTATATTTCTTTACTAGTGGGTGCAGGATAGCAAAATTAAGTAAACTGTCGCATATTATACCCAAAAATTATTCATATAGTGGACTACCAGTAAAATGTATAAAAATTGACCTTGACTGTTTTGCTCGTGTTTTTTTTTTTTTAATGGTATTAACCTTTTATACCACAAACCAAAATTAAAATTAAGCATTGCTGGGTAATTTGTTGACCTATATTGGTATTATCTAAATGTGTTGACAGCTGTTCAACCTATTTCATTTGTAAGACAGTCTAACAGAAGGAGGGCCAAAACCAGTTGAATATCAACTGATTTGATAACTCTGTGTTCTTTTCATATTTTTTTACCGTTTCTAAACTATAGATAATAAACTTTGATCATGTGAGAAATTCTGAAGGTCTCTGTTAGTAAATTTTGGTTTGAATATATACATACTGCATAAGCATAATTTATAAATGGTTTTGATATATATATATATAACTATTTTAACAATTTGTAGCTAGCATAGTTTATTTAATACAAACATGCTACACATTTAGTTTTCTAGGAATATATGTTTATAAACCTTCCTATATTACTTTTTAAATAAAATAAAATAATAATGATAACATAACTACTGCTGTAACAAATTTTAATAGTTGAGAATGGATTCCATATTACTCGTGTAATGCATTACTTATTAAATCATTTAAGTGCAGCCATCTTGAAACAACGTGAAGGCAAGAAAATAAATGTGTAAAGGTCGCATGATGCTGCTGTTCTGCCAGTAATATCCGTGGATCTTACAAAACACACAGAGAACAAAAATATCACAGTCTCTGTCAATTAAACTATAGAGCAATATTCTGATAGCACCTCAGAGCGATTTGTCAGGGACATCATCCAAATATCTAACTTAGAGTTGTTGATTATGGTTTATACACATTAAAATGGTAGGAGAAAGTATTGTGCCATAAAAAATGACAAACTTCACCTTCAAGGTAATAATTACAGACGCTGTAAAGAGTTTGTACATGACTGAAATCCATTAATGCAAACGTTCTCCCACAAGGATATATGGGTATTTTTGTTAATGCCTTTTCTTTTCTCATAGAGAAAGTAGAATGCACTGAAAACATCATATTTATGCCACTGTCATATGCCACACTGAAATCATATGCTGTCCTTGTAGAGGTTTACCACCCAGGACTAACAGGAAGTCAGGCATATGGAGAAACATGGCGTCCTCGTTTTCCTCTGTAAGGTCACCACTATCCCCCTCCTTGCAAACAGCCTCCTGATTCTCAAAGGTGAGACAGCTTCCTTTAAGCTTAGTGTCTTTCAGTGCAGTACTCAAATCTGCTAAACACTTCTTATTGTCCATATAGAAAGTCTGGAGCTCAATACAGGGCTCTTGCATTGTGCTGAGTGACGGTTGGCATTTGTTCTTAAATGGCCTCAGCTTGTTATTGATGTTGTGAGAGTAGGGTATTTCCCTGAAAAAGACATTGTTTGGTGCTGTTGGCTGGAAACTCTGGCCTAGGCCAATGCTGCAGTGGTGAATCCGGCACAGAGAGGCAGATCCAGGCAACAATGCAAGCTTCTTCCAGGTCCTGTCCTTTGTCTTCAAGTTGAACGTCCACAAGCTGTTCTGAGGGGAACTCTGGGTGTCCCCTCCACCAAAGATGAGCATGCTGTCTTTGAACAATACAGCAGAGTGACCAACCAGCCTCGGGGGACCTGAACTACAGAGTAGGAAATATGCGTTTAGATGCTTCTGATTAGTTTTTCCTCAGTTGCTTTGGCTCATTATTTTTTCAACAGAACTTACATTCTCTAAACTTTTTTTCATGTTAAACTATGTTATTCCCTTAACTAAGACGAGTTGATACATACCTCTCTTGTCTCAGTGCGAGCACTCAATCTGGTGTGTGAGACACTTTGATAGAACTTAACTTATCTCAGTTCCTTCATTAGGATCCAAGCAGAGAAGCGACCAAACACCTCCAAATGTTCCCTATTTAAATACAGTTACACTAGCAGTGTAACTTGACCAAGAATGATGACACAAAATAAAACTTTGCACTTTTCTAAGCGTGTGAAGTGGATAACTATAATATATGGCGGAATACCACTTGGGAACACTTCGACTCGGCGCATATACAGTATATCTATGGACTCGGCACAGTAATATCATCACGTCTTTGGTCGCTTCTCTGCTTGGATCCTAATGAATGAACTAAACTGAGATAAGTTAAAGGGGTCATGAACTGGCTTTTTAAATTTTATTTTATTGTTGTCTGTGGTCAACTTAAGACATTCGCTTGGTTTTTGCATTCAAAAACATCAAAATGAATAAGTAATAGGCTATTTTGTACCCTAGTTTTGAGCCTAGCTGAAAAGCGCTTGGTTTTTATGGGCGTCTCGCACTGAAGACTTAGAAGTAAACGCCCACTGCCGTGAGTGGATAACAGTTTTGTATATTATAATGAGTTTCAACTCACCCGTCGGTGCACTTGGGGGAAATTGTTTTGAAAACGTCCAATGTTGTAAAATAGCAACCGGAATGATTCGCCTATACATGTTCGACCCAGAGTTTCTCGCACGACAGAGCAGAGACGAGAGAGGTATGTATCAACTTGTCTTAGTAAAGGGAATAACAGTTAAATATGAAAAAAAATGGTGGAGTATCCCTTTAACTCTATTGCATATGTACAATGTAGTAACTTAATGTAGTGGCCAATTACACCAAAACCTTTGTCATAACGTGAGTCGTACAGGTCAAAATGTTTATATATATATATATATATATATATAAACATATATCACCATGGCAATATATCCTGGAAATGTTCGCTACATACAAATTTAACATTTTTGTTGACACTGACTTCTTACTATACAAGTATGTCAGTTTTGTCTAGATGAATGCTATTGTGTATAACAATGACACACACACAAAAAAATGTAATTGAATGGATCATTTTGCATGTGACTGCTCACATGATGAAAGAATGTTTAGAGGTCGTGTATGAAGAGTATGACATTTTTACTGAGAATCAGTTGTGATCATCAAGTCAGGGAATTTAGATAGATAGACACACATAATTATAGAAGAAATTAACAATGGGTGTTAATAAAGAAACTCACTGGAAATTGATGTGGCTCCAGGTTTGACTGGCAAAATTCCAGCTCCACAAGTCCTTCTGTTCCCTAAGGCCCTGCAAGCCACCAAAGAGGTACATACAGTCCTGGTGTGTCACAGCTGAGTGACCATGTCTGGGACCAGGCCCACCTTGTGCACTGCTTAGTAGTGACCACATCCTGGAATCTAACATGTAGTAAATATAATTAGTTTGGAAAGGTCATTTAGCTAAAATCGATAACAGTAATTATTCAATCTTCAGAGATACTTGCATACCAAAAAGCATAAATATGTAATAACACTCACCAAAATCAAATTTCCAGAATTCTTTTGTTGATCCTCTTATATCAATGTATCCACCATAGACATACATAAATGACCCAAAGATGACTGCACTATGCCCTTTTCTGTTTGCTGGTGTCACTCCCTGCAAAAACAGTTTACTATATTACATGGACCATCAAGTATTCCAGCTTTAAAGGGTTAGTTCACCCAAAAATGAAAATTAAGTCATTAATTACTCACCCCCATGCTGTACCAACCCCGTAAGACCTTCGTTCGTCTTCGGAACACAAATGAAGATATTTTTGATTAAATTTGAGAGCTGTATAACTACCACATTGGCTCCTAAGGGACTGCCTCTTGACGGCCCAGAAAGTCAATGAAGAAAATGTTTAAATATCCCAAGTGACTACCGTGGCTCAACTATATGTTTATCAAGCGACGCGGATACTTTTTGTGCGAAAAAACAAACAAAAATAACGAGTTTATTCGACTATTTCTTTTCTTCCTTGTAGGCCAGAACGAGACTTCCTTAGATTTCCACAATGCATGCGCGAGATTTGCGATCTGCTTACACCAGCTTACACTACTTCAGATCGCAATTCTCGCGCATGCGTCGTGGAAATCTATAAGAAAGTCTCGTTCTGGCCTACAAGGAAGAAAAGAAATAGTCGAATAAACTCGTTATTTTTGTTTGTTTTTTCGCACAAAAAGTATTCGCATCGCTTGATAAACATATAGTTGAGCCACGGTAGTCACTTGGGATATTTAAACATTTTCTTCATTGACTTTTTGGGCCGTCAAGAGGCAGTCCCTTAGGAGCCAATGTGGTAGTTATACAGCTCTCAAATTTAATCAAAAATATCTTCATTTGTGTTCCGAAGACGAACGAAGGTCTTACGGGGTTGGTACAGCATGGGGGTGAGTAATTAGAAACTTAATTTTCATTTTTGGGTGAACTAACCCTTTAAGTCTTGTAAAATCAAAGATGTTCACCTGTAAATTGTCACTCCCTGTTTTCCAGTTAATCCAGCAGTTTTTAACTACAGAGAATATAAAACTGAAGAGGTGAACAACAAAGTGACATATTGCTGTGCTAAAACAAAATCTGCATTTATGCAACTCAAGTGTTGCTGTCAGTAAAGGAAAATGGGGACAAAACAAACAAAAAAAATCTGAAATTCAGATTAATTTTGACCTATTACATTTTTATTTTAGATTGTTATGCTTATAACTTGTCATAAAATTGAACAGAAAAGAAAAGCATACCTATATCAAACACCCAAAAGGGAATTTTTGAGTTAGTATACGATGAATCTTGCATTCCTCCAAAGACATAGAGAAATTCCTTAGAAGAAAAAGTGGAAATAATTATATGATTATAAGAAATATATTACATGAAAAATTAAATCTATGTAAATATATGAAAATGTACATTTCACAAAGCCACAATGTTCCTCAAAACTGGTCAAATCCCAATCCCTGACAGTGGGTTTGTTATAATGAATAAATTAATTTATAAGTACCTGATGTGCTACCATAGTGTGCTCCTCCAGTTCTTCAGGTGCTTCTTCACTATTACAAGGAAGCTTGGTCCACTCATTACAAACTAAAAATATAGACATTTCCCCTGATTATAATCAGTCAATGCTGCATATACTGTGCAATAACAAGTGCAAGTATCCAAAGCAGCAGACAGACAGATAAATAACAATAACATACCCACTTTATATTTCCAGAAATCCATTACCAGCGAGCATTTTTCTCTACCACCTAGTAAGTAAACATTTTCTCTGTGGGCACAAGAAGCGTGCTTGTAACGATCAGATGGTGCAGGGCAGTGTTGTGGCACTGAGGTCCACAAACAAGCACCGCTCCCCTGATTCATGCTTGGGCTTTGAGAGTCTCATGGGTTAATTCCTGTGAAGACAAGCATGAAATACACAAGGGCTACTAATGTAGTCATCAATGTAGTTAACAACAAAACTTCCTAGAATAGCAAACACAGCAGAACAAGAATATTGCAATGAAAGGAATTTTTATTATGGTGTTAGGTAATACATTAGGTAAGTGTTGAGCAAATATTTGACCACAGAACAGGTGTATCTAGTAAGCAACATTGGATATTAGACCCTAAAATATATATAAAAATGGCTTTTATATAAACAGTGGTACATTTTGACACAATAATGTTAAAATTGTCTATTTAAAAATTTCTCTCACCCCAAAAGAGTTACTTGTTGCCACTACTGACATAATGTTTACTGTATGAATGTGAATCATATGAACCAATCATGCTTACCAACTGATAAGGAAACAGTTATTTCCTGTTCTTTTTGTTTTGTTTTGTTTACGGACCACAATACAGTTTCCGGAGTATGCTATCTTCTCACTCACTCTTTTCTAACTTTGTACAAAGAAAATTGTTGAAATGGTAATGTTTGATTATGGTTTAATATCTAACAAAGAGGGCTAACGTTATTGTTTTAAACAAATGTGAACTTCTTGAAAATTACATTTCTTCCATTATTACAAAAATCTAAAAATAGCCTAGACACGTAACGTTTGGTAAGGGATTCGTCGACTAAGACTATTAGTCTTAAAGTAAAACTTTAAAGTAAATACTTAAGACGTAACTTACGTTTAATATTTATGTTGCTCATCACCGCGTGATCAAACGCCCAGCCCGTTATACATCTAACGTTACTATCATTGCCATTTAAAATGGGCACTTGAAAGTAAGATACATTTAGTTACCTAATCACTTTACATTGGTTGCTGGGTAAATACTTGCATAGATATATAAACAATACGTTTATAAGTGACTTAAGTCGTTATTAAAGAAAGTCCTGAACGTGTCACGTGACCGCAGTGAAGAACCGTTTTAACTGATAGCAACAACGAGTGGGGGATAGAGGTCGTCGAGAGACGCGCAAATGTTTGTTATGTTTGCCTTTTTGCTGACTGTAATGTAACCGTTTAGACTGCGTTGTTGACAAATTTAGAATAACTTACCGCGCACACTCATCGGTGAATGTCTGTGTCCTCCCATTGATCTTCATTGGAACGATTGTGAAGTAACGTTAGGCTATTGCTGCCAGAAAGAGTGCCAGAGTAGAAGAGAAGGAGGGGCGAAGAACTTCTGTTACGTTCATTCTTTCTCAAGAGGGTCTGACTGTAACCCACAGCCACAGACTGTATAAAAAAATAAAATAAAAAAGAAAAGAAAAGAAAAAAGTTGTAACCTCGCGAGCTCACGAGCTTGTAGACAGTGAACCAGGGGATAGAGTCTTCCTATTTAATTTATGACTATCCATTTCCTTGCATACCAGTCACTCAAATTAGGGAATTTGTTTGTTAAGCCAGAACATGTCCAGGATACAAACATGTTGAAACCTGCCATCTGTGAGGATGATTTCATCATCGGTCACATGCTATTTCAGTAGGAAGATTGCCACAGCCTCACAATTCCCCACCAAAGTAGAGGTCTAAATGCAGACATTTCCAGTACTCCCATGATGCCTACAGACAGAGCTACTCTGCTGTATGAATGAGAGGGTCATGTGAAGACACTTTTGTCATGCTGTGCACTGACTTCAGTTCTTCATTCAACAACATCATGCCTATCACTGAATGACTCCAGTCCATTCTTGCACTTAACACTGCTCTGCAACTGATTTCCTTGATTTCCTGCCTAACAGAAAGTGCTCCTCGCAACACTAGAGGTCCTCAAAACTGTGTTCTAAGTCCGGATCGTAACTGATGTTACAGTGTGTTCTGGAGGGTTGTGAGAGACCTTGTACCGCAAAGACATCAATTTCTTAATGTGAAACAAAAGAAATGATTGTTGACTTCTGGAAGTTGACTGTAAACCACTTCCTCAGGCTTAAATTTCCACAGTCCACTGAGGAATTCTCCTGTAACCACAACACCTCCTTAGAAGGCCTGGCAACTTCACTTTCTGGAGAAACTCAAAACCATACAAACTATCTTGGCTCATTTGTAAACTGTCTGAATTTTATATTGTTATTTGTCTGTATGGTATCATTATAGTTTGTTCATTCATTCATTCATTCATTCATTCATTCATTCATTCATTCATTCATTCATTCATTCATTCATTCATTCATTCATTCATTCATTCATTCATTCACAAGTTCAACAATAAGGGGGCATCAATAACCTATTTACTGTACGGTAGGCTATCTTTGCTTTTAATGTCAACTTGCAATGGTAATATTTTTCAGATAACATTTTAATAACTAATTAAGGAGACGATTTTTTTTTCTTATACAGTTTAAAACTTAAATAAAATATCTGTTTTTAATATTTTAGGAAGGGGGCCTTCATACTTGGTAATCCTTGACTACTCATATTATTTTATGGCAGTATTTATTATAAATGATTTGTCGATGTATTATTATTAATTCTTTAATCAAAATAGCCTAGGGTGTGACAACTTGTCACTCACATGAGATCATCACAGCAATACCAAACAACAATGGTCCAATCAACTCCCGATGGGGAAAAAAGTCCCATCCTTAATTGTTTTTTTTTGACAGAGAAGCTGAAAAGAAGACTAACGCAACCTCCGTTTCATGCAATTTTAAAACCAGTGTTTGGGATATGTTATAATTTTGTATATTATGATATAGGGTAGTTTTTGTGACAGTTATTCACTGCCTTTGAATAATAAAAAAAAAGTTAATTAGCATATTCAAGTTCTTATCATACCTGCATTTTAACAGGTTTTTTTTGTCTTTATGTCAACACTGTAACATCATGCATGAAGATTGCAAACTTGTGTATAAAAAGTTACAGTTATGAATACAGTATTTTTCTATTAAAGTCATTGACTGACTCTCTAAACTTTGCCTAAAAGGTTTTTTTTTTTTTTTTTTTTTTTGTAATTTTTCTAGACACATTCTTTTTGGATTTTATGTCAAAGACAATAGTTTTGTTAATGCATGTTTTTGTATAAACCTTCTTTTATATATTGGACAATTCCATATCCATAAATCTAAATATTTGAACAGTAAACCCACATCTGTTAATAAGAAAGCAATGAAACATCTAGAATTTTTACCATGTTTAATATGTTTTCTTTTTTTCTTGTATGCCCTCATCTTCCCTTTCCTTCTTCTCTTACTCTATTTTAATTTCTTTCATATCTCCTCTCTTAATGTATTCGGTATCATAATTTCGCCTTGTTTTGATATATTGTTTATACTGCTTGTATGTATAGATGTATTTATATATACTTGTATATATATACTGTTTGTTAATGTAGCATTAATAAAAAATATATAATAATAATAAAACATCACAAGTTATGGATAGTAGCCTGTTTTTATTTTATTTTTTTATTTTTATCTTTTATGGATGGATAGTAGCCTATCTCTTGCAGAATATCTGTTTATTACATCATATCCCGTTCATCCCTCCTCACGAAGGCGGGGTCTACGGTTAATGACATCACATCCTGTTCATTTGCATGTCCAGAGGGTGGGGTTTATGACACCAGCAGCTTCAGCTTCAGAGGAACTACAGGGTGTATCGGAACAGGCGATTAATGCGTTCCACAAGATAGCAGACGAGACTGTGGAGGACAAAGTCACCGACACAGGTAATGTGTATATTTGGGTTCTTTTTTATCCATTCTTTTGCTCGTTTTTGAAATCTAGAAATGATCTTCTACGCCAGCTCGAGCTTTTGTTACTGTTTTACAGTCAGTTATCAGAAGCCCGTCTGTTCATATTTCACTCTTTATGAAAAATGTCAGTTGAATATGACAGCCGTTATAATTATTTTGCTAGTTGGACCCCGCCGATGACAGATTGCGCGAGACAGGCGTTTTTGCGGATGTTGCGCGTGTTAAATTGATGTGGAGGTTTATTTTAAAAACACCAACGTTTATGTTCTGCTTGTGTAGCCTAACGTTAGTAGCCTACGTGTATGAATCAAATATATTTAACATTTTCAATGAATAGAGTACAGCATGTGTCCCTTACATTGATTTTCCTATTCAGCAAATAAAGTATAGTAAGTAAATGTAGGTGGTACAACGGCAAAATATGGCACGTCAAACTCACTAGGTCAAATGAATTAAATATGACTTATTTTTACTTAAACCCTAAATAGCCTACAAATACACATTAAATGCATACAATTAAATCGTGTTTTTGTTAAGAACTTTATTATTAAAAAATAAAATAAAATTCACAATGAAGTTGTCATTCAGAAGTGGCATTATGTTTCGGGCCAAATATTAGTTTGTATTGCAAAACTTGTATTTCCCATAAGTAAAATAAATAAATAAATACATAAATACATAAAAATACAAATAGCTGATTTGTCTTTCTGCTGGACACAGTTAAGAACATAAAACAACAATTATTATTATTTTTAATATATAAACTATATATTAAAATAAACAATAAACTATATAATTTATAATTATAAAATTATATTATAATTATAATTTAATAAACAATAAACTATATAATTAACTATATAATAAACTATAAACTATATAATAAACTATATAATTTTTGGACACTAATTGTGTTCATGGAATGTTTCACTTCCATTTGTGTATGAAAAGTGTTACCTTAAAATTACTTCTACTAATATTTCAGCATAGCCTGACTTTGTCATAATCATATTCTAGTCAGAATGTGAATCTATGAGGCGTGTCTTAACCAAACCAGGAAGAAAAAAAACGAAGAGAGAAAAAAAAAAAAAAACAACAACTCTGCACTCAAGGTGCGTTCCATTCGACAGGGTCCCTACACAAGTGTTCACTGCTCCCTACTCCCTGAACACGGTATATCAGTTGAAGTGGACTTCACTGACTTCCTGTGAAGTGATGTATCGATGTTCCCTTATTCCCTATGCCGTTTGCAGTGCCCTTCGAAATGAACATGTTCGTTCCCTTCGAATTGGAGTCTCACTTAAGATGGCAAAATACCCTGTGAAGTCCACTTCGCAGTCCACTTACGGTCGAATGGAACGCACCTTTAGTTCACCTTTGGCTAAGCCCCACCCCCCTTAGTTACTGTTTTTACATCCGACAAACTTCATCTGGGCTCTGGTTTGGTATCAACATGGCTTATGCTGTGACAGCTTTTCCTGCTGAAATGTTATCAAACTTTTAATAATGTAGCAAATAAAGTGTCCGATAGAAGTAGGCAAAAGGGGCTGCAATATGCGTTCGAAGGCTATACTCAAGACATACAGGTGAAATGCAAGGAACAACAAGGCATCCAAAATAGAGGCAAAAGCATAACGTTACCAGTCACAGTCAAAAAATGAACCACCGCATTCCCTACTAATCGAGACGGAGGCTGGGACTAACAATATCAGGGAGCAACACTGTTCATGCAAAGCTGGGTAGGTCTCTATTCACTTCTATAATCGTTATTACAAAGCAAATGGACTACACGAATATAACGTTGTACTTATTAGCAGCGTGTGCTAGCTTATCAACAACCGGTATGAGAACTGAAATCATAACCTAAAACATTATAAAACGGTCTAACTAACTTCACAGTAAGGTTAGAAGCAAAAAAGATTTGCTTGTTGATCTTTGCTGTGTTTAGCTGACAGGACGTCCATACAGTTTAATCCAAAGACGACACTTGTCAGGATTTTACTTCGGTTTTGGGAAGGGAAAAAACGGGCACCCCCCTCCAACCTCTCTGGGAAACGTGAATCTGTGTTACAAATGCCCCAGGCACAACGTTTAACCAAATTTTTTAGAAAACTACGACAGTAATAGCCTGCCGAGACCAAAAATATGAGACGCCTGTGTTGAAAGTCAACGGAGCACTGTGAAAAAGTGTTGGACCTCTGTGGGAGCTCGTTCTTGGCTGCGCTGTGATTGGTCAATCTACATTCTAGGGCGTGGCTTAGTCAAAGGCGAATCGAATAGGCCTACAACAATTCAGAGCAACGCAGTAAGTGACGTATGCTGAGCTATGCATAGTTGTCAACAGAACTCCAGTGCACACACGTTGGAAGTAGTAGTAAAATAATGAGTGTTGCTTCTTTTACTTGGTCCTCCATTAGTGCAACCAAAGAAGAAACCACAACGACCACAGGGTTTTCATTGCATCCCATCTTCTTAGTGACCATCGGAGCAAGCTGATAAAATACATTTTTGCCGAATCCTGTTGAAAGGACGCAAACACATCTTTCTATCTCAATTCTTCAGCTGCAGGCAACTTTGAGGGAAATCAGTTCAAACCAAGCGCTCTTTAATAACGTGATGATTACGTAACTGCAGATCATCTGTCCATCATTCTTTTAAGCCTACCCTGGGAATTTGATTGGCCCGACGATTTCTGAACCAATCATACTGGATCGAGTCCAGACCGAAGTTCCCATTCAAAAAATGTTTTGAGCAGGGTTCGGGTTGGCATACGGGCTAATTTCAGGGACTTCTAAGCGTCCTATATTCACCTAAATAATAATGGTAAAAATGTAGCATGTGAATCCACTACTTCCCCTGTTTTTTGCTTCTCCGCTGTTTCCTTTGTTTACACAAAACAATCCAGCCCATGTAAGCTTTTTTGACCATTATTGAAATATGTCTCTGGATAGATGTGCTTCTCTGTCTCCTTAGTAGTGTAACTATTATTAAATATAGATTCAGATGACCTTACAGTAGCATAGGCTTCATATTAACCTTGAAGTCAAGCCTGCATGTATAGGCTGACTTGAGCAGAATCTGTTATATCCAGTAGCACCTCATTGCAGTACACGAGATCCAGGGGGTGGAGTTGGATCGAGATCTACGGGGTGGAGATGGGTAGGATTAGGACTGAGTTTAGGGTTCAGGGGGTGGAGATGGACAGGTTTAGGGTATATAAGGTGGGAGATTTTGGATCTGGATCCAATTCCTCCCCCTGGATTTTGTGTTCTGCAGTGAGGACCGTCCTGTTATGTCATCTACTTGTCATCTATATGTTTGTTTTTTATTTTAAATTCTGAGCAGTGACAGTTTTTACCAGTCACTAGGTTGTTTGGGTGTAACCTCTCTGGTAATAGTGACTTCGCCCTTATCACCCTTCAGTATGGGACTTTTAAAGTCATCTACTAGTTACCTCAATGTTTTCGATCTTTATGATTTATTATTATAGTATAATAATACCTGACCTGTTCATATTTCTGAACTTTTATATACCTTTTAATACCCTGATTGCTAGCGTCTTGTTTGATATTAGCTTGGAAGCTAATGCTTATTTAATGAACATTGAACAACAATATAAAAAGACAGGCTATACATTCTTGTGCAATGCCACACATTGAAATAACAGTTTTCCAATAGCACTTTCCTTGTTTTGCGAGAAAGATCCTTGTGGTCTAAGGTAGGTTTCAGACTCTGTTAGAGTTTGTTCCACATGTTTAACATGCTGTGATGATGATACCTCAGTGGTGTTTTGTCTAATACTTTAACAGCTTGATTACATAAAGATTTTAATGGTTTTGTTGCTGTGTCACTCATCTGTGACCAACAAGAAATACAGTAATTAATATGAGGAATTATCATTGCCTCCAAGTAAATTTTTGCAGCATCATGAGTCATTATATTCCCTAATATGTCTAAAAGCAGACTAACTGTATTTTAGCATGATGCAAGTTTTCTTAGCATGCTTTTTGAAAGTAAAGGTTGAATCCAAAACAAGACCTAGATATTTAAATTCCTTCACTACTTTTATTGGACTCCGATTTGCATAAATGCATGAACAGGAGGACTTCAGTTGTCGAGTTTTGGTAAAATAAAGGTCAGTGATTCATAACTAGTTGTCTGTGTAGCATTAGGAGCAGGTTTTGAGTCTTGAGCGGGTTTAGAGTCCAAAAGATTTTGAGACTTTGTTCCCCGGTCCCTGAATTGCAAAAAATTTGCTCTGGAAAAAGCTGAAGTGTTAGAAAGAGAGTGAGTCATTGTAAAATGGCCACTTTAATAATATTGATATTATTAAATATCACTAAATAAATCAAAAAGGAACACATCTGCTTTGGTGTTGAATGTGTACTAGAGGCTTAGGCTATTGCCTATCGAAAAAATATGTTAAGAAATACTAGATTTGATTTTATGAATGGCTGTAGAATAAGCATAGGCTGTTCATTGTTTTGTCAGTAATCACCTGCTCAGATGCTTTTTTTAAATGTTCCTCAACAAAATATCCCACTTTAACAGCGAAGTCATGTGTCTCTACTCAGTTTATTCATAAACTGAGTAGAGACACATGACTTCACTGTTAAAGTGAAGTTTTAAACTTGATTCTATTCATGAATAGAATCAAGTTTAAAACTTGATAGGATTAAACCTAATTCTAGATGATTGAGCAAACATTCTCGCTATCTAAGTCATAACATGTTCCAGATTTCATGCTGATGTGTAACTATTGACGCCCCTCTTTGTTATATGATGCAGATATTATGTTTTATCTATAATAATGTTTGCAGGTGTATAGGGCTGGGTTTGCCAAATAGACCATTTCACAAGATGTAAACAGCACTGGTCCAGAAACACTTCCTGTTTCAGTTTTCTTTATTTCACATGTAAAGAAAAACATCTTAAAGATGTTTCTTTGAACTTTTTGATTCAGTTTTAAATGTTCTGTTGGTTGTATTTTATCTCAGCTTATATGTAGTGTTAAAAAAACTAAAACAGGAAGTGCTTATGGACCAGTGTTGTTTACATCTTGTGAAATTATCTATAGGCCTACTTCTATCATGGATTTTTGAAAATGACTGTTCATGTAGTGTGGAATATAGCTCTAAGGGAATGAAAACATCCTGCAAAGATTTATATCTGAAAGTGCACCATATATAAAGTTATTGTCCTTCAAAAGTGAGAGTCAACTCTGAGTCTATGAAATGAATTGTTTTTGAAACGAGTCTAACTGTTACATCGTGACGTAGAGAGGTCATTGGCCGCTCCCGACAACTGCGCGCGCAGACTTGAAGTGACGTCTAGAACACATTCAAATACTTCAGCTGAATCGCATCATGTCGAGAAGACGCTGTGTTCTACATTGCAAAAACAGTTCAGCCACTTGTTTCCATTGTCCAGGGACGACCATGTGAGGAATCAGTGGTCAGAGTTCATATTTGCAACGAGTAATATTTGCAATCCAGTGTATATGGATCAGGTTCGTCCTCCTCCGAATCACAACCTGTAAATAATATTAATAATGTTTGCTGTTATGTTTTCTGTAGCATGCACAATATAGTTGTATTGTGTTGTGTGTGTTGTGTACACTCCGTGCAGCTTCTAAGCGGGGTAAAGTTAGTTTTGTTTTTGATATTCACCAGACATTTATTGAAAAATGGTAATTACCTCCTAAACGACTTAGACGTGAGTGTGAGTAAGGGACCGTGTGGAAAGTGCACTTTTTCTGACCCGTTTGTTTAAACAATATATACAATTTTCAACACTTGACAGGCTATAGTCCTGGTTATGGGCGTTCCATTGCCGACAATCTCTGCCTACGGTTTGCCAATAACAACTGACTGGGTCATTTGACCAATCGCAGCAGATTTGCGTCACTCAAAGGAGGTGTTTGGGAAAATGAATCGTCGAACGAATCATTTGGGAGTCGTTGAGCAAATCAGTTAAAAATAAGACAAATGAAGTGTTTTTTTTTTTATCCTTGCATGCACGTTAAACTGTTTTTGGGAACTCCTAAAACAAAAATAGGAACATTTCAAATGCTATGATAGGGGCTCTTTAAAAAGTTTGGGGTTGACAAGACTTACAACACAGTGTGGGCTTTTGAATGTATTTCAATTCATATTCATGAATCATGTCTTTGTGTCAAACTTATTTAATGCTCTGGGCTTCTTCCCCTGAAAAAAATCTCCTATGTGGTAGTGATTGCTTTCTGAGGTGAATCAGGGTACTTTTTGAAAGAACCCAGCCAAGTTTACAAATGTCATCAGTTTCTCTTAGATTTGTTTCTCTTTTACTATGTCATGTGATCTGAAAAAAAAAAAAAAAACAACGAAACATTGGTTAAAGGGCAAGTTCTGCTTTTTATCATAGGCCGTCTCATACCAGCATCATTAGTATATTCTGTGCACTTCCTCTTAAGCAAGATGCACTGATTTGCCACATTTCCCAGCAGGTAGCAGATCCTGGTTGGCATTTAATAGGTTTTGTTAATGCAGATCTTCTCTGTGTTGAGGAATAGTTCACAGATTTTTTTTTTACTCACTGTCATGTTGTTCCTAAGATGTCTGGAATAACATTATGTAACCTGACTTTTAATTTGTGCCAGGGTATCTTTTTTTTAAATTAATTTTATTCTGGCATAATGTTATAGTGTTCTTAATGTCATGATCATTCACATTATAATTTATTATTGTTGTGTAATCCTGATTGCAGAGGGTCATGATGATGTCAGTGGGGAATGTGAGGCCAGTTCAGTAATTTGTCTCTTGGTTTTGACTTTGTGCTTCTAAATGCTCCCACATCATGGCATGTTTCTCTTGCCCTGCATTCCCTTGAGAGGCCAAAGGAAGGCTATCTCTGTCTCTGAGTATGTGTTAAAAGGGTTTGAGATAAACAGAGAAGGATCTGCTGTGTGGTTCGGTCCATCTTTGTGAATCCCCATAAAGATCTCTGCCAGTGTTTTCTTAAAAAAAAAAAAAAGTTTGCTAGAGAGAGACTTATTTTAAAACCTTTATAATTAATGGTCATATAATTATGAGTTTTCCCAATAATTGGAAAAAAAGATCAATAATCTCAATTATCGGCAGATGCCTTTTCACATTTGCTCATAAATATTAACTTGAGTGTAACATTCATTTAAGTAACAGTCTGTTCCCAGATTTGTTGCTTAAGGTTGTGCCTGTAATTTATTTGAATGGAAAGTTCCTTATGTTTTCCTGACGGCTAAGCAAATTGTTTTTCCTCCCTGTAAATGAAATGGGGAGATACTTGATACTGTTTATTTTACTTGCTCTGGAGAATGTTTTCACAGTGCTGTTGAAACCAAGTCCACCTTTCCCACAGAGCAGGGAGTAGTGACAAGTTGGAAATTATTTTGCTTTGATTATTCAGTGTGAAAGTATTATCCAATTCCAATGTGTAAAGAGATTTTCCATCAGAAGAGATTTACCTCTCTCCATGCTCGTTCTGGATATCAACATGGCTGTAACGTCCCAATTCATCACCATAGCCTTTATATATCTGAATGAAGCCTCTGTGTACCAGCTCTAGATGGTTAGTATTCAGCAGAGATGCTCACCTTGAGTATGAGGGAGAAACAAGCTCCTTGGGTGACATATTCTTTGCTTTTCTGCACAGACATAGCACAGTTTTTAGTTTATAAATTATCAAATCTGACAAAATATAACTGATCCTGGTTGGTAGTTAATTTTAAGTTAATGCAGACTATTTTTTTAACTTGCCGCCGTTCGTCATTTTGTTCCAATTCCAAACCTGTTTTTTTTTTTTCAAAATTACATTTTGAAGAATTTTACGTTCAAAATAATGGCTGGAATGTTCTATAAAAAAATTGTTGTCTTCCATAGAGGTCTGGAATAACATTGAGGGTGTAACGTGACTTTTAAAGGGATACTTCACCTCTGGAAAAATGAATGTGTATTTAAAATGGGTCATTTATGTAGAAGATATGTGAAATTATTTTTGAATTTGGAGCTTTCTAGACTGAGAAAAGCCAGAAAATGTGTTTTTGGCTTATGTGGATGAAAGACAACAACTCCCAGAATGCACTTGCTTCGCTGCCCTTGGAGGCTACGCCTACCGGTAACAGCACAGCTACTAGTGAGTCTCATTGATGAGTCTGCCCGAAAATGTGTTTCAAGATCACTCAAAATGTCTGGGATTTGGCTTTTGTGTTCTACAGTCGCCATTCATTATGTTTGCTATGGCGAGCAGGACGAGTGAGGGTGAGATTCACCAATCGGAATGAATGGGCTCTATGCACGGCGGTATTTCCGGTATTTCCGGATGCTCGATAACTTCCGCCGATCGTAGAGTCCAATGCAATACCGAGAATTTATATTGAATTTTATACTCCATGGTTATACTAAAAAAACAGACACCCCTCGTTGTGTTTATGCTTCTTTTTAAAATTATATTAAATAAACATAACTATATATAAAATTACATCTAAATGTATGTACGTTTCGTTTCAAAGACGGGAGGACGGTACATTTTGAAGTAGCGTTGTCACGATACCAGAATTGTTGTTTCGATGCCGATACCAAGTCAAGAATCTAGGGCTGCAACAACTAATCGATAAAATCGATTATAATCGATTATGAAAATCGTTGTCAACGAATGTCATTATCGATTAGTTGGTCTGATTACGTCACGGGGATTGTTTACATGGAACATGCGCTTTTACATGCGTCTTCATGAGGCGCACACGCAGTCTCTCTCCCTCGCCGCTCTACCCTGTCTCGCGCGCGCAACACGGACGGTTTGGAGCACATTATCTTCTGTCTCGCATGCGTGCTCTTGATTCCGTGAGTTTGAACTAATTTGCGGGCATCAGGAAACCGCTATCAATATGCAGCATACACGAAAATCATTCACCTTTTGGTAAATTCGCCGTTTTGAAACCCAAATAGGTGACTTACATTAATCGTGTATACTTTATGAAGCCATACTTTAGTATAATGTGAGATAGAAATGTATATTTAAGTCATTAAATTCAAGTTAACCTAAGCTTTTCCCTCCACTGCGGCTGTCAGTCATTCTCTATTCGGTGTTCAAACAGCGCGTCGCGTTCGGTTACAACAGTTAACATGATGAAACTCTTTCCAAGATGATTCAATGTTAGGCTATTATTATAATTAATCCGTAGATAAAGGTCTATGATGGTTTTTCTATCTTGCTAGACTTTTATTGCTGTAACTTAATCACTTTCTACTGAGTGTCTGTTAGATCACAACACTATAAAGTCGGCGCAGTATAATTGTTCTTCACGTTCACAGTAGCCTAACTGAAATTTAAAACTGTTAAAAGAAAAGGCTTAATAAACTATTGAATAGATACTGTATAATACACAGTCAATGTGTCTTTCTCTTTCCTTGGTGCTTTTAACTTTAATGCGGCGGACACTGAAGAGCTGCGCGCCGCCCTGTGACTTCATGTTGCTTCAAGCGCATCATTCAGCGCTCGCGATGCGCATAAGCACTTTGTGCAGCTCTTTCATGATCATTTCATAATACTTTTGCGCAATGAAAGCTTATTAATAGCCTTTCTTGTTCTGTCCTATCTATTATATTTTGCTTCCTCACTAAACAGCTGTGCTTTACATTTAAAACAACTGTGCATCTGATTTTTACGATGTTTTTCATGAATGTATAACAACAATACAAAGAGCAATGTGTAACGTTTTACCAGAGTTAGTGCTACACTTATTGTCTCTTATTTTTTCCCCACTAAGGAATGTTTTTTTCACTAAATGTTCAGATTTTATAAAATTATTGTGCACTTGTGATTTTTCTAGGCTAAGTTTTGCTGAGTTATCCACTAATCTAGTTCACAATAGCTTTTTGTCATAGGTTATGGTCATATATATTTTTTTTATTTGTTGTTTTTCTTTATAATGAAGTTGTCTGTATTAAGTAGATTGTTTAACACACAAACGAGTGTGTTTTTTAGAGTTTTATTTAGTTATAATAAACAAAAAATAAAATAATTTTTTATCCGATTAATCGATTAATCGAAAAAATAATCGTCCGATTAATCGATTATCAAAATAATCGTTAGTTGCAGCCCTACAAGAATCGCGATTTCGATACTTTTTCGATACTTTTCCTGAAAAGGAAAGTATTTCTTACAGGGCGTTTCACATGCACCTCCTTTGCATAGGTCTGTGCTCTTTAAATGCTGTAATAACCTAATAAATAAATCACTGACAATCATGCTCTGATTAATCATATAGCCTATAGATAATTTTAGCTGATGCTTTGTATGCTTTATTTTAGCAGCTTGCAAATTATTTATGCTATCTATGAAAGTTGTGGTGAAAGTTGTACAGCTAATATAAAAATAAATAAAACATCTCCAGTTAAATTGCATATAATTTATTTATTTCGCTATTAAATAAGAGATCTAGCACTAAAATCTGTTGTTTTTTAAATCAAGCGGAGCGCACTTTTTCGCTGCTATCAGTTGCATGGGTTTTTGCGGCTCGTGCACCGTCTTCATTCGGACTATTGTGACTATTGAGAGACTATTGTGTACTGGCCGCCGGATGGTTTTGCTAAGAACTTGCAAAGTATAACTATCAGACCGGTCCTCGCGGCCTCGAAACACTACCGGCCCACCTGGAAAAGTCCAGAATCTCCGGATAGCCACTCCGCTACTGACCGCCGGCCAAAGTATCACTTGTGCTCGCGCATGCAGCAGTCTCGCTGTAGTGTTTGTCTCATGACAGATGCCGCTTCTTTGCTGCGCGCGTAAGGAGAAGAAACACTGACGTCCATAGGGAAGGACTGGAAGCGTGCGTTTCACACACCAACATGAAATACGTCTCTTACAAATCTGGAGCCCGGTCATTCATAAAAGTATCAATACTAATAAATTTAAGTATCGTGAGGTTTTTAATTTCCGAGTATCGCGATACTTTTGAAGTATCGGTGTTTTGAAGACTCTTCCATAATCCTGTTTTCCTCCGCTTTAATCTCCACAACCGGAAATGGACGAGCATCCTTGCGTCAAATGCGGAATTTATGCGTGCATAGCATATAGCCCATTCAGTTAGATTGAAACAAAAGCTGTGCATGTAAACAATTAAAGGGTTAGTTCACCCAAAAATGAAAATTAAGTCATTAATTACTCACCCCCATGCTGTACCAACCCCGTAAGACCTTCGTTCATCTTCGGAACACAAATGAAGATATTTTTGATTGAATCTGAGAGCTCGATCAGTCCTACATAGACTGCCTAAGGGACTGGCTCTTGACGGCCCATAAAGTCATTAAAGAAAAGGTTTAAATGTTCCATGTGCCTACAGCGGCTCAATTATAAGTTTATCAAGCGACGAGACTACTTTTTGTGCGAAAAAAACATAAATAACGACTTTATTCCACTATTCCATTACTTCCTTATGGGCGCATGCGCGAGAACTGAGACGAGGACGTTCTCATTCGTCTACTTCTTGTTACCGGCTGCTCACCGCTTAGGAGTTTTACCGCCCCCTACCGTATAAGATGATGTGCTGATATAGCTGGAAGCGCAAAACTTTCTGTTTACAAGCAGAGGAAGATGCGCGCTGTACATACGCTTTTCAATTAGCGTATTTTCCGCACTATAAGGTGCACTTAAAAGCCTTTAATCTTCTCAAAAAACGACAGTGTTCCTTATAATCCGGAGCGCCTTATATATGGATCATCATTTTATACGGTAGGTGGCGGTAAAACTCCTAAGCGGTGAGCAGCCGGTAACAAGAATTAGACGAATGAGAACGTCCTCGTCTCATTTCTCGCGCATGCGCCCATAAGGAAGTAATGGAATAGTGGAATAAAGTCGTTATTTATGTTGTTTTTTTCGCACAAAAAGTATTCTCGTCGCTTGATGAACTTATAATTGAGCCGGTGTAGGCTCATGGAACATTTAAACCTTTTCTTTAATGACTTTATGGGCCGTCAAGAGTTAGTCCCTTAGGCAGTCTATATAGGACTGATCTAGCTCTCAGATTCAATCAAAAATATCTTTATTTGTGTTCCGAAGATGAACGAAGGTCTTACGGGGTTGGAACAGCATGGGGGTGAGTAATTAATTACTTAATTTTCATTTTTGGGTGAACTAACCCTTTAATGGTGACTGCATAAAGCAAAAGCTGAATTTCTTTATTATGACGTAGCTAATAGCCAATCGTTTCAATTATACCAGATGATGTATAACGACAGAAATTAGACAAGGAAGAAGACGATGGGCCCGAGATTTACCTGATGGCGTATGTATTTAAGGCTGCATTGAAAGGTAACTTCATGTCTTCTGCCATGTTTGATCCATAGGTATAAACAACCTGCTTTGGTGTGTCGCAAACACGTCGTCATCGTTTTGCTGTTCCCTCCCCTTTCTGTGATTGGTCCCCTCGCTTCGGCGAAAATCTGGTCCATGGTATCCAGACTACCTAGCAGTGTGAAATAAAATCACGCTGCGCAAAGGCAGCATGGGAAAACCGAGCCTAGGTTCAGACATAAAATAGTCTCAAATAAGATTACTGATGAACCTCTGCAATCCAGATTAGACAAAAATAATGAATTATAAAGTAAATAAATGATCATGGCATTCAATTCAATTCAAATTTATTTGTATAGCGCTTTTCACAATTCATATTGTTTCAAAGCAGCTTTACAGAAAGTGCATATCAGAAATGTGCATAGAAAAAATACAGTTAATTAATCATGTATTAAAGGGATAGTTCACTTTGAAATAAATTTTTGATATGTTTTAGCTTACCTCAAGGGCATCCAAGATGTAGGTGTCTTTGTTTCTACAGTATTTTCAATTTTGATATTTTTAGGTCAAACTGTTCTTGTCTGCCAGTCATATAATGGTATAATAAGGGGTCCACCTCAAAGAGCATGTACAGAGAAGTCCAAATTAAACATGATTTAATGACTTGTAAATGTACACATTGATGGCCTAAGACCCAAAACGAGCGGTTTGTGTGAGAAAACAAACCGTATTTATATCGTTTTTACCTCGTGTAACCACAGCCACGTCCAAGTGACACCCAACTTGGAAACCAATTGCCTACCACTCGGCAGTCTCGCTACCACAATGTAATTAAGCCTTTGGCTTTTTTTGTGTGTCTTATCCTCGACAGTTTTTGAAATGATGTATGATCCCCCTTTGTACCAATTTTTTTTCAACATTTTCTAATGAATAAATCAAACAATCAAAATATTTATGGTGTAATCCACTATTTTGTAGAGGGAGGTAATAATAGGACAATTTTCCACTATGATTTGGAGCCAAATTACACAGGGTAAAATTGGTAGGTCTATCAGTTAAATCGATTTACTTTAGCAGGTTTTGTTGCATTATGCCAACAGTGACCATTCAAGAATGGAAAAAAAAAAACGTGTTTTTTTGCCCCAAATTTGCATGTCTGTAACTCAAGAGGTATTAAATATATCTTAATATCCTTTTATATTTAGTTTTTTGGCAAAAACCTTTTATCTTCATTTAAAGGCCCCCATATGGTACAATGCCAGAGATGAAAATTTACTCCATGAGTGAATTGGTCAATTGTGCACATTTTCAGTGAACAGAAAACAATGTTGGTCACTTTGCATACAGTTGATACCTTTTTTCGTTTAATTAAGGAAAAAATCTGGACAATATATTGAAATTTTTCAAAAAAAAAATTATTATTTTTTTGTTGTTTCTTTCTGAGAACCATAAATATTGTTTTTCCAAAGTTTGCGTGCCTATCATTCACAAAGTGTATGTACTACATGTTCTTCACTAAATCCTGGGCAAAGGTTGGTGATCGTAGGCTTTGATATCGATTTTTTTTTTAATACCAGAGGTAGATTTTTCTTCACAAAAATGAGCACCTCTGCTTTTTCACTGTCCATTCGATTTGTCTTTTCGCACATCAGAGGCAACGCTAAGCAGCCGTTCACTGTCAATACTTGTGCAGGGCGCACACAGGTACAGTACTTGCGTGCAGCTGAAGCGAGGGCAGGGAAACGGGCCTGGTTGGATTTCCAATACTCCAATGGACTGTCGTACTTGGGAATTGTGGGTTCGGCCAGGTATGATATGAGACGACCTATGAAGTAACAGAATAATTACTAAATCACTTACTGATTTTTTTTTTTTTTTTTTTACTTGATGCTTTTTAGGCATTAACAGAGCATAACTTTAGGCATAACTTTATTTTTTATTTTTAAAATAAAAAAAATTTAAAGGTGAGACTAATATGTTTAATATCAAAAGTAACCGAAAAGTAACCTGGTCTGTCTTGTCTGTCAGCGTATTGTCAGTCCGCTATGTATTTTTCACTGCGTTAGAGCAGCGTAGCTTGTCGGACATAGCAACAGTAACTAAGGGGGGTGGGTCTTTGCGAATGGTCAATTGCAGCTGCTGTGTGAGAACCAGAGAGTTCCTGCGAGTGTAGGACAGCTTTTTAATAGTGAAGTCTTCATCTATCTACTGTAGTGCGGCTCAACATGCTAATAGGACTCACGCTTGATGACCAAATGTCCATGGTAAAGCTAATGTGACTAGCGCAGACAAAGAGCTTTTCAATGTGACTGGAAACCCAGGTAAGCGAATGGCCTTAATCAAATGCCCATCCCCAGAAAACATTCCCTCTCCCCTGCTGTCAGCGGCCCTAAAACCAGTTCACTTCAAAGGCTGTTCTCACTTCTGCTTCCCTGAATGATCTCAGCAAGAGATGTGTGTCTGCAACTGGTTGTAATCTTGACACTCTTTTCTTCTCCCTCTCTTAATTTTTCTTTATTTTCCTGATTCATGTATACAATCTTTGCTTAGTTTAGTTGTGTGTAGTCTACCGTAGTTTCGTTTATTTAACCATTAGCCTATATGTTTAGTCACTTAAACATTGATCTAGCTACCTATGCTATTACCCTGCTAGTCCTTGATTTACTTTAGCTGGAAAAAGGTTATTCTACTCAGGGAGATACCATATTTCCTAGAATTAATAATCAATTATGCTTTCTGTTCATTGGAAGAACTGATTAAATCATTGTACTATTTATTCTGCTACAGTCAATTCTTCCACCACGTTAAACGGCTGGTTATCAAGAGCAATAAATTCAATGAAATTGTTTTATTTTTTTTTTTACCTTTGGGTGGTTGCTGCTGTATTTTCTAGCTTTGTCAAAGGACTGAAGTAGAGGCTGCGTTTTTCCATTCTTACTTTTCAAAAAGTCTTGGTGCTGCTCAGGATGATGGCTCTTAAGATGCGTAATCATGTTTGTAGTGTTGAACAAGTGTTGTTTTGCGTCTCCTCGTCCTCGCATTACTTGTGCTTTATAAGTACTGCAAACAGCAAGTTTGTTATCTGTTTCACAGATCTCAAAAATACTTCCACACAGCCGACATGTTGCTGGGGCTCCACTTTCACAGTCGTCACGTGTGCATAGTAAAGCCGCCACCTTGTCGGCAAGACTCATCGGCAGAAATATTAATATCGGCCGATGCCAATGATGATAATTTTAAGCTTTTATCGGCCGATACCTATGTCATGCCGATATCATCGTGCATCCCTAATTAACATAAATGCAACTTGAAATTAACAGTGATAGGCCTATGATGCAGTTTGGCAAGAAAGTCCCATGAATACATCTAAGAGGAATGCTCTAATAAGTATGTCAGGGTTTTCCAGAGACTGACTGTTTTTTTCATTGCTCTTTTGCTAAAGTATCATCTTTTTCCATTTCTTTTTTCAAACCTCACATTCAACTGAAAGATCTGATGGAGAGAGAGAGTGTATGTGTGTGTGTGTGTGTGTGTGTGTGTGTGTGTGTGTGTGTGTGTGTATATATATATATATATATATATATAGTGCATTGTTTGTTTACCCATTCTTCACCAGGGCATTGCCATTGAATCAGAGCTTATAACCTGCCTGTACTAGGTCATGTTATTTATTTGTTCCCTCGCTGTACATTTCTTTTTGCAGTCTCTGTTGTAGATGATAGCTTATCTCTGCTGTCTGTTCCCAGCTGGCACTGGTCTCGAGGGTATGAGAGCGTACGGGGAAAATATGCAAGGAAGTAAGTGTATGATGTGGAAGGGAGAGAGGGGGATGTTTGGAGCCCTATCAGATCTTGGCCCAGTTTTCCCCACTGTTTTTCCCATCAATCCAGGCAGGAAGTTCCATACAAGCCTAGCTTGGTGAAGAAAGTTTCCTGTAGGTCTGATATTTCCTCTCACACAGCATGTCAGAGGATCTATATAGTAGAGCCCGATCAATAAAGGATTTTGAAGGCCGATACCGATACAAATATTTTTGGGTTTTAAAATCCGATATTCCGATATATATATATATATATATATATATATATATATATATTTTTTTTTTTTTTTCTTCAGAATTCAGAACAAATTCAGAACAGATTTCCCATAGTTATTTATTGTTGTTCCCGTAGTTATTTATGAGTTTTAACTAAAATAATATGATCAAGCATTTTAAAAAGAAACTTGTTTCTTTTATTGTCACAACAGAACAGAGGAACATAAAAATATATTAAAGTTCTGATAAATAAAATTAGGGCTGTCGCGGTTATGGAATTTCCCTTGCGGTAATGTTGAGTGGCTCAATAGCGCGATATGCGGTATTACCGCCATTTATTTATTTATTTATTTAATTTTTATGTTTTTGTTGCTATATAAATAATGTTTACGATGTGGACAAAAACGAGGACATTTTCAGTAACCGAAACTAAACAGCGTCTACAGTATATGCGCATTGAAAGACTTTCACTCAGCTCGCATATTGTTATGACAACGGACTTTGAGCGAGTCATTGAACCGTTCATTCAACGAACACGTTTAAAAAAGCTGATTCAACAAGATGTTATTTATTTTTAACTTTGAGATTCAACTTTTCAAGGCTCAGCTGAGCAGCAATGCCTCGCATAGGCAATGCTGAAGCTGATGCTTCACTTATTAGAGACCCATTGATTCAATGCGTGACTCACTGATTTTATTTCGGCTTCCTTATGTTGTGGGATGCTGACCAGAGCTGCTGCTGACGCGCATTTATGGGAAAATACCCGTGAAGAGAACATTGAGAACAACAGAACAAGAGAACAACATTAAAATGATGATGCGATAAATTTTTCGCTTCCCTTTGACACGACAAGCTTTTCACGACTTCAAAGACAGACGCAGGTAATTGCACGCGCAGCGCATGACGCGCTCTGCCGATCTCTCTCATTCACTGTCTGTGTGAAGCCTGTAGGCTACACATCACCATGATAAAGAGTCTTGTTATCGTTATGAACTTGTTTAACATTCAATACACATGCATTAAGTTCAAAATAAGAAGGGTATAGCCTTATAAAAAAAAACGTGAATATCGCGGTTGCTGCGGTTACGTGCTATCCTCTGCGGTTGACTTGTCAGAAGCGCGGTATATTGCGGTTACCGCGACAGCCCTAAATAAAATAATTGTTAGTCCCTACATTGCCTTATAAGCTAGTAGCTACCTTATAATTACAATGTCAGCTTGCTTATCCCTTTACCTGCACTTTTTAAATTCTTTCCATCAAGCTACATCAAACCATTTTCAATCATCAGTTGCTGCCTACCTTCTAAAACCTACTATTTAGCGATTCTAAATCCATTACAGAATGACAGTCTGCAGCGGACACTTGAAGAAAAGCTACTAAAAGAAAAGCTAACTTTTATGCACAAGATATGTTTTTCTCTATGCTTTTTCTCTGTCTAAAAAATGTTCACTCCTCGCAAGTCTGACTTACATTTTACAATGCAGGAACGGTAACTAGAGATATGCTAGTTATAGTAATCATTACTTTATTTAGGCAGAAAAAGTTCATTGTGGTTTCCAGGCTCATTAATGTTAACGTTAGCGGTCTTCCACTGATGATGGTGGTATTAGCTTGCTTTGTGGTTAGCTAGTCTATGATGAGCCATAATTTAGCAATAGATAACATCATACTGCAAATTGTAAAACATACATTTTCAATATAACAGGCCAAGGAGAGGTGATTGTAGCGTGTTTCATCCGTTTTTATTTTATTTTTGAAATATTCATTTATCGGCCATTATAACTGCCGATACCGATATTATGGAAAATGCCTAATATCGGCCGGCCGATATATCGGTCTGGCTCTACTATATAGTTATTATTTTGTAAAATCAATTCCAGAAAGACATCTTCAAGCTAAACTTCTTTAGCTGTTGAAATATTTATTCTCTGTAATCGAGATACCTTGCATTTAATACCCCAAGTTTATGAGCAGAGTTTAATGTCAGCTTTGAGCATGATCATTTCATAAGTATACAATCTGTATTAATTGAGGCTGCCAACCATTCAAAAAAATAATAATATTAAAATGTACTGTGTTAAACATTTTACTCTACCGTTTATCATTTTGTGCTCTGTTAGTATTTTGAATAAGAAATGAATGCTTTTATTAAGCCAGACCAAGGATGCATGCAATTTTTCATGCAGTAAAGACTTTTACATTGTAACAAAAATATTTATTTCAGATAAAATAAATACTGTGCGTGTGGATTTTCTGTTCATCAAAGAATCCTAAAAAAAGCATCATGGTTTCCACAAAAAATATTAAGCAGAAAAACTTTTTCTTTAACCTTGATGATAATAAAAACAAATGTTTCTTGAGCACCAAATCAGCACATTAGAATGATTTCTGAAGGGTCCTGTGACATTGAAGACACTTAAGCAGTAATGTTCATTAATTGCATACAGTAATTTTGACAAATTTAGTATTATACACCGAGTCAGGGTCAACCTCAAAGTTTTTGAAAGTAGACGTTCAAACTCTCAAAAGCTTAATATTGTCTTGATTTGCAACATCAATCTAAGGTACATTTTTGTATTTGGCAAATGTTTTCATAAAAAAGCTGTGTGCTGATTTTTTAGGAACACCGTTAAAATGCCAATCACAATTAAGTGGAACTATCACTTCCTTTTAAAAAAGACTGTACAATCGGGGGAACTACACAAACTAATTTCTGTATCCCAATACCGCAATGTTATCAGTCAAGTGTGAACTACTATTGCACTAGACATTACACATTACATTTTTTGTGTTACTTATCATACCAGGGTTTTTAATATACATTTAAAATAAGGGTAATAATTTAGCTTGTATATATTCTGTAGTTTGTTACAGTTACCCTTCGATTGCTTTATCAGTGAATGAAGTGTGCCATATGAACTACTGTTGGCCCTGACCCATTCACCGTCACCTGCTCTGCTTTGCTCTGGCCTCTTCTTTATCCTTGCCTGAGCTCCTGACGTGTCCCATGATTTCCCCCAGCAGCCCAGCAATCAGAGAGGGTGAAGCTGAATAGGTCAGCTTGCCACTCCACTCAAGCAGAGGGCATACCTCTCCTGTGCATGAAATCAGTGACCTTCTAAACTGGCATCCATTTAAATGAGAGAATCTGTGCTGCGTGGGAATAGAACCATCATTGATCTCCGAGCTTCTCCCTTAGCTGTAGAGAGGCTCACTGGGCGACACAGCTGAAGAACGCTCATCGCTTTTAGTGGCACGGCAGCTCCACAGGCCGTACTCACAGGGGTTTGGTGATGAACGAGTGTAGCAGACTGGACAGTACTCAGGGAATCCTAATGAACTCCTCTAGCTGGGGGAGGAGGAGCAGGGCCATCATTAATGTTTCAGAAGCTAAAGAGGCATGCATATTTAGGTCATATCCATATCTGCCATCATTTTAGTTTGCCCAGCCCCTGTTTAACCCTGTTTTACTGGCATTTTCTGTAAAGCCAATGACTTTGGCATTGTGCATATATTTGGATTTTACCAGTACCATCTTTTTAACACTTTTTAGCTATGTTTCTAAGTGTTTCTAGAAAGTGCTTCTATCTACAGTCAAATAAAGCCACTGACCAGTGTTGGGAAAGTTCACTTTCTACATGAACTTGTTCAAAGTTCAGTTCACACATTTTAAAATGAGCTAGTTCAGTTCATAATTCATACTTCAAACTAGTTCATGTTCTTTTTTTCCCATGTGTTGCGAGTTTCTTTTTTTTTTATTATTGCCACATCCCATATACAACCACAGACAATAATTATTTTATCGAAGGCAAAGTTTGTACAGAAATGTAAGATTTTTCCCTTCCTCATCATAAAACCAGTTTAAATGATTGTACGACGCCTCCTCGCTCGCTGCTTTGTCAACGGCGGCCGCGGTGCGACACTGGTGACTGGTGTTGCCAGATTGGGTGTTTTTTTTGCTACATATTTAGGCCTGTTTGCATGTGTTTTAGCATCGTCTGGAAGGCTCTATAGAAATCTGGCACCCTATTGTACGAAGTTAAACTGAGAGAGCATGTGTTTACAAACACCAGAATGAACGAGTTCACAGTAACGTTCATCAGGCGGTAATACAGTACATTCACGTTCGCCCAAAATATGAACGCGTTCATGAACTATTTAGTTCATTGAACGTGTTCAGGCACAACGCCGCCACTGACCATTGTTTTTGTTGCATTACTGACAAACATTTTACATTAGCAGTATATGTAATATGCATGATCTTATTGGTCAAATAAATGCATCAGTGGTGTCTTACTGACTTACTTCTGACTCTATTTTGAATGGTAGTGTACAATATATTATACAATTTTATTATTTAAGCTATTTTTGGGATATTGCCCATCCCCAACATAACTAAATGGGACAACAAGCATCTTAAATGGACAGCTTTAAATAAGCCTTCGTTAGTAGATTCCTGCGTCTTCCTGCCCGGTGCCCTAGTTTCCTATTGAAGTGGGGGTTTTTTGTTTTGTTTTTTTTGAGACCACCAGGAACAATAGCTGGAAGCAGTGGGTCATGTTCCCCTTTCCTCTGCCCATGAAGACTAGTATGAAACATTCTGTGGTCTTCTTATTATTCTGAATGGTCTTCTGAATCATAACAAGATGCCAAAATTGTCTGTTTACATTTCAGACCTAATTAAGCTTAATTAAGTATCATGCTCATTAATCAGCTTTGGTTCTCCAAAGAAAATCCACCACATAAAAATAGTGCGCAAATTACACAACTCAATTTAATAAGTATCACTTATAGACTTTTCGAAAAAGACCCGCCCCCTTTAGTTACTGTTGCTAATTATGTCCGACAAGCTATGCCACTCTCACACGCCGCCACACATCATGTTCTCACGCGGTGAAAAATACATCGCGGAGCAAAAAGGACACTGACAGACAGGATAGAGCAGGTTACTTGTAATATGAAACGGTCTCAACTTTCAAATTTGGTCATTTTAAAAAAAATGAATTTAAACAATAAATGCTGTTTTGTGGCTCTTTAGGGTGTTGTGACAGGTCGCTCATAAACCAATCGTCTCTAACGTCTAGTTAATTTATAGTATTAAGTAAACATGAATGAACATCATACGGATTGTTGTTTCATCCGCACGATTCCGCAGAAAGACGTCAGTACACGTAGGTGCCATTTATACAAGAATCACTCTGTTGATGTGTTTTTACTTCTTTTTATGGTGTGTACTTTTCAAGTAATGCATCATAAGTGGTTTATTGTGCTCATCTTGTGGATGGGAAAAGTACCAGTGCTGCTCATAAAAATAAACCCAGGGCTTTCCTTCCACAATATTTTAATTTCATAAATGGGTGTTTTCCCTGGTGTTGCGTTGGCAAGTGAGAGTGCATTATCATGTTGTAATAACAAACAGGTTTGAAAATATGGCAGCGCCTGTGACTGCTCGAGACACGCTCAGATGTCAGATCACTTCTCTGACTGGCTCTTACTTGACAAGCATTGGTGATGCAACAAGCACTGATTTAGCCGCAATCCAGGGGTTTTGTTGCAGACCTTAGAAATTTGTCTGTGATGGCAATGTCCAACCAAAACTCATGTAGTGTGAGCTTCCCTTAAGACAACCTGTTTAGTTGATACTGGAACAACATTCCTGTCTGAAAACATAACCCTACCCATAACGTATCCCTAAAATCAGAGGGAACATATTGGTGAATGACACGGATGTAGAAGCATGTACGCCTAAACTTCACATCAATTGTAAACTTGTCCTTCGAATCTGAGTTGGTGTTTTGTAAATTTGATATGTGAGTGACAAGAGGAAGCCTCCAAAAATAAATGAACCCATTTTTAAAATCCAACAAATGTTTAAAATGTTTAAAATTACAAATGAAAGTTTAAATGCACACCTGTTCTTGTGTTGATGGTTCAGCTTCTCCATAATAGTTTTGTTTTTCCACAGGTGGTGCCAGTTTGTCTGTGGGCGTCTTGTGGTGTACCTGAGGGAGACAATTAGAAATGGCAGCCAATAAGAGTAGGGGTCAGAGCTCCCTCGCCCTGCACAAGGTCATTATGGTGGGCAGTGGAGGCGTAGGAAAGTCCGCCCTCACACTTCAGTTTATGTATGATGAGGTAAGTCAATGGACCATGTTTTATACAACATCTGGTAGATGCAGGAGACTCTACTTACTCCAAAAGTGTACAAACAAATGTGTTGCTACTAGAGATGTCAATTTTCACAAATTCGATTAATCAATTAATTGTTAGCATTAATGGCAAACAGCATTACAGGGTCTGCAAATGCTGCTTAAAAAGCTATGTTCCTCACCAAATTAATAAGAATGGTTTTTAATCTAAATAAAGGGTTAGTAGCATAGGCGTCATTTACGGGGGGGACAGGTGGGACATGTCCCCACCACTTTTTGCCAGGGTCGATTTTGTCCCCACCACTTTTGAAACATCTCGCGGCACAGATGTACCAATACAAATAAAACATATCCAGTTAACAGCATTCGTTTCATTTGTTTGTTAAATAACAGGCGATCTAGCACTGAAATGTGTTGTCTTCTCTCGGAAACACGCTTCAATCCGTTGCGGAGATTCGTTCCGGTGAAATCACAAATCAAAATGCACACAAACGTGTCCCTGTTTCTCATGGGTTCTAATCCGCTCTCGTATATTTTTTTTTTCCCTCATCAAAACATATACAACCACTAATAAACATTATTGGTTTTGATGTGGGAAAAAAAAAAAAAACGATATGAGTGCGGATTAGAACCTCGAACCTCCCGAGTCCCGACACGCTAGGCAAAAATTCTACCTCTGGACCATCACTGTCTTTGGTACATGCAATTAAAGGCGTATAAACTCTATATACTCAGTATACTCGGACATTGTGCTCATTTTTGTACATCAGGAAGCTACAGGACATCGTCTTTCAAAACATGAGCCTGATCTCATGAAAGTTCGTATCTATATCACGAATGTCTTTTCTCGTGCCATTTATACGCCAAAAACAGTTTTTGCGTGTATATGGTACGTGTTTTTCGCGTGCATATGATACGCACTTTTTGGCGTATAATGCGCACAAATTCCCCACCCCCCTCCCCCTTAATCCTACCCGAGGGTTTTTTAGAGCGCAGCATATGCACGCAAAACCTATTTTTGGTGTATAAATGCCACAAGAAATGACATTCGTGGTATACGCATTTTCATGAGACTGTGTTGGACCTACTCGAAAGACAAAAAAAGTACCCAGCACTTTTGAAAATGCCCTTCCGAATGCGTCTCTGTCCCCAGCACATTTCAAACCAAACTGACGCCCATGGTTAGTAGGATTGGTAAATATTTTGATGTGATTGCTAAATTTAATATCATACATAAATATAATGACAAATACAAAGTGTCCCCAACGCCGCCTGAGATGTGTGCTTGTCAGAATGTGTGACTGATGTGGACGTGCTGGAACAACGCACTGAAAACGGCAACTAAACCCAATGAATTCACAACCATTTAATAAAATTGTGTTCTCATGTTATGTAATATGACAGTCCCAAATAAACCATCGTTATTATTAGTCGTGCATTCTTCTTGAGCGGCGTGCGCTGAATGAATAACCGTTGAGCACTTTGTTAGCTTATATTTAACTCAAAGAAATGCATCCTATTGGATATTAATCAGATATATACAAAATAAACATAATATTACACAATCATATATACACAAAATGAAATGAATGCACAAGTGAACTTAAACTAAGTTACGTGCCATTCAGAATGACTCGTATGTGGTGGACACGCTCTTCCTGGAACAACGCGACATGGCATCTAAACCCAAATAATTCACAATGTTTTATTACAATATTGTAATAAAACAACATAACAGTCTCAATAGTCATTAGTCGTGCATTGTCGTTTGAGCTGAGCGCGCAAAAGATCACGTCAATTTCACGTCGCATCCAATATGAAATAAACCAGATATATATATAGGCGCAGTGTTGAGTGTGACTAATTACTAAGTAATTAGTTACTGTAATTTAATTACTTTTCCCTTGAAAATGTAAAGTAAGGGATTACTCTTCATTTATCTGTAATTTAATTACAGTTACTGTTACTTCTGATGTAATTGAGGTAAATACTGTGTATAGATCAATCCGATCTCACAGCGATTCGTATGCATTTTATGAGGTATCTAAATTGTACGACCAACACTCGTACAAAATCATATGAATTATTGTAAAATATGTATGAAAAAAGTGTGAAATGTCATGAGATCAGACAAAACAATAGTGGGTTTAACATCAGAATGTATTGTCTCATGTTAAAAAGTATGTTTTTATAATGTAACCTTCTCCACCTTTTAAGTTTAAGGATAATTCATGCAATTTTATTGTATTTATTTGAAAGAATTAAAACAGATTCATGTCCTTGTATTATTCAGGGATTTTGAAAGTAATTAGTAATTAAATACTTTTTATAGAGAGTAATTAGTACAGTAATCTAATTTGAAGAGGTAATTAGTAACTAGTAATTAATTACTTTTTTAGAGTAACTTACCCAACACTGTATAGGCGTACACAAAATAAAGTATTATAACTTACATTTGTACAAAACAAAAGGCTTCGAATGCACGCGCAAACTTATGGCTCGTTTCCACTGAGTGGTACGGTACGGTACAGTTCAGTTCGGTACGCAATTATTTGCGTTTCCACTGTCAAAACTTGTGAATGGTACCAAAAAGCCGAACCGTACCGTACCACTTTTTGGGTACCCTTCCGTTGGGGTACCTAGCACAGTGAAAGGGTACTAAAAGGTGGAGCTAGACTCACTGCAGAACGGTGATTGGTGGACAGAGTATCGTCACTCGCGCGTGCTACAAGGGCATTAGAAGTATATGCAGTTGAAATATAATTCTACTGTTATTGTGTCACGAAATGTAGTTTTAAGAGTTTTTCAGGCGAGAAAGTAGTTTTTTAAAGCTCAAATCTGTGGTTTATTTATAGATTTATGATAATTTGACTGAGATCCATTCTAAACGATCACCGGACGCTCGCGCTCGTGACCCCCGCCTGGAACAGCCTTTCCTCGGCTAGTCGTTCTGATGTTTGCCGCTAAATTGGATTTCTTTGTAGTGGTTAAACATGAGATATAGTTCGTCTTGTATAAACCTAACAGGTGATCTTTGGTCTCGTGAATCTATAATTCGTTCCCTGGCCAATAGTTTTGGCAGAAGGCTACGTGAAGTTTCATATCTTTGAGCGCTGAGTATATTTGACTGACTGAATTGTTTCTTGATGTTATATTTAAGCTTTACTGTATATCTTTTTGTACTTTTTACTTATACTTTTATAATGGCTATTATTGATAAAACTGAAATTCAACAAAAAAGAGATAGTTTTGTCATTTTTTTATTTTACTACAAGATCATGTATGTTTATTGCAACATTTGTACCAATGCGATATGCAATACATTACATTACATATTGCCTGGAATATGTTTTTAATATAAATATAAATAAATATAAATATGTTTTAAATTTAAACGAAAAGAGGCAGGGTTGTTTTATATTTAATTTTATTATAAATATATAATGTTATAGGCTACATGCAGAACATAATCAATAGGCTATGCGTTGCCTGAACCACATTTGTTTGCTTTAGAATGTTTAAAATGTATTAAAATGAAATCAAAAAGAAGCAGAGTGGTGTTTTATAACATATTTCGTTTTATTGTAGCCTAAAATGAACATACAGAGATAACCGGAGTCGCAGAGCCAGAGCGAGCTGAGTGCCGCGTTCAAGAACGCGCTCTTCCATTAACAGAATTACTGGACTCGCGTCCTCGGGATCATTCTCCTGAGTCGGACTTTGCGTTGGCTTCTTGGAAACGCCTAATGCCAGCGCTTGTTTCTAGTGACAAACATGCCGAGAAGCAAGAACAAGATCTGCTGTCTGTCATCCATTTGTTGTTTACTATGTCGCTTTCTTCGCGCGAAAATGACGTCGATCGCTTCTTTCCAGCATACCACGCCTATCAAGTAAGGGTACTGTTGGCAGTGGAAACGCAAGCCTGATCATGGTGTACCCGACCCGACCCGTACTGTACTGTACCGAACCGTACCGTACCCCTCAGTGGAAACAAGCCATTATAGTCATGATAAAGGTGTAAAATAGTCCCAAACAACTCCGGTGTGTGCCAGTGGGACTCAACACTTCACCACACCGGCGCGCTCGCTTGCATGTTTCGTGGTTGAGCAGCACGCATGATCCTGCTTAAGTTTTATCGATTAAATGTGTTAACGACAATTAATCGATCGCCGATTAATCATTGACATGCCTAGTTGCTAGCCTTCAATATACTCTTGTTCTCTGCATTGCCATGGTTTATTTACTTTATCAGTAATATTGGACATTTTTCTCCTTTAGTTTGTTGAAGATTATGAGCCCACAAAGGCTGACAGCTACAGGAAGAAAGTGGTGTTGGATGGAGAAGAGGTGCAGATTGACATTTTGGACACAGCTGGGCAGGAAGACTACGCGGCCATCCGGGACAATTATTTCCGTAGCGGGGAGGGTTTCCTGTTGGTGTTCTCCATAACCGAGCACGAGTCTTTCACAGCCACAGTAGAGTTCAGGTCTGTGGTATTGCACGCTTCTTGCTACTTGAATTGTAAGCTAGTATAATCAGAAAATTGGATCTCCCATTGTGGCCTTGTATAGTCAGAAAAGTGGAGCACTCAACATTAAATGTATCAGTGTGTGTTTGCAGGGAGCAGATCCTGCGGGTTAAAGCTGAGGAGGAGAAGATTCCACTGGTTTTGATTGGAAATAAGTCGGACCTTGAGGATCGGAGGAAGGTTTCAGTGGCGGAGGCCAGAGGAAAAGCAGAAGAGTGGGGTGTGCAGTATGTTGAGACTTCTGCCAAGACAAGAGCCAATGTGGACAAGGTCATTTTTCTGCTTGTTTTTTTTCCAAATTTAGATGATTCATTTAGAACTGATAACCATACTCTTGCTTTTGGTTATATGCATCCAGTCTGTATTCCGGAATGATAGATGCCTCGAATGCAGAAATATGATGGCGGCTACAGTTTACTAAATGTCAGTCCTTCCAGAAAAACGCGGAGTTTTTTTGGGGGATTGTTGCGGGCAATTCTTGATTATGTGGCCCGTTTTCTTTAAAAATGCGATGGAATATGCGGGATATTTATGCAATTTTATGCGATAAAATTGTGGGAACTTGCAAAAACTGTGGTTTGATGAAAAAGAGAAAAAAAGTGATTCCCCAACACCCTGTTCTCACTAGGCAACTACCTTAATGTAAAGAGTCATTTCTTATTACTTCCTTTGATGAGCAAGCATACTACATCATAGAAAGTGCTGGGAATATTTAATTTCTTATCTCATTTAATTTCAGACTGTAACGAGTGTAAATAAGGTGTGGCCCCTTTAAGAGCTGCGCGCTCCCTGTTGCACTCTCTGCAGTGTTAAGGCCCGTACACACCGGGACGAATATCAGCGCGCGTTATTCGTCAGCGTTTTTCAACACGTTTTTTGTGTTCACACCCAAGCGTTTTTCGCTGACGATGAGCCGAGTGAACATGCAAATTCATTCCCTGACTTTAGATGGCGCTTAATGTAAAACAGAAATAATAATAGAATACTATACTAGGGTGATCATATTCATGTCTCAATGTTTTATTATGACCGATAAAAAAAACGAATGAAACGAATGAGATGCTCCGAGACCAGCAGCTCATCATCTTGCCCATAGGTATCTTATCTCTTCTTCGCCGTATGTGTGCTCGGCAAGTGTTTGAGCGCCCCCAAGTTGTGTTTTACTGTAACTTCAGAAGTACCAGACACGTGAGCAAACCCGCCAATCTCGTTGGACGGATTGTTTTTGACGCAGCGCGTCAAACCAAAAAAACGACCCTGAGGCGTTTTTTTAAAAATGACGCTTTTACGCGTGGCGTTTTTCGCGTCGGTGTGAACACTCACATTGGCGCCCATTGTTTAGTCACGAGGCGTTAAACGTCGACAAATATCGCGCGCAAAATTCGTCCCGGTGTGAACAGGCCTTTATATTATAATGTGCGCCTCGAACACCCCATGTGTGCGGGTAATTTCTGTTTGCTACTTCTTTTATCTTATTTTGTTTTATTAACTAACGATGTGACAGTTATACGAGTTCGATTTGTGAGATGTCAATCGCCTCCGTGAGTCTGTCCGGCCTCTGCAATGACTTCAGCTGTGAGCTATCTCGTCGCGTAATTGCGTCACTTCATAACGTTCCCATGGAAACGGGGAAATCGCTGCTCTTGTGTGAAGCAAACGCAACATTTTCAACTTTCTGCTAAGAGATATATATGACGTTTTTGCAACGAAAATGCGAGGATTATGAAATCATGCAAACCCCACATATTTTGCGCGGAAATTAGCGGATTAATATGCGGATGAATAATATCCCCGCATGAATATGCGGACTTTGGCTGATTATGCATTGAATTCAGCGATCGCATAATCATGTTGTTCTGGAGGGACTGAAATGTAGCAGAATCCAATTTTGGATTATTTTCTGTGTAATGCAGTCACTGATGGAAGTGTACCATCAATTATAATTGCAGTGCCACAATTGAAACATGTCCTTGTTGTTCAGCAAGCAAAACGTACATCAAGTCTTTCTCTTTCTCTTTTTCTCCTGTTTTCGGTCGAAGCCCACAGTAGTCGATTGTCGAGTTGATCTCAAACCCAACACTGTGTGGTGTTCTGAGAATATCAGCCTAAATGGATAGTTCATCCGAATCATATGTTGAACACACAGAGGAGGTTTGGGATGATATTCAGTAATGATCGCACGCGTGAACTCGACAATCGACTACTGTGGGCTTCGACCGAAAACAGGAAGCAAATAGAGGTATGTAAGCTGGCTGAATTAACATCATTTTTATTAATATCTTTCACATCTACTGCAGTCAGATTGACCGTGGTCACTCTTAATAACACCACTCACATGGCTGTGCACTCGTAATGACAAATCAAGGATGTTAAGAGGCTAAAGGCAGGTTTAGAACATGCCCCATTGAAGTCAACAGGGTGCGAATTTTAAAAAGATGATAACATGGTGTAGGCAACACTGATTTTTGACATTTTTGTCTGTACTGACAGCACTCCAAATGTACAAAAAGTTCTCCTTTTAACAATTTCACAATTATACATTTTATTATACTGATAATTTTTTTTTTTTTTTTATCTAATGAGGGAGGTTTGAGCTGCAAAGGGAAACAACAACTTATTTTTTTTATGATTTAATTTTATGATATTTTTTGCACTGATAATTTTTGTTTTTATACAACCATGTCATACTGAGCAATAATGAAACTTTTGTTTTTCCAAAGGTATTTTTTGATCTAATGAGGGAAGTCCGTGCTAAAAAGATGTCAGAAAATAAGGACAAAAACGGTAAGGGAAAAAATAAGAAGAATAAGAAGAGCTTCAAAGAGCGATGCTGTTTACTTTGAACTACACATGGACTTTTCCTCACCAAATCGACTTGCAACTCTGCGGCTAAGCTCAATCAGAGTGCTTTTTCTTTATTAAAATAACTTGATGGGTAAGGTTTTGTACTTGGAGAAGTAAGCCTTTATCACAATCTTTTATTTGCTTAGTTAATTTCAAACAACTAGATTTAAGAATGGGATACGTACCTTTTAATGGACAACGATGACCACTATATGGCTACTGGTTAAAGATGACTGTGGCACTTTAGGACCTTATTAAATGTAGTTGGCCAACATGCGCCCAACACTAACTTTATAATATCTTTCCCTTCCACAGTTTTTAGTTGGTAAAGTTATCTCTTAGTTTTTTAGTGCACATCTGCACATGACCGTATTTCTTTTAGTTTTTTTTATTTTTTCAAATCTATCCATTTTTATTTCAATTCCTGCTGACACCATCATGGTATAGAGAGCAAGAAATGTTTTTGTTGATAAGGTCAGTACTGTGATTTTTAACAACCTGTTTTGAATGATGCCATTGAAAAGCACACGTGGTACTGAGGACAGAATGCGAAGCATGGATCAATAGCGCCACCCAGTGGTTTAAAAGTATGTCTTTCAGGAAGTCCTCATGCCTAACTACAAGTCACTAACCTCTGTGAACTTATCTGCCTTTATGCTTTGGTGTTTTATTGAAATATTTTTGTAATACTTGTTACATTTTCGCTCTTATTCTGCGTGAAAACGTGCCAACAAGCATCATGACTTTGCCGCATTTTCAGACTGATCATGAGACACATTTTATTTAGTGTTTGTTTAGCACTCTGAGCTTTTAACCTGCGATTTCATCAGTCATTGAAATAACGGCTCTTTTATACAAATATCACCTAACCTAAACTGCTATTTGTATTGTAGTTTTCCACTGCTTTTAGAAGAATAATGTCAAGTATGTTGCCAAATAAACATTTTTCCTCCTTTGTATCACTTGTTCTTCACTTCTAAGATTGAAAGAATTTCTATTAGTCAAATCAAGTACTTTGTTTCAAAGCAGCTTTAGAGCGATATACGGGAAAATAGTGATCAATGATGCAAATAGTTTTTTGTCTCTAAAAAGACAGTTCTAGTGTCGGTACTTCAGTTTGGTTCAAGAACTGTGCAAAGTGTATAAGTTATGGAACGAGTTCGATTCAGCTAAGCAGCTCTGGACAAAACAGTGATGTCATCGTCCCTTCTTATTCAATAGTGTCAGTGCAGTCAGATCAACAATATTGCTGAATATTAAGTGTGCCCAAATAAGCAAGTCAAAGGCGATGGTGGCAATGATACCAAATTCTTTTAGATGACATAAATAGAGGGAAAAACCTTGGAGAAACCAGGCTCAGTCGAGGAACCAGTTCTCCTCTGAGAAAACAAACCAAACCAACATGTGATTATGATTCCAGGCTGCATCACAAGTCAAATTGTAGATTGAGCATTCAGAATATTTTATCCAGCTTTTTCTGCTAAAAGATTGGATACATTAAGCTGGCATCTTGAGGGAGGAATTGAAGCTGGTTAATAACAATAGTGTTTTCTAAGGGTAATAACTAAAGACATCAGTACTACATTTATTGATTTAAATGTATAATTATTTTTAAACGTTTAATAATTATATATGTTTATAAATGTCTAAATGTGTGTGTGTGTGTGTGTATATATATATGTGTGTGTGTGTGTGTTATATATATATGTATATATGTATGTGTGTATATATATATATATATATATATATGTGTGTGTGTGTGTGTGTGTGTGTGTGTGTGTGTATATATATATATATATTATGTGTGTGTGTGTGTGTGTGTGTGTGTGTGTACGTTTCTTATTATAAACACTAAAATGTTTGTGATATTATTATCATTAATAATAATAATAATAATAATAATGTAAATTATTATTATTAATGTAAATAATAATAATTATTATTTTATTAAATAATAATGTCATAAAATTGCCCACACTCCAACATATTTACATTTAGAACAGCTAAAAGTATCTTTTTTATTTTATTTTGTTGATATCCTATATATATTTTTTTATTAAAAGTCAGACATACAAACCAACATAGTGCAGTAATTCCAGAAGTGAAATAAAAGTGTTGATGTATGAGTGTGTGTGTGTGTGTGGGTGGGTGTGAGTGCGAGTATGTGTATGTGTAAACAAAGTAAACTTTTTTTTTTTTTTTTACTAAAATTACCATTTTATTTATAAATTGATTAGGCATGATTAGTTTCTATTAGTGTTGGATCTCAAATTTATCAGCATAAATATGTTGCACAGCATATATATATATATATATATATATATATATATATATATATATATATATATATATATATATGTTGCACAGTATATATATATATATATATATATATATATGTTGCACAGTATATATATATATATATATATATATACTGTGCAACATATTGTCTATATATATATATAAAAATCATAGAGGTAGAGAATATCAATATTTCATCACAACTTTGTTTTCACCACTGTATTATGAATATGTTCTGCTCTATTGGCAGAAGAACAAACCTTCAGTTTTCCACTGGATGGCAGTCATGCTGTTTCCACAGATTCAGATTGTGCTGCTGGCTGCCATATGCAATTATTTTTGAATATATTGATCAGGATCAGTGGTTCGCATGAACAGTTTCTAATGCATGCCATTTGTTACACATACATGGCATTTGGTAGCAATAACCAATAAGTACCTTAATGGAGACTACAATTATGCAAGGTTATGCATGATTACGGTATGTTTTCTTCTGTAATTAAGAAACATTACGTTTTGAGACCAAGCAATTCTGCACTGATATCCATCCTTTGACATTATCAGTAAGGAACATGTCATTCTTTTCCGTGCATTGCATTTATTGATATATCCTCTTGAGCCTTTAGTGTTATCAGGGAAAAGCTAAATCAGAAGATTTGACATTGACAGTGTACATCAACAGATTGTCTTATGTTAAACCATTACTCAAACTATGAAATAAGGATTGCTGTCAAATATTTAATTCAAAGTGGCTTTTGTGTTTCCATATGTATGTAGAGTATTACTTTTTATTATAAGATGAAGATTATATATATATATATATATATATATATATATAATCTTATGTAATTTCTTAAAGGTAACAGTAAAGATCTGTTATTATGCTTTAGACAAGTCTCTGCTTCCTATTATTTTGGTTATGGAATTAAGTATTATGAGTTCAAAACCATATACAGAACAACAAAATATGTGAAAGTTATAAATAATAGATAATGTACTTTCTGTTTCTTAGGCTGTTTTACATTTTTAAACAATAGTTTTGTTTGGAATAGAGAAGAAGTGGATGAGTTAAGATTGCATATTGATCAAAAGGCTTGTTTCAAATGTCATTTGCATTCACTCTGTGCACAATGTGTATTCATAAACCTTGCATTGGTATGATTGATGTTGTCGTATTTTTTTTACAACTTCTTTAATCAAAAGGAGATGTCTTGCTTTTGCTTTTGTTTGTATTAAAGCAACCATTACAACAAAAGTATGTGCTGAATACGAAACTGAACTGATATTAGGCTTATTTTAAGACAATCTTGGGAAACATTTGTGGTTGTGGTTACAGAGAAATACCATCCGAATGTTTTAAGAAGTCTCCCTCTGGGCATTTTTTATAGTTCTCCGTGAGTTTATGCACTCATATCACCATTATGAATCCCGTAGCCAGTGAACTTTTAAAAATAAGATTATAGAGGGATATTTTACTCATATTTAGCACAAAAACATCCTGTTTTTTTCGAGATTGATCATGCTTTTTTTATTTAAGGTGTAGTTCACTTTAAAAAAAAAAAAAAAAAATCCACGATGTCCATGTCTTTCTTTCTTCAGTCGAAAACAAATTAAGGTTTTTGATGAAAACATTCCAGGATTTTCTCCATATAATGGACTTCAGTGGGAACCAAACGGTTCAAGGTCCAAATGAGAGTTTCAATGCAGCTTCAAAGGGCTTTAAATGAACCAGACAATGATTAAAAGTCTTATCTAGGACCCTTCAAGTCATGACTCGAAAAAAGATTCGTTCATTTTGACAGGAGAGTCACGAACGCTCATCACAGAACAGAGCAAGGCGAGCATTTGTGCCTATAAAACTTAAACTTTTTTTTTATTTTATAAATGACCAATCATTTCGCTTGATAAGACCCTTATTCATTGTCTGGTGTCGTTTAAAGCCCTTTGAACAGTTTGCACTGAAACTCTCATTTGGACCTTGAACCATTTGGTTCCCATTGAAATACATTATATGGAGAAAAATCCTGGAATGTTTTCATCAAAAACTGAATTTCTTTTCAATTGAAGAAAGAAAGACATGGACATCTTGGATGACATGGGGGTGAGTAAATTATCAGGAAAAGTGTTTTTTTTTTTTTTAAAGTGAACTACTCCTTTAATGATTTCTGACTAAATTTGAGTTGCAAGAAAGCAAAGAGGCCAGCCGCCGGTGTTCTTTTATATCCGCAGGCAGACACTAATATAAGTACAAGACATGTTCCCCAATGCGATCGCACATCACTGTGTGTGGATCTGTTGCACTGATCTTAATATTCACTCAAGTGTTTGTAATAAGACTCTTATTAAAAAATAAGCTGTTTTGTTGAGGATTCTTGCAGCCGTATTTTTTTCTCTCTCTCTGTTAAAGAAAGCAATACCCTTTGCTAATATCATAATATCTCAAGGCTGACTATTTCATCTCTGGTTTCTTCGCAGAGCAATACTTCAAATAATTCTTAAAGCTATTATTTCACTGGCTGCAAATTGCTCATCTTAAAACAGAACTGATAAATGCCAGACTCCAAGGTCTAAGGGGGAAATCACTGAGAAGGAATTGTATCCGCCAATTGCGTTTATTTGCACATGATGTCTGCGTTGTTTGAAAGATGCAGTTAATGAAGAAACACGCTATCTATCAATCCATCCATTCTTTCTATCAGTTGTTCATCCATCATCTATTCTTTCTGTCAACTGTTCTTCAACCATCCATCCATTCTTTGTCAATTATTGTCATCCATCCAATAATATTTCATCATCGTTTCATGAATAATAATGCATGACTGCTAAATCATCCTGTTAAATATAAAGTTTACCGCCACTGAAAAGGAGTGCTTATGCCTTTATCCATTACAGCAATGTAATTCTGTTACCTGTGTGAAATGTCATTACAGTATTTAAATGAGTTGTTCAGCATAATGCTCCTTTGACTCAGTCGGGACAGATGAGGCTGTAGACTGATTATTGAATCTCTGTCCGTGGCACTGAAGATCACTTTGTAGTCCAGCAATCCTCCAGATTGATTCGGCAGCTCTCCGCAGGTGCAGAACCACAGTCTGACTCTCATTAACTGATAGCAGCCGAGATGGAAATATCAGCAGGGAAAAAGTGAATCAGTGCTCAGCACAGAGACTGTCACACTGAGGCCAAAGCCCTGCGGATATTAGATGTAAAGGCCTGCATGGTCTTGCTGGGGCACAGTGTAAGTTGTTACTGCCGCTGACCACCACTTCTTTCCGGAGGATGAAATGGCAAAGTAGAACAGCAAAGCTGAGAAGACTCTGAAGTTTGATAGATGTACAATGAAACACCTCGGAGATCTGCTAAGTGTGATTTCTGGAATTAGGTCAGATGCAGGGCTAAGTCAAGGCACCACATGTGTTTCATTTCTAGTCTTATAAAGTAAAGTACGTCCTTGTATTTGCCACTTTCATGTCAGTGCTGGACTACAGTGATGTTATATACATGCATGCATCCATTCAATGTTTGAAATTGTTGGATACTGTTTACCACGGAGCCCTTAGGTTCATCACAAACTTTAGAGCACTTACCTATCATTGTATGATCGAGTTGGTTGGTCTGTCCACCCGTAGGCTTAATAACTGGCACATTCTTATTTATAAAGCCATTCTTGGTCTGCTTCCCCCATACCTTCAATCTTATATTAAAGGGATACTCCTCTTTTTTTTTGGAAATAGGTTCATTTTACAACTCCCCCAGAGTTAAACTGTTGGGTTTTACCTTTTTTGAATCCATTCAAACGATCTCCGGTTCTGGCGGTACCACTTTTAGCATAGCTTAGCATACATCATTGAAGTGCACAAGACCATTAGCATTTCTCCCCAAAAAATAACCAAAGTGTTTTGATATTTGTCCTCTTTTTTGATATTTTTCCTCTACTATAGTAACATTGTGCACTAAGACAGACAGAAAATGTAAAGTTGCGATTCTCTAGGCTGATATGACTAGGAACTATACGCTCATTCCTGCGTAATAATCCGGAAAATTCATTGCTCATGTACTGTAATTTTCATCATTGCTGTTATTATTGTGAGTGTATTACAATGATACAAAGCAGATATAAATTTTCCAAAAGGTTGGAAAATCAACATTTTATCAGAAAATGAAATACGGTTTATTACTGTAAATTTTAAGTTAAGTCCGTAAAACCATTAACGTTCCTACCGTTTTTTTTTTAACGGTAAAGTTCTGGCAACCACAGATCCCGTTTTTTTACCATAAAAAATACGGTTTTATTTTTTAGTTATGATTAATTATTTGGATGATCCTTGCTTTTATGTTTATGCTATGTTATGTTTTTTTTTTATGTCTGCAACTTTGTTAATTGTGCTGCTGCCTGTCTTGGCCAGGACACTCTTGGAAAATAGATTTTTAATTCTTTATTCTGGTTAAATAAAGGTATATTTATAGCACTTCTGTAGATCAAAAAAAGCAATGGCATAGACTCCAGGTTCTTGGTTTTAAATACAATGCAATGACCAATGAGGTCATTTTCAAAGTCAGAAATGTAAATAAATTGACCCAATTTACTTGTCAAAAGGATATAGTTTACAGAAAAAATATGATATGAGCATTATCTCAATTTTAAAATGATAAAACGAAATTGTCCTTTAGTTAAAATGGACTATTTCATCTATTCATTTAATTGTTGTTCTTAAGACTCAGCTCATGCCTCAGACGTCTTCCCCACAATAAGGTGGAGGGAATGTAATCATAGGAGCTCACTGCTTCCGTTTATCAGGCCTGGAGGCGACCTGCTCCTTTGCATATTCATAATGCTGTTCTCCATTCTTATGAGGACTTAAGAGATGAGCTACAGCATATAGCACTGGGAGCACAGCCCTGTTCAACAACCGAATAAACAGCGTTGAGAGAAACTGCTAATTACCCACAGAATCAGGTCAAGCACGAGACGTCCGAGCTGAAAGCCTCTAACGATAAGATCTAATTACAGCATGACCCATTAACACAGTGTAAAGTTAACATTTTGGTGAATACAAATATTCAACATAAATGTGATGTGTTCTTGCAGTGGGAACTCATTAGTTGATCTCAATGGCTTTTCATTCATCTAGATATTTTTAGATAGAAACTTTTAAAGGATATCTGACAGTGAATTTCAAAAAAGCCTTAATAATGAGTGTTGGATTTTCCTTTAATCAGCGGAGATGTGCTTGACCGTCACGTCAAAGTTTTAGCAATTAGTCTGCAATGACTGATTTGTAAAAGTCTTCCATGAAGGCTTTAAATAGAGATGATGTTTTAGTTTTGAGAACTATTCAAATAGAGTTTTTTTTTTGATTACCGCATCTTTTCATGGTTTCCATGAATAACAAAAATGCAGCCACGTTTTCAAGTGTTTATTCTTCTTTTCCCCTCTCACTGTCTAATTTCCATCCACCTTGCAATTTAGAGACACTGCCTTCTTATCCGCCTGCTGAAAGAGAGTCTCTGATGGAGCTAGATTGGCTGTAATGACATCTGTTCATCTGAATCCCGTAGACCAATCATAAGGTTTAAAGAAGAGGTGGACGGCACATTATAGGGGTGTCAGAGCTGTTAGTGTTAACACAGAGAATGGCAAACTCCTGTTAGAGCCAACAGCCAGGCATTACAGACAGATGCCCTGCTCCCAGAGGAGGTCATTACTGCTCTGGCTGAGCTAGAGTCACTGCAAGGAGGAAGTTTCGTGTACGGCACTCCTCTCTGAAAGAAGTTGCAGATGAGTGGTTGACGAAAAACTGGAGTGATGTAGATAGAGCACAAAAAAATAATGGAATAGCATGATGTTAAATTTCCTAGAGGATTGTCGGATGATATGTCTAGATGGCTTTGAAATGCGATAAATCCATCCGACAGAGTAGTCCTGACCTTAAGGCATTAGAATATGACAGCAACTAATGGTGAAATTTGACAGACCACAGAGGAATATTGTTGAATTTGAAACACCTGCAGCGTAATGCACCTTTTTCCCAGTCTAAGCATATCACTTTCCAGAACATTTCAATAACTGTTTCCTGGACTGAGAAGCTCCAGACATTTTAATGTATTTTAATGTAATGTATAATGTATATACACATTCTGTGTAGCTTAATTAATCTTGATTTGGTGTTTGATGAACATTTTAACACATATCACTGTTATTTTAAATCACTTACAGCAATTAAATGACTAATCATTTTTTTTTTTAGTAAAACAAAATTCAAATAAACTTAACTTGAAATTAAATGACTGGAACAGTCTGTTGAAGTCTATATATTGTTTCAATCATAGATATCCATAAGAAAGGCTACATGTCTCGTCCTGCTGGCCAATGGAGGTCGACGTCCGCAACTGGCGGCCATCTTGTCACAGGCAGCTCGCTCACTCGTAACAATGTGTCTTAATGGTGTGTGTTCTTTTTAAATAACCATAACTTGCTCAATTTTCTGTCGATCACTCATCATACATCAGGAACCACAGAGCCCGCCAGAAAGCTTGCCTGTGACAAGATGGCCGCCGGTGATGATTGAGAAGATATGGAGGGAAATATTTAGTTTAATCTAATTTATCTCTCGATTTTACAGAACAGCTCTTAATTCTCAACAGGAATTCTTCCTATCGTTTCGTGTCTTAGGCCATCAATGTGTACTTACATTTACGAGTCATTAAATCATGTTTAATTTTGACTACTCTGTGCATGCTTTTTAAGGTGAACCATGGGTGGACCCTACCCTATCTCACGACCAATTCGTACGAATTTGTACGAATGATTCAAAAGTGTCTAATTCGTACTAATTCATACGACCTCACTCGTACAAATTTGTACGATTTGTCTAAACCCACGTGACGGTTATGTTTAGGGGCGGGGTCAGGGGTAGGTCATTCGTACGAATTCATACGAATTGGCTAATTCGTAAAATATGTACGATTTAGCTAAATCGTACTAATTCGTACGAGTGAGGTCGTACAAATTGTTACGAATGAATTCACGTGAGATCGGGTTGGTGGACCCCCTAAACTTGCATTATATGACTGATAGACAACAACGGTTTGACCGAAAAATATCAAAATTGAAAATACTGTGGAAACAAAGACACCTACATCTTAGATGCCCTTGAGATCAGCTAAAACATATGAAAAATTAATTTCAAAGTGAACTATCCCTTTAAGGTTATTTGAAATTTTCAGGCCAAGATACGTAAAGTGATCCTCTACAATTTGAAATGGTATAGTGTTCAAAAAGGTATCAATTAGGTGCATAAATTCACTTTTACTCCAATTCACAGGGTGACTTTAATGAAATATTGAAATATTTCTTTTTTAAGCTGTCTTTAAATATGGCCCTAAAGAACGAGGTAAAACTCAATTTAAACAAGATTCCAAATTTGTCTTTATTTTCTCTTGACCACTGTGGTAAACTGGTAGTTTGTGAGTTTAGGAGAGATATCATGTCTCATGGGATAAAGAAGTTCACTACAGAGCCAACCAATTATGTAGCTTAAACTTTTGCTGAATACAAATGTAGACTGTTCTTTGCTGCCACTGACTGCTAAAGCCCTTCAACAGTGTGGAAACTGACAGCCTGTCAGTTTTTGCTGTATCCTTAAACAAAAGCAGGTACTGAATCCTCCATTGACTTTCCCTCCTTCATCTCAATTCTTAAGAGTTTTGTTTGTCTTTTTGTCTGTTTCTATGTTTTTATATTGTGCCTAATGTAATATGTTGCCAAGTATGTTTGTGATTACTCACCAAAATCAATCTGACTTCAAACATCTCATTGTGTCCATAATAATATATGTGGTGTATATTTCAGTGCATGACAGTTGGAGCTCTCTGTGGTGGTCTTAATTGCATCTTGCCGTCATACAGTGGTTATCAGAGGGGTCTATGACAGCGGTGTATTCCATAGGGAGTGCTAATCACCTGACTGATAGAACAGCTCTGCGTGCATCTGTCTTCCCCTTGTTGTAACGTGATGATAAAGCATTAGGCGGCCTTTCATGTCTGCAGCATCTTAATCTGGCTCTCATCTTGGGTGAGCTTGCGTCTCAAATGTGTATTTCTAATGGCTGTGTCATATCATGTTCAGAGCAAATAGTCCAATTCAAATGCCAATATTTGGGATTTTAAGTGAAAACCATTAGACTTAATGATGCACAATCGGTGTCATATCTTTTTGTATGTATTTATTGGTAATATTTATCAGTTATTGACCACATCACAACGATAAATAATTATCAGCCTTTCAGTAACGAACAGAGAGTTAAAGTGATAGTTCTTCCAAAAATGAAAATTCGGTCATTAATTACTCACCCTCATGTCATACCAAAGCCTTAAGACTTTTGTTCATCTTTAGAACATAAATTAAGATTAAATCTGAGAGCTTTCTGTTCCTTCCATAGACGGCGCAACTACCACTTTGATGCTTCAAAAAGTTCATAAAGAGATCGTTAAACGAATACTTATGAATTCAGCGGTTTAGTCCAAATGGTAAGACTTTACTTGAAGGGGTGTGCATAAGACTAACATGACACCTTCAAAATCATGATGTTATGAATATTATGCTTGTTTGTGACAATTACTAAGACAACACAACCTGTCATAAACATGACATAGCAGATTAATTTTCAAACTTAAGAAACCACTTAGCTGTATTGGTTAACATTACATTAAACTGTCAGGTGGTTGGTTTTGACATTGGCTGTCATGAAGCCATTATAACTCTTTAATGACAAATTCAATTAGTACCACTGTAGTTGAGGTCACGAAAAATGTTCATGACAGTTATAATGGCCTCATGACAGCCAATGTCAAAGCCAACCACATGACAGTTTAACTTAATTTTTTGTCAAGTTGTCATGACAAAGAGATTGACAGGTTATGACGAATAGGTTTGTGTCAAGATGTCATAACAAAGACATCTTAAACAATGTCATTTGCATTCAAAATGTCATTATTGAGCGAAAGACACTTAATGACAGTTGTCACAAACATGCATAAACCTTGGATGTCATGTCATGGTTATGAAGGTGTCATGTCAGTCTTATGAACACCCCTTCAAGTAAAGTGTTACATCCAAATTTTCTAAAGAGACTCGATCATTTTAACTCTAAAACCATATTCTGGACAAATGTGGGCAAAATAGTTTTGATTTATTTTTAAAAAAATACTTCCCTTGATCTGAGTGGTACAAGACTTGGCTACTTTTCCTCAGTTTGCCTCCTGAACACACACAATTTTTGTGACTCAATTCTACTATGTTAAGTGGGTGAAAAAAAAATCCGTAATCTTGTATCTGGGTCTAAAATGGGCACCCATAGAAATGAATGGGAAAAACTATAATTTAGAGCATTCTAAAATAAGCCAAAATAAGACACCAGATGACAGCAAAGTCACTTCATCTTTAGGTTTTAGCTCTAAGAACTTATTGGAATGAAATTTTAATGTAGTAAAAAAAATAAAATAAAACATAAAATAAGCATTTTACATAGAAAATATGGTACTTTTTGAAGTAAATAAAATACCCCCCCCCCCCCCCCAAAAAAAAAAAAAAAACAAAACAACAAAACAAAAAACAAAAAAACAACAAAACAAAAAAAACAACAAAAAAAACATAAATGGATAGACAAAACTTGATCAAAGACAGTGATATAAAATTTATATTAAATTAAAATTAGGATCACACCTGAGTACTCTGTACCCACATTTGTCCACAATTACAGGATTAAGGGCAACACATTCTCACCCCAAGGCGTCACCTTTGACCATGCTTCAATATTTGACGTTTTAGGCGCCCTTTAGCGTCACTTACATGACGCGATCCTACGGCATCATTTCACTGACGCTAAAGGAAAGCGTCAGTTAGAGGACGCGGTTAGGTTTAGGTGTGGGGTGGGGGTAGGGTACACGCGATCCTAGGGCGTCATCTAACTGACGCTAAAGGGCGCCTAAAGCGTCAGATATTGAAGCATGTCCAAATGCTTCCCAAGGCGTCAGTTAAGTGACGCCTTGGGGGTGAGAATGGGCTGTTAAGGGCTATAAAGTGAATATGGTTTGAGGGCTACATGATGAACAGATTGAATTTAGGATTTTATTTATAAACATTCTTAAACTCACATATCAGTTGTGATAAATAGAAGCTCATGCATATTCACGACTTGACGTGTGAGAAACAATGAGGTTCATTCTCGTGTTACTTAGCACGGTTGAGCTTCTGTTTATGTTTGCTGATCAGTGTTTACATGTGAATAAAAGCCTAAATTCAATCTGTTCATCATATAAAGCGATCGTGATTCTTCCAGAAATTTGGACTAAACAACTTAATTCATATGGATTAGTTTTATGACGTCTTTCTGGACTTTTTGAAACTTCAAAGTTGTCAGTTGTGTTGCTGTCTATATAGAGGGACGGAAGCTCTCAGATTTCATCCAAAAGATCTTCATTTATGTAACGAAGATGAATGAAAGTCATACAGGATGACATTAGGGTGAGTAATTGATTCCAGAAAAGTCATTTTTGGGTGAACCACCAATTTAATATTGGTGCATCTCTAATTATCTCTGAAAATCATCTCTGATTTTCTGTTGACCTGAGTGCATTTTATCTTATTGATATAAGATAGTGTTTTTTTTTTCCTAATGACTTTTTCTCCATATAACACGAATGCTTTTCAAAATAACCTGAAAAACAAATCTTTTAAAAAGGTCACATTGACATATTGCTCTTATGTGTCATGTTTACCCAGGCAAACTCAATAATGCACCCAACATCAACAACGCGATGATTACTTAGAGCTCAGACTAAGCATTGACAAAGTGCATTAGTGCATTTTTGAAAAACTCATCTAATTTCAAAATGAGAAGAGGGTTAAGAAGGAAGTCAAACAGATATGGAATCAAGACCCTGTTCCTCTGGGCACCATTCCAAAAAGTTCTATTGCCGCTCCCTGCTTACCAACCATGCACAATGACTCTTTTGACTTTAAATGATTGTGGGTTATTCGCTGAACGTGACAAATGGCCTGGACTGAAACTGGGTCCCTGAAACACATAATGGGGGGCTACGGTTGCACAGAGGAATGAACAGAGGTGCCTTTGACTGTTGACCCTGACAACACAGGGTAATAGAGGTGGAGACGGTCGCGCCGAGGAAAGATAGCCCAGACTACACCTCTGTCGAATGAAATAAAATTAAAGAAAAAGAAAAAAAAAATCACAAAGTGTTGTGCAACATGCTATATTTTGTCTCAGAGTACGGATGACTTTATCGACGCCAGCTGCAAATAGAAGCAAACTAGATGTCGGTCATGGAAATTGAGTAATTGATTTACTATTAAAATCAATATTACACACATAAACATGTAATTGAATGTCTAGGGGTGTTTGCTTCATAATCGTCAGCATAAACAGCTACATCAATCCATCGGGATGAAATGCAAGGATGTTTTCGCAAACCAATCAACCTCCTGTGTCGATAAGTCACACAGCTTGCAGGCTAGCTATATTTTCTTGCGGGTTCAAGAAACATCAGTGGACGTTATAGATAATTTGATATTTTTTCGTGAATTTCCTACTTAGGAAAGACAAAGGGTCAGCCTAGTTCACGTGGCAAACTGAGTCAATTTAAAAGCAGATCACTAGAGGGGAGCAAATAATGGCAAGCAATCTCAAATCGCCATTCTCTGGGTTGAGGGAGTTATCGCACACAGAAATTATGACCAGTAATAACATTCACAGACAGACAGAGCCCAACACACACACACATGCACATCACTGTGTTAGCTTTCCATTACGCTGCTTACTAATGGTGCTTGTTTGGAGGTGATTGATATTTTACCGCCAGCTTTGACTTAATCAAAAGAGTAGAGTTCCAGGTAATGTGGTGTATGCTGATAATGATTCACACACTAGAGCTGTCAATCAGGAAGGAACTTAAATAAAGGAGTCTGTTTGTGTGTTTTCATGGCCTGTTTTTGCTTTGTCCTTCAAGTTATAAAGCTGGTTCATTTCTGTTCAATTCAATGCATATTCTGCTTTTATTTTGGACCAAACTCATAAATAATCCCCTAACTGGCAATGTATCACAAGAAGTTGAATTGGAATTGGAATAGAGTTCAGGTAATAGTCTTCGTTTCTAATTTAAGGGGTGATGAACTGAGAAATCGATTTTTTCTTGAGCTTTTGACGTCTAAGAGGTCATCATATTATAAGAATATCCTGTAAGTTTCAGAACTGAAAACGTCCTTGTTAGTCCAATATAAGCTTTTATTGACACCAGCCTCAGCAAACGATTCGTTTTTAGAAGTGGGGAACTATGACGTCAAAGAGGATAAAACACAACCACCGCAGAAGAAGATCAACGCCTACTTCAACACGGCCGGTTTAGCCCCGCCCACCGATTCGCGCATTACACGAATAGCTAAATAACATAGATGCCTACCTCGTGAAGACAAACCGGATCGAGCTACCAAGCAATACAGAATATTGTGCAGTCCCTGGTTGTGAAAGAAGACAGTCGCTGCATAAGCTTCCTCTGGATTTCAATAGGACTGCATGGATAAACTTTATTTTTAATGACGTTCCAGCTGATGAGGTAAAACATTGTCCGTCTGTTCACTTCATTTCACTGAGGATTGTTTTGTAAACATTAAGAGTAAAGAACGGTGCTGTGCTGTCTATATTGGATCTGACAGGAATTGTGCAACACACGGACTCTGGGTCGAACATGTATGGGCGAATCATTCCGGTTGCCATTTTACAACATTGGACGTTTTCAAAACAATTTCCCCCAAGTGCATCGACGGGTGAGTTGAAACTCATTATAATATGTAAAACTGTTATTCACTCACAGCAGTGGGCATTTACTTCCAAGTCTTCAGTGCGAGACGCCCATAAAAACCGAGCGTTTTTCAGCTAGGCTCAAAACTAGGGTAGAAAATAGCCTATTACTTATTCATTTTGATGTTTTTGAATGCAAAAAAACAATCGAACATCATAAGTTGACCTCAGACAACAATATAATACAATTTAAAAAGCCAGTTCATGACCCCTTTAAATCTGATCATTTGAATTACCTTCTTAAATTTGAAGTACAATTTTGGATCCTATTTGGTACTTCAATTCAAATTAAACTCCAGTTCCAGCACTAAAGTGCAATTTTGTAAACATTTTCTTTTTAGTTCTGAATGGCGCACCACCCTATTTCCGATGGAGGAAGACAGTCAATGAGCACTTTGCTTCAAACTCTCACCAGGATGTTTTTTTTTTTCCATATCTGAGTATAAAAGCCAAGAATCCATAATGGACTCATCAGCTGTCGTGTTCCCTGCGTGAATTATTCTCTTTGGTGCTAATTAGACATTCCTAGCGTTTGTGATCACAGAAAAGCTCACCATGCATTCGGTCGACACTGACACTGTTCTTCTGGCGGTGTGCTATAAGGAAAAACAGCCGTTGTTCTATTTGGTGCATGAGTGAATTCAGACAAAGGGTTTGTAAGTCTTCTAATGCACAGCTCTGAACCGGCCCTTGTCTCACACATGACTTGCATTTGCGTAAAGGTCACTCTGTATTGGGATAAAGAAATCCTCTGGGGTGCTAGGAAACAATTATACTCTGAGAGAGAAAGAGAGAGAGAGAGGTATACTAATTCTGTCGACACATAGTGTGAGTGGTTTCTGTTTTAGGTCTGAATTAACAAACTAATTGGCAAACTCACCAGTGGTTCAGTGAGCAGGCTCATTACTTTCCTCTCTTGCAAAACACACATTGTCAGTAAATCATTGAGAAGAGATCCATTAGAGGACAAAGAGGAAATTTGAACACCTGCAGTAGCCAAGGCTGTGGTAATAAACACGTCCCTGAAATAAATAAATGCGATCTGCACATTGAGCCACTTCAGGGTGCGTTTTGTCATTTGCCAGCGTTGAGCATCCAGGAAAGCATCAGTAAGATGAAAAGTCTCTGGAGACTAACTCACATGGGGAAGGGATGCGGATCTTAATCATGAGGGACCCAGTTCTTTGGCATTTCTCTCAGTGTCGCCATGCCCTTCAGAATTTCATAGAAGGCAGAGTCATTTGCATATTTGCCAATCGTGATTTCCATACCAATGACTAAAACCAAAGTGAGCAGTTGTGAAATTTGAATATTTCTCTCGAACATGATCTTTTTCTCTGTTGAAATTTGAAAAATGTATCACTACACCCCAAGTGGCTCAACATATGCACCCTTGTCCCCTCCTTTTTTTAAATCCAATAATATGATTTCTTGATATCTGAAGTGGGTTTATGAATGCGTCTTGGGAGCTATCTGTACATGAATTCAAATGTAATTAGGTACTTCAAACTGCCTTTACTGACACATTTAGAGCACTTTGAATTTGTGCTGGAATATTTGCATGAAGAATAACTGCTTCATTTGCCCACTTGCTACATCTGGCATCTCTCTCTCTCTGTTTTATTTGTTTAATGTCCAATAGGGTGCGCCCATGCACTTCAAACAAGAGTGGATGGATACAGCTCATCTGCAGATGATCAGGAAGGAAAACTACACAAACTGTATTTTTATAGTATGAAAAATGTGCATTCGGTCAACCATTATCGCAAAATAAATAGGAAGTGATCAGCTACAGTGCTGCCTTGGGCAACAGTCATTATACATAAATATAATGTAATTGGCTGCTGTGTTCCGCTATTGACCAATCCGAATATAAGCCAGAAATCTCATGCAATAAATCAGGTAGAACTAATACATAAATCATAAAGTGCTGTAGCTCTAGTAATAATAGTAGTATTTGTTTTTCTCCATTTAGAATGAAATAAGAATGTCCTAGAACATTGTTTTATAACCTGTGTTAATCTGATTAATCTTCAAAATAACAGTCTTTAAGCAGTCGTTCTATACCAGTGCAATTCATTATGTTCTATAACTACATATATTAATTATAATTCTATTGCACAGACTCTAGTGGCTTCTTGCTTTATTAATATTCGTATATGTAGTGGAGGGTCTAGCATTGGCTCACATATTGTTTGACTGATTTAGCTGCACAGGATTTGGATGAGTAAAATGCTAAAGGGCAAGTTCAAGGTTTTATGGGTCACATGTGCAGAATTGCAATATCAGGGAAGACCTTCAGAATCACCTAAAGGTTATTGTGGAGAATAGTAGAAAAAGTAATAAACAGCAAAAGAAAGAAAGTGTAGCCTATGTTACTCTTCTGAGGAAGGTGAGCAGTACGCATCATTATTTAAGATCCGTATAGCTTAAGGGTAGTAATTCCTCCTGAGCCCCTCCAAGCTGGCCCTCAAGCTATGGTGTAGTGTTTTTCCTGCCACGGTAGCAATAAAAGACCATTGTCAGAGTATCTTTAATAATTCTAGTCCACATGGCAGATGTCCTCCAAGTTAGGAAGCTCACTCATCTTTCAGCCAGTTGTGTCAATTAAACATTACTCTCAAATAAGACCAAGGCTGGAGTCAAAATGTGGCAGCGAGATTATTATTGAATATTAAATGGGTGGGCGATTTCACTTTTGAAACAATATTTTCAATGTTGCTGTTGCTGCATGAATAGTATCTGCAAAGTTGCAGCACTGAAAGTTCAATGTAAGCAGATATCTTTTTTAAAAAAATCAGGAAGTTTAATGCCTACAAAAATGACTCGATTGGGACTACAACAGGTTTTACCCTTAAACGTCGGTTACATGACGATCCCGGGCCGTCATACAACTGACGCTTTACCTTTAACGTCGGTTAGGTGACGGGGTAGGTTTAGGGGTAGGTTATAGGTCTGGGGTAGGGTTAGGATCCGATAACGTCAGCTAACCGACGTTAAAAGGTACCCTAAAAAGGCGGATATTGACGTATGGTCAAAAAACGTCCCAAGACGTCCAACGCACTCTTTAGCGTCAAAATGAGACAGATTTATATGGGCCAGAAGGCGCATAATGATACTTCCTATTCTTTGGTTTTTCTGACTGCGGTAACTATGAGTGAAACATCACTTTATCATCATTGTGTATCAGACATTGCTACCTTGTGATTTAATTATTGTTGAGCAGAGAATTACACTTGCACTGTTACACACCTCGGGTCATTACCAACCCTATACAATCTTTACAGGAAAACAGGCATTCTTTGTATTTTATTTCCTTGTTTTATTGTTTATAATGAATTGATTGAGGAATAGCCTACAAAAAGGGTTGATGTCTAACTTTAAAAAAAGAATGAGAAGGAGGGTAGTGAATGACGTCCCAGGTCACTAAATGCTTTTAAGTAGAGGTCTGATTCAACTAATTGTTCCTTTGAGCCAGAATTTTTCTATAGGCCAATAGGCTGCAGCCTGTCTGAATGAAAATATCCATTGTACAAAAGATTATTTTTAGTGGAAAAATGTTCTTTTCAAAAATGGTTATTTTAAGAACTGTTCACTGAAAGGGTATTTGAAGAACCCAACATGGTTATTCTATGGTTTTGCTGCAAAAGCCCTGTTTTTGGAAGTCTTATTTTTTTTAACTCGATTAATTCACAGCAGTTTTCTTCAATTTCACAAAACTTTCATTTCGGTCGGTTCCTCACACAAAGCTACTGTAGCATTTGACTTCAAAACATTAGTTAGTAGTTTATTTTGAACATGTAGAAAACATAAAATAAAAAATATATACAAACATGAATTCATTTATAAAAATAAAATAATTATATAAGGTAATGTGCTTCTCAGCACAAACTTTCAAAAATTAATATAGGTTATTCAAATTAGCAATTCCCATGTTCAAAAAGGAGTAGGAAGAAGTCCATTACAAACTTTTCAGGTCATACCCCTTTCTCTATTTTTATCATTTACTTAAATACAAAACAATTTGACGCTTCTCTTACACATACGTCTTTACATAGACTGCATATCAGTACTACTGTACTGATACATACTGTTGTGAACAGTACTACTACCTACTGTTCACATAAACCCATACATTCACATAAACAAATGCATACCTACATGCTTGCAATACTATACTATTGTACAATATCACCTCCGGTCCTTTTCATATCAACATTCAACATTTGAAACATTTAGCACACAGTTAAATTGACCATGCTGCTTTTATGATGTTGATATAGAAGCATGAAGGATGAGCTTAGGCTCGACGAGGTACAGCTGTCCACCACCCACCTCCCTGATCTGAGATCTGCCTGTCAGCAAGTTAAGGATCCACAGACAGAGTGAAGAATCCTCAAGTCCCTGAGCTTAACGACAAGCCTGAGGCAAAATATGCTATTGAATGCCGAGCTGAAGTCAATCAACATCATGCTCAGATTTCTCCTTCCTGTTACACAGAGAATGGCATCATCCGTGAGTATGCACAGTCCCCGTGAAGTTATGCATGTTCAAGACTTGAGGTCTGTCACTTAAACCGAGCAAGTTGCTATGACAACAGCAGGAAACCAACCGTCTTGAATCTTTTTTTCATTATGTGTGTATGCATGTTTGTGCGTGTGTGTTTCTAGGAGTGATAGGAAGAGTCTAAGAAAGACAAAGTAACAAATTACCCACCTAATTAGCTAATTAATGAGATGTGTGTCATCTGTGAAGAATATGAAGACATTTCAGTGATGCAAGATTCAGCAATGGCAAAATCAAACATGCTGTACCAAACAATTTCAAGCTACATTAGATACAAGAATGTACCCATACTGTATTCAGGATGATTGGACGGACCAAATCATTGAAAAATATATTAATCAATCACTAAACTGTGATGTTGGAGGGCATGTGTCTTTCTAATGTCTATGGCGGTTAGGCTCTGGTCAGATTTTGTATAATGAGCTGTGGCGAGAGTTGATGTGCCTCATCTAAGAGACAATTCAGTCTTTCCTGATTGATGTCCTTGCTCTAAGTAATAATTCTTTGCCAGTCTTGCTTTGCCTCAGACCCTTACATTGAGGCACATTCAGACCTGGGCTAGTAGCCTAATATTACGTTATCCAATCCTTACTAAATAAGACTGCGGTATCATGGTGTGATTGTATCAGATGCATGTAAAAAAATGATGGGCAAGCTATAATTTAAATTAGCTACTCAAAGTAACATTAAAGACAATATTTATTTATAATATACATCAAGTGTCAGTTCTGGCAGGTTACGTTAGTAAAGCTTGTATCAGTTGATCCAACCCGATCTCACGACCAAGTCGTACGAATTCGACGAATGATTAAAAAGTGGCTAATTCGTAACAATTCATACGACCTCACTCGTTCGAATTAATGCGATTTTGCTAAATCGTACATATTTTACGAATTGGCCAATTCGTATGAATTCGTACGAATGACCTACCCCTAACCATCACGTGGGTTTAGACAAATCGTAAGAATTAGTACGAATTAGCCACTTTTTAATCATGCGTCGAATTCGTACGAATTGGTCGTGAGATAGTGTTGGTTGATCCACGTCTACCTATAGGAATATGCAGCCCGTTCTCATCCTTTAGCGTCATATGTGACGCTATATGACAAAACGGCGAAATATTACGCACATGGCAGTGGCACCCTTTATCATTAATATAACACGCAAACCCAAGGTGTCATAAATCCTTAGCGTTAATATCAGCCCAAGACGTCATATAACTGACGTCTTGGGACGTCTTTTGACCATACATCAACATCCGCCTACCCGCATTATCTAATCCTAACCCCGACCTAAACCTACCCCGTCACCTAACTGACGTTAAAGGTAAAGCGTCAGTTGTATGACGTCCCAGGATCGTCATGTAACTGACGTTAAAGGGTACCCTAAGAAGGCGGATGTTGACGTATGGTCAAAAGACGTCCCAAGACGTCAGTTATATGACGTCTTGGGATGAGACTGTTTTATTAATATGAGACTAAACCTACCCATCACAGCACGTGTTACATTAACGATAACGGGTGCCTTGTGCGTAGTATTTCGCCGTTTTGTCATATAGCGTCACATATGACGCTAAAAGATGGGAATGTGTTGGAATATGACGCCTATCACTGTATACATATATAAGCTCCTTCAGTGTTATGAACAGCTATATGGCGTTTCTCAGGAGCTCATTACCCTCCTCCATCCCCCAGCTCATTCTCTCGCCAGCCAGGATTTGGCATTGTGATTACCCCTGAATCAGACTAAAATTCTCGAATTATGTTGTACATTACAATTAATTAATGACACACACATACACTCCTGTCCTACCCATATTTAAAACAAAGTTATGCCACTGGTGGAGGAGGACAGCTTGGGAGAGAAGGTTTGGCTTTTTCTTTTGGCTAATTTGCTAAGATTTGAAGCAGTGTGCATGACAGCCTCAGTGGTGACACTTTACTTGTTGGGAAAACTGGATGTTTTTTTTCTTTTCTTTTTTTCAAGTTCTTATTTACAATGGCGGCCTGACAAGTGGAATAACCACTTATGTAAACAGAAATCAGGCTAAAATAAATACAGTGAATTAGAATACAGGTTAACAATTTAAAACACAACACTGTAGTCAACACAAAATGATTATGTAGAGGAAGCAACTGGATGTGTCCGTGAACAAGGATGATATCCGAACAAATCGTCTTTTTGATTTGTTTCGTCTTTTGATCGTTTGTTGTTACCAAACAAACTAAATTATTTGAAACGCAGCTACTTTTTCACTACTGACAAATATAATTAAAGTAATCATTGCTGCTGAATTAGTTAGTCCCCAACAGCACTGCTATAGTTGTTCACACACCAAGGTACTTGAACGAATATTACCATGGAACATGTCCCGATAGAATGTTATAGAGGGAATGCATTGACGTCACTTTCCCGCGGGGAGAACCCTCCTCAGCCTGAGTGGCAAAAAGATCTGCTGCGTGACTGGATTAAATAGGGGAAACTGCGAAAATGTGACTAAAATGAACAATTTTATCAATTTAAACTAAATGTTGGACTCAATATAGGCTAGTGTTCCTCACAACTTAATTAAGATCCAGTGATCCATGGATATTGACATGCAGCCAGGAATCGTGTTGCCTGACATTTATGTTTGCCTGATTTCGACACCGGGGAAATAAAAGCTATATAGACCTAAACATAAAACAAATTTGCCCGTGAACGCTTTATGTAAATACAATGTAGGTAGGTCTAAATCTGGGTGATCACTTATATCAATGTTATATATAGCCTATATATATCATCATATCGTCCAGCCCTAAAACTTTATAGGTTTTTTTTTTTTTTGGTCAGTGTTTATTTAAAAACATCCAATAATGCAGAATATGCAATGATAAATATTTAATTGATGAGTTGTTAATATATATATATAACAATCCAAAATATATGGGTATGGTTTTACACCTAAATTCAGCATATTGACACAAAATGATAACTGCAGATCCAGCTTTCGCTGACTGGAGTCCAGTTGTGTCTGTGAATTGCTCCTCTTTCTATAGCAGTCTGTAAAAATATACCTCCGATTTTTTGGTCAAATCTAGTTGTGCAGTCAATCGCAAAGCTCTTTCCCACTTTATATGTGTTGTGTTTGTTTTTCGCGCCATTCACACTAAAAACAAATACAGCCGCTCAGTCTTTTTGCCACTCACTGTGAGTAACTGCAGGCACACCGGTGACGCCACACGTATACCTTCTATTGTCAAACTACAAAAATGCAATGGAATCTCTTTTTATTAGCGAACAGAGGAGAGAAAGAGTGCAATTTCTAAATCTTAGAGATGTCAGGTAAATTAACAGCTAGTGTATCAGTAGGCTTCTGCGCTCATTGGTGCTTTGAAAGCATGGACACCCAGAGTGAAACTATTTGATGTAGACAGTCCTCTATTGTGGAATCAAAGGATCGGCAGGTTCCTGATGAGTGTGGAGCAAGTAGTTTGTCACACAAATTGATGTCAACTGGGTGCTCGGTGAACAATTATGCTGAGCCCTGGGATGTTTCCGAAGCCTAGCTATTTACATAGACTTCTAAGACAACATTTCCATTGATGGTTGTAATGAGGCGTTACTGAAGTTATGCAAAATACCCCCAAGATCACCAAACATCATTGCTACAGATAATAAAAAAAATGTGTAACTCATAATTAACTGTGTAACCACACTGATTTAAATAGCATTTTGTAATATTGTTAATAAACAGTCAATGTTCTTTCTGCTAAATTAGAAGTGTAACATCAGTTTGAGAAAACATTTAGTAGCATCAGACTTCCATGTTGCAGTTTGCAACTGGAGCGACCAACCGCTTTATTTAACCCTCAGACGGTCTTCGTTTCGAAGTCACATCCTGCGCCTTCCCGGTCAGAAGTGACCGGACACCTAAAAATGAAATTCCCTCCATCCCAGTAAAACCAATGCAATTTATTTTTGTTCTATAATATTTATTCTTTTCAATTTAGTATTTTGAGACAATTTGATTGCATTTATTAATATTTATGCAATATTTATGGTCTATTTTTTCATGGGATATATATATATTTTTTTTTTCTTTTCTTATTTTTTTCTTTTCTTTTTTTTTTTCAAAAAAATTATCAATGCAGTATTTTAGTTTAATATAGAGCCTAGGCCTTCAGAAAAAAAAAAAAATTTTTGAAGAAAATTAGCACCATCTGGTTACAGTATATAGAAAAAGCGTACAACAATCATGGTGTAACCACTAGATGCCATGTACAGCTCTCTATGTAGAGACGAGAATTCCCCAGTTGTTTATGAACACATTTTTTTTTTTTTTTGGATTTGAATATATAGTTGAAACAATCTCAAAAATGATTTCTTATTTAAAAAAATTGCAAATAAATAAATAAATGTTTTCCCATTAATTTTGGGTCATTTTTGACCAAATACCACAAGTGTGACTATTTTTTTTAAGACCACTTAGCCTGCTCGGATCATGACCTCAATTTTTTTTTTTATTCACACATACCTAATGCCATAAAAGTCACCAAGTTTCATAACATTCCGAAGAAGCTGTGATTTTTAGGAATTCAAAACAGAAAATTTTCTGTGTGAGGGTTAAAGAAGGTTTTGCATTTAGTATTGCTAAAGGGCAAGTTTATCTGAAATAGTTAGTACCACAATAATAGATTGTTTGGAAAAAAAAAAACTCAATCAAATATTGACTGCAGCACAAACGATAGAAGTGACTTTCCTTTAACGTAAAGTATGCTGATGCCATGAATCTCGTAAATCTTAGCTTGATACCTTCTGAACCCAATTAATACAAGCTTGCCCTCTTTGACCCCATGAATTGCATATCAGCCATGCAGGCAATCTGATTGCCACTTGCAAAAGTCATTTACTTTTGTATGTGCAATGTGCATGAAATAGTCAGTGAAAAAAGCTTTTTATCCAATGAGACTTATGACGGTCATGACAGCATATATGTGAAATATTTAAATGCATGGGGCGATCTGATTTATAGGATGCAGGTACAGTGTTGATGACCTCTTCTGTAGTGGACAGGGGTCACATAGCCATCAGCTGCTTTGTGCCATTTTATTCATTTTCTCAGTAGGTCTTTGGATGCAGTTGTTTATGGGGTTTTGTCTTTACAAAGAAACTAAATCATCCTCAGTATAATCTGATTTCAATCTTCTCTTGCTATAGCAATCAAAAGAAGTATGCTGGCTTTGAAACAAATATTGTACTCAGTGGTCAAACAGGGTAGGTGGGTGTTTTTCTGAGTGCATGCGAGTTTGTTAAAGCTTGTTCACTGTCCTCTGTTCTATTAAGGATTTATGCTTCTCACCATTTATGCAAACTCTTTAAGTGACTCTGTATTGAGAGCACTTTAAGAGATGTGCTTGAAAACATGTCTTTTTTAATGGGCTTGGACAGTTCTTTGTGTCCCATTGGACTGCAGGGCTTTTCATCGGCTGCTCTTTAGCAAATTCATGTCCCTCCTATTTTACTGTGCATCAGCCAAGTGTTTGGTGCATAAACCATTGTGTGATATAGCCTAGAGCAGGGATTCATCTGCAAAGATCTGCTCACTGTCTGGCACAGGTAGGCGAGTTGTTATGAAAGGAGATCCATTTTATAAAGTGCATGCAGTAAACGCAAATATCTGTAAGTTGTTGAGTGTTTTGTGAGCTTTTTTTAAAAGTAAATAATATAATTGAATTATTATTAATCTACTATTATTAAACTATTAATTAGAAATTATTATTTAGAATAATATAGTTTAATGTGATAAATATGTATTGGTATTACACACACACATTCTATTTAAGTAAGAATGATATCGGAAATATATCTGTGTCAGAAGTGACTTTGCTTTTCACAAGAGCGAAGTTCATTAAACATTCATCATTTGTTATTTTATGCTTGACAAGATGTATCAGGCACAACATAACCACTGTTACATAAAACAGACAGGAAAACATTTGCTTATATAATTGTCATATTAAAAGTAAGTCATATTGTTGACTCAGGAATGTTAATTATTAGGGGTGTAATGACACCCTCATGTCAAGATTCGATACATATCACTGTACTGAAGTCACGATACGATATTATCGTGATACTCCAAGACATATGGTAAAAGGTTAACAAAAAATGTACAGTTGATTAAAATACTAAATTTGATATTACATTGTAGGTTTAAATGAATAAGCTTGTAAATCAAGGACAATGGTGACACCAGAATAACAATATTAATGATTCTGAGTTATTGTAGATGAATATGCTTGCTCGCTTTCACTGACTAGATATAATTTAAAATAATGTCAGACACTTTTAACTGGTAACATCAGTCATTTGGCATTATCAGGAACCACAAATATTTACCCATTACATTATTATACATTATAATCAACATTATATATAGTAGTTTAATGTAGTACTGACACTAAAACTCTGAAAACTTGATTTTTATTTTGGGGGGGACTAACCATGATACGTATTGACACTATCCATGCATGATGCATATTGTCACAATCCACGATATGCATTGTTGAATTTTTGTATTGCGATACAGTATATTGTGGCGCGATATATTGTTACACCCTTATTAATGATAGGAAGCCATAACCTTGTTAATATTGGGAGCAAGAACTTTTTTTGTAATTTAAAATATTCCACCCATTTGAATTTTCTTTGTTTCATATCCTATTCAATAGGTTCATGTCCCAATTTTTAGCACTTAAATATATTCTTTGCCTGATAGGATATTTGCATGTAAAAATCACCCTTTGCAAAATGTAAAAGTGTCAGTGATTCAATGGTTCACAAAAGAAACTCATTTTGAAAAAAATGGATGTGAGAACCTCAAATTACTGTGACTCAGTTGTCAATCTCAGCGCAGTAGCTCACTAATCTCTATTAGTGCAGTGCTGAAACATTGATTAGGTCATGTTTACATTGCAGGTTGTTTTGGCTAAATGAAAATAAATCTTAATATAAAGGTGTTCTAATATTAACATTTCTATGAAGTGTCTGTCTCCATAATACTTGTTCTTGCCTTACAGTTTTAGTGGTTTCAGGCACACAACAATATAATTAGCATTGTTGTAATCATCCATTAGCTAAATGTCTCTTGTTCAAAGTCTCTCTTTTTTAATTATCTGCACTCAGTTTTATTTCATTCCAAGAGAGGTGAGCTGTGCCAGAAGAAAACTATGGCTTGATGGCTTTACACATAGAAATAACAAATGGCTTTAAGGCAGATTTGCTCTGAAGCCAAAAAGTGAACATTTATGGCTAAACATCAATGATCCATCACTCGAACTGATAGTCTCATGTGACTGAACATGTGTGGCATGAAAAGCTTTGAGATAATTTGGCAATAGTTTCTGTGAGGTCATCTATGGGTCCAACATTTTTTATATCACAGTTAAGCTTCCAAAAGGGTGGAGTGTTTATGTATTTGTTTTATTTTGTGCAACATTGGTACTAATGTTGATGTCCAATGTAAAATCTGGGTTATGAAACAAAGCCAGTTGGAAAAATGCTGGAAAACAAAATTGCTATGTTTAGATCTAGTGGGACTTCTTGTTCTGGCATTAGCCCTCCACACTGTAAAAAAAAAATATATATTGTTGGTTTAACATTAAGTAACCTGGTTGCCTTAAAATTTTATGTTGATTGAAATGGAAAAAGTGAGTTAATACAATGAAGGAGATTGATCATCATCAATCATCAGAAACTCAAAATAATAAGTTATCTGAACTAAATAAAATATTTAAGTTGATTTGACAAAAGAAAAAAAATATTGTGATAACAAATCTTGAAAATATTTTTTTACATGTCCAACTTGACTATATATATCTTTACAATATACTTACAATTAACAATGGCCAAATGACTATATATATCTTTACAATATACTTAATGTGAACCATAAAAGCAAAGTTTTGTGGCTTTAGATATTATAATCAAATTTTAATCAAAATAGTCTGTATAATCTGTTTAATAATCAATATGGCAGAAATAGAGTCAAGATGATGAATAGTTTGAATGCAGATATCAACTATGCCAAGTACGTTATAAAGAAACAATGCCTCTGATCTGGGCACCATGCCCGACAGTATAAAATATCTAAAACTGAGTCATCAGCACATCATTTATGGAAACAGGCTACTGTATTGCTATTAAAGTCTGTTGTGTAATTTAGTCGGAAACTTGCAACTTATCATCATAAAACACCGGCCTGTGCAAGCTGCCAACATCCTATTATGGGAATGACACTGATTCACCCCATTGAAGTAAGATAGACATTTACAGCAGTGACCCAAATCCATGTCATTGATTAAATCCTGAGAGGTTCCATCTGATAGAGTTTTACTGGACTGGTGATGGACAGGAAACAAATATTACTATCTGGGTCACATGATACTGAAGCCACTTCTAATACGCTTGATTTGCTTAGGCAGGATTATTTACATTGCACATCTGACCTATCGGTAATATTGACTTTCCTTCTTGGTCTGTCAAAATGACATTTATTTGACAAGTACACACAATACTGCTTACTTGCAACACTATTTTTAATCAGTGCTGACCTATTTATTGAATAAACCTTTTAGGATATTACAACCATATGTTCCTTTTAATAGACCAGAAAATAACTTTGTTTCATGGGGGAACTTTGGCCTGTTGCCCTGTTTTTCAGCTCTGCTTGTGAAATCAATATTAACGTTAAAAAAAAAAACACAATGAAAATGTGACTAACATTGATCAGATGGAAATATCCCAACATCCCTTTCATGTTTAAGATATTGAGATTTTATTTTGGTGTATAGAGTGATTCAGCTCAGCTCAAACTCATCTTTTTTATAAATACACTTAGACGAAGAGAATGCTGATGATAAATAATGTATTTCCTGGGGCAAAGAGAACCCAAAGGACTTATGTATGCCTCAAGTAATTCAGCATCTAACTAGTTTTTGGTAAGTTTACACCTGGATTGTCTTTTGCTTTGCATGAATAGTTCACTGTTTAATTTAATCGCCTTGTCTTTCTTCCATGGAACAGAAAAGCTGAACATTTGAAGAATATCCTGAACACTCTTTTCATTACAATCAAAGTGAATGGGTTTTGAGGTTATTAAAGGGTTAGTTAAGTTAGGCCACATCCACATGAAAGCCAGTGCGTTCCCAATCCGATATTTTTTTCCTCATTCTAAAAAAAAAATCTCAAGAAATATCTGCATACACACGAAACCACTGAAACCAACTGAAAACAGTGTAGTATATATGCCAGACCAGTATGGGGCGCTGTAATTCTGCCACAAAGATACACTATACACAGAGAAGAATACTTTGAGCATGCACATAACCTTGCGTGCTGTATACAAACCAAGAAGAAGAAGACGAAGATGGTGCGTGGCGCAGTCGACACGTGATGTGATGACATCATCGTTTCACAAAATATACGGATTGGCTGTACACACGAAATCGCAAGGGTGTCGTTTTCAGATTTATCCACTTTGGGACCCGGTTTAAAAAAAATAGCCATTTCACTCTCCCAAAATGCCGGATCCGTGTGGACAAAACGCCAATACGATAAAAAAATGATACGTATACAGCAAAACGTGTCTTCGTGTGGACGGGCCCTTAGTTAGCCCTTAACATAGGCCATCGACAAAGCTCTTCCATCCTCTCCGGTCTTGGGCCCTCCTCTGCAGATGTTGCCACGTCAGCCCTCCTTTCTTCATCTCCCGATCTGTGGTTCTTCTCCAGGTGATTCTCGGTCTGCCTCTCTTCTTCCTTCCCTGTGGGTTCCATGTCAGCACCTGTTTAGTGATTCATTTCTTTCTCCTGAGTGTGTGCCCTATCCACTTCCACTTCCTCCTCCGGATTTGCATTTCTATTGGATCTTGTTTGGTGAGTTCCCACAGGTTGGCGTTAGAGATGATGTTGGGCCAGTATATTCCAACGCATTCTCACGCCAAGGCGTCACCTTTGACCATGCTTCAATATTTGACGTTTTAGGCGCCCTTTAGCGTCAGTTACATGACAGGATCCTACGGCGTCATCTAACTGACGCTAAAGGAAAGCGTCAGTTAGAGGACGCGGTTAGGTTTAGGTCTGGGGTGGGGGTAGTAGGATACACGCGATCCTAGGGCGTCATCTAACTGACGCTAAAGGGCGCCTAAAGCGTCAGATATTGAAGCATGGTCAAAATGCTTTCCAAGGCGTCAGTTAGGTGACGCCTTGGGGGTGAGAATGGGCTGTATATTCCTTGGAGGCATCTGAGGTACCGGTTGGTGAAAGTCTGCAGCTTATTGAGTATGGTGATGGTAATTCTCCTGGATTTTGAGCTATAAAGTAGCTACTCCCTCTGTGTGTGGTGCAGACTAATTGGGATGTCCTGAGTGGAGTATGGTCTCTCCACTCGCCAACTTGACCTGCCCTGACTGGAGCCACCTGGTTTCTTCCAGACCAAGGAGGGATGTCCCGTACTTCCTCATCTCCTCTGATATCACTGCTGCCTTTCCACCAGCATACATGGTCCTCGCATTCCATGTTGCTATGGTTGTGGGTTGCTTTGAGGTTAGAAGCCGCTTCAAATGTACAGTCTTCTTGTGGTTTTCCATGCATGTCGTCATATTTTCTTTAGCTTGGTTCTCTGCAGAGGCTTCCTTCCCAAGGCTTGAGGATTTCCGTCGATGTTCCCGTAGCTGAAGGCTTTTTACAGATTGGAGTAGCTGGTCCCACACCCCCGCAAGGATGTTTTGGAGTTGGCTTGTTAGTCCTCTTCCCTCCCTTCGTCTTCCAGGTAATAGATCACAGTTCTTACCACGTGAGGCCAGACAAGCTTTGGGTCATGTGCAAGCTGTCTCGGCACATCAAGCCCAACCAACTCCTGCTGCTGTGTATTGAAAGCTTCACTAGGCAAGCTAACCCTACCAGTAAAGCAAGACAGAATCATTTTTGTGTGCAAAAAATCAACTTCAACTATTTCAACTAATTCAACTATTCATTTTCTTCTGTATGGGCCTCTGAGTGAGTTCACCATGTGTAACAGCGCAGCATTTCTGGGTTGTACGTCAGAATGTAGGCTCACTGTTGGCCGTTGCTGGTCGTGTGTGTGATACACGTGATGTGTGTGATGGTGGCCTAGTGAGCCTACGTTCTGACAGACAACCAAGAAGTGTTGTGTCTTTTACACTACATGAACTCACTCGAGGCCCACACAGAAGAAAGTGAATTGTTGAATAAAGTCTTTACTTTTGTTTTTGTTTTACACACAAAATGTATTCTCGTTCTTGATACAATTGAAGTTGAGCCACTGTAGTCACTTGGACTATTTAAAACAGTGTCTTTACTTACCTTCTGGGAGGGAAAGTGTCAATTACATAGAAACCTATGGAGGACTGAGACAGCTTTAAGATTTAATCAAAAATATCTTAATTTGTATTCCGAAGATGAACGAAAGGTGTCGGAACAACATGAGGGGGAGTAATTACTGACCGCATGTTCATTTTTGGGTAAACCAATCCTTTAAGCTCAAAAATGACAAAATAGCTAACACAGTCTCATTCCAAGAAGTCTATAACTGATGTCTTAGGACGTCTTTTGACCATACGTCAACATCCGCCTTTTTAGGGTACCCTTAAACGACAGTTAAATGACGATCCCGGGCCGTCATACAACTGACGCTTTACCTTTAACGTCAGTTAGGTGACGGGGTAGGTTTAGGTCTGGGGTAGGGGTTAGGGTTAGGGTCCGATAACGTTATCTAACCGATGTTTAAGGGTACCCTAAAAAGGTGGATGTTGACGTATGGTCAAAAGACGTCCCAAGACGTCAGTTATATGACGTCTTGGGATGAGACTGCGCTGAAATAGCATATTTAAAGTGGTGCGTTTGACTGGCATTGAATTTCATATTGATTTGTCAAGTCATTTTTAGTTTGAGTTTCTGCAGTTTTGAGTTTGACGTAGTTGACAAATCTGGTCTAAATTATTTGGTTCTTGAGTTCAACAGTTTAAATAATTAACAAATCTTCTTTTAATATAATGAGGAGTTCTCTTTCACAGAGCCACTTGAGCTATTACTGACATCCATTAGAGAATATCTTAAATGTGGCATTTCTCTTTTCATATATTTCTGACCTTTTCTTACTTTGACTGTAAATATGTTATCAAGCTTTTATACGGTTTTTGACATTTAGCAGATGCTTTTTATGCAAAATGACTCACAGTTCACTTAGTAAAGGGCTGGTCCTCCAGGAACAGCCTGAGGTTAAGTAGCTTGCTCAAATGAACAATGGTGACAGTTCATGAATCTGCCGTTCTGGGATCCAGAGCTTTGATCACTAGGCAACTATCACCATTTAAGTTGTTTGGCTCTTTTTTTTTCTCTCAAAATCCTTCTCAAAGTAACACTGTCCATTGGCTGTGTGGCCGAGGCAATAGCTAATACACATTTAAACGTACAAGGATTTGAAGATCAGTTAAAAAAGCAGTGATGAATTAAAAATAAACAGTTTTTTGTTCTTATGGTTGAAACTCTCTTCACATCCTGATAGCAATCAATAATAGAAGTGGTTTAAATATCACATCATTATAATATGTTGAAGTCTCAGGACCAAAAAAATGTTCATCCAATAATCGCATTCGGTCAGAATCATCAAAATGTTGTAAAGAATACACAATAATAATATACATAAAATGTATTTAAGGGGGGCCGGAAGGCCAATTTAGCTCAAAAGGAATGATTCATTGATTGACAATGAATCTTAACCGAATCACTATGGAACCGAGCAAATGACTCGTTCGGAGTTCATTTGAACGGGCCTTAAACTTTGCAACGGATATAAATATTCAATCTACAGTGAAACACTATGCATTAGCAAGGTAACTTTAGATCGAACAGTACAAGACATTAAATGTGCAAACACAACACAAGGCAAATATCTTTTCAAATATATGGACAAAACTTTATTAGCTATTCTAAACACATAAAACTAATGTCTAACACAATCACACACACACACACATTCATACAGTCGCGGAAAGGAAAAGAGAGAGAAGGAATAGTGAGTTGGAACGAGAATGAGAGAGAAAGTTTCTCTATGCACTTACAAGACAGGTGTAACCTAGAACGAACCATGAATCATTAATTTAAACCTTTGTTTCTTAGGCAGGTTATTCAATTTACATTGATGCACCAGTTCAGCTAAGAGTCTGGAGTACTTGCTTGTCTTTGCGTTGCTTTGAGAATTCCCTTTTTGCCGGTGTTTCGTCAAAGGGGTTTCTCTCGGGTCCGTGGCTGGGCCGTCTGCTCGTGCCTGGATGGAAATCTCTGAGCTCACGTGTGGTTGGCAGGCAAATGAAAGTCTTTGAAGTTGGAAGCGCGTTGCAGGAGAGACGTTTAAAACGAAACTTTGCAGCAAACTTTACTTTGAAACGAGACTTTTGCGAAAAAGAAAACAAAGGAAAGAAATGAAAGTAAGACGAGTTAGATGGCTTGAATGAGCTGTTTAACCCTGATCTTAAATTGGATTGATCTGTCTGCTGGTCTAATTTGGTTACTGGTCTGTCCGATGTCGTAGTGGCTTCTTCTTGATTTTCTAGACAACCGCACCGATGATGTTTAGAGAGAGAAGCGCGAACACAACACTCTCTTTCTGTTTTAGAGAGAGGTGTGAACTTAACAACTCTCTTGCTGTTTTTAGAGAGAGATGCAAACTTAACTCCTGAACTCTTTGTTCCTTTGTTCGGGTCTTTAACTTAAAATTTGGTCCAACCTCCTGGGGGAAAATTCTGGCCAATGAGACCCTGGCTTAATTTTGAAGATGGATCTATTTCTACTTATCGTTATCAGTGATCTGCCTGGTTTCCATACTGAACTTTTGATTGATAAGACATCTCTTCATTTACTGCTACAAACTGATAATGGTCAGATAAGTATGATTTAAAATAATGCAATTCCACAAATGCCAACGTAGTTTTCTAGTCTATTTAAAAGAATGTTGTGGTCAATTGTGTCAAATGCAGCACCAAGATCAAGTAACACTAATAGAGAGATACAACAACGATCGGATGATAAGAGCAGATCATTTGTGACTCTAATGAGAGTACTATGATGTGTACTATGTTGTGGTCTAAATCCTGACTGAAAATCTTTGCAGATGTGTTTCAAGAAAGGAACACGGTTGTGAGGATACTGCTTTTTCCAGTATCTTTGACAGAAAAGGCAGATTCGAGATTGGCCTGTAATTAACTAATTCTGTAGGATCGAGTTGCGTTTTCTTAACGAGCGGTTTTATCATAGCCAGCTTAAAGGTTTTTGGTATGTATCCTAGCGACAAAGACAAATTAATGATATTAAGAAGAGGATCTATGACCTCTGGAAGCATCTCTTTCAGTCGGTATAGGGTCAAGCATACAAATTGTTGATTTTAGATGAATTAATGACTATAGCAACAAATGAACCAAATTTTTCCTCAGGGAGACTACAATGCATTCCCTGATGCGATATTGTAGTAGACAGTTGCATAGTTAATAATTTTGTCCCTGATATTATCAATCTTATAAGTGAAGAAATTCATAAAGTCATGTGTTGCTTGGACACTTCGGAGCTTGAAGCTTTCTTTTTCGTTAGTTTAGCCACTGTTTCAAATAGATACCTAGGATTATGTTTATTTTCTTCTTATAGGGTTGAAAAATAAGCAGATCTAGCAGTTTTTAAAGCATTTCTGTATGCGATTGAGCTCTCCTTCCATGAAATCCGGAATAGCTAGTTTAGTTTTCTTCTAACTACGCTCCATTTTTCTGGCTGCTCTCTTAAGGGTCTGAGTGTGCTCGTTGTACCACGGTGTTGGACTATTTTCTTTAATCTTCTTTAAGCGAACTTAAAATGTCTAAAGTGCTGAAAAAGAGAGAGTTTAAAGTTTCTGTCACGACATCGAGTTCTTCTAAGCTATCCAGGATGCTGAGATGATGAAACTGGTTAAGAAGATTATTGATAAAGCAATCTTTTGTGGCAGAAGTTATAGGTCTAACATATTTATAACACAGAGACGGCTTTGCTGCTTTGACTAAGTGAAGTTTATGAGACTTGATAGTGATCTGAGATGTCATCGCTCTGCTGCAGTATTTCAACGGTATATTCCATGTGATAATATTTGATCTAGAGTATGAATTACGGCAATGAGTAGGTCCTAACACGTGTTGTCTAAATCCAATTGAGTTTATTGTGTCTTCAAATGCCAATCCCAATACATCTTTTTCATTATGTACATTAAAGTCACCAACTATTAGTGCTTTATCTGCAGTCAGGACTAATTCTGATAGAAAGTAATCAAATTCTGTGAAAAAATCTGTATGGTGCCCTGGTGGCCTGTAGTAGCCAGCAGAATTCTCAAACGTGATTTATCATTTACACTACTGTATATATTTTTACACTAAGCACCAATACTTCAAAAGAAGTATATTTAAAACTAGATTTCTTGGTTTTGAGGATATTATTATAAATTACAGCAACACCTCCCCTTTTGCCTTTCAGACGAGGTTCATTCATGTTTATAACTGTAATCTTTCGGGGTGGACTCATTCAAAGTAATGTAATCGTTGGTTTACATGGTTTTAGCCAGGTTTCTGTCAAACACAGGACATCTAGATTATAATCTGAAATCATATCATTATGAGCGATTTTGAAGTAAGGGATCTAATATTCAACAACCCAAGCTCATCTGTATTATCTGTTTTTATTTGTTGAATATCAATTAAATTTTTAAATCTGACGTTTTTTGGATATCCAAATTTGGGGAACAGACACAGTCTCTATATGATATCTAGGTGAAAGAGCCATTATGTGATGGGATTTATCTGACCTTGGTGATGTGAGGCCACTAGCAGATGGTCGGTTCAGCCAGTCTATCTGCTTCCTGATCTGGTGCCAAATTTGTCATGTTTTAGCTCTAAGACAATGAGCCAAAGCACCAACCCTGGAGGGATGAATACCATCTCTTTTCAACAGGTCACGCTTGCCCCAAAAACTTTTCCAATTGCCGATAAATTCTACATTATTTTGCGGATATTATTCTTTACACTATTTTTAGTAAACTGATGCTGTTATTTGGTAAATATGTAAACTGAAATTGCTTCATGTTCATTTTGAATCCAGTGTTCCATTGCTTAATACTGTATAAATGAAGTTGATCTGACTTTGTGAGGTTTTCCACCATAAAATTGCTCAGATCAATCCTGCAGTTGAGCGGTGAAGCTGTCGAGATTACGTTGTTGAGGGGAGAATAGCTATGAAGAGTCATAAAAATATGGGCAAGTCTTTGAACCTTCCTAGCAACATGAAGTCCATTGAAACTAAATAGAAAATTTGTGCCACAACCCAAGATCAGAACCTCTGGTCAAATTGCACATCAGGACAAGGAAAGCAATTATCAGAAAAGGTTCTAAGAGGCCAGCCATACGGCAATGAAATAAAAACTATCCAGACGTCAACAATCTTTTTACACTTTACAGACTCAGCCTCTTTGGGAGGGTGGCGAAATAGTAATATTAAGTCGTGTGTCTAGCGTTTGCTACAACTTGAAGCCTTCTTGAAGGAAATATTGTTGTCTGATGAGACTAAAGTAGAGATGTCTGAAAAGCAAAGTATTATATTTAGTCCAAGCCAACCAGAACCAAATACACATTATGCATAGTTGACAATTTGATATTAGTCAAAATTAGCTATAGGCTATTGTCACGATATATATATATATATATATATATATATATATATATATATACTGTTTAATTCACGTATTACAATTACAATATTCTGTAAATATACAGCATATTGAAGAAACAAAATAGGGGAGTAAATATGTTCTACGGACATTTTTGGAGCAATGCAGAATGCTGTAACAAAGGATATTCATCAACAAAGTCTTTTAACAAGTCTCCTTATGTGCCATCTGACTCATTAACCTTGCAATGCTCCTTGGTTGCAAAATTGGCCAGCCTTAAAAAATCAATATGCTGGACTGAACAATAAAGAAAGTGGGATTTTTGAGAGCTTTGCTGCCGAACTGACAGCAACCATTTAGGAAATAGAGAAACTGCTTGACACTTTGTCCTGAACTTCTTAATTACAGTAATCATGTGTAATTAGACAATGGTTTCTTAAAAATTCTTGCAATTTAACTTTGACATCATATTGATGTCTTGATGCTTTTAATCACTGGCATACATTCAAAGGATGCTGTGTACTTTGTCTGATTTAAGAGCAGTGTTCCTTTCTTTAAGCCTCAATTTCAAGATGCAGAAAAATCTGTAACTAAACAGATAATTTCAGATTATTTAAAGGGTTAGTTCACTCAAAAATTAAAATTAAGTCAACAAAATTAACATTGTACCAACAGCGTAAGACCTTCGTTCGTCTTCGGAACACAAATGATAATGACAAATGACAAATGACAATATTTTTGATTAAATTCGAGAGGTGGATCACTGCTACATATAGGCTGCCTAAGGGATCGAAACTTGATGGCCCAGAAAGTCATTGAAGAAAATGTTTAAATATTCCATGTGACAATAGTGGCTCAAGTATAAGTTTATCACGACGAGAATTTTTGTGCGAAAAAACAAACAAAAATAATGACTTTATTCGACCTCTCTATTTCTTCCTTGTAGGCCTGAGACGAGAGTTTGAGAGTTTTCCATGACGCATGCGTCTCAGGCAGAAACAAGGAAGAAATGGAGTAGTCGAATAAAGTCGTTATTTTTGTTTGTTTTTTTTTTGCACAAAAAATATTCTTGTCGCTTGATAAACTTGTCAACTTTGTTAACATTTTCTTCATTGAGTTTCTGGATTTAATCAAAAATGTCTTCATTTGTGTTCCGAAGATGAACGAAGGTCTTACAGGATTGGTACAGCATGAGGGTGAGTAATTAATGACTTAATTTTCATTTTTGGGCGAACTAACCCTTTAAGTCTCTGAAGGAACTGATACCCTAATGTTTAGGATGGATCATTCATAATGGGATCCCTCTGGAATTTCAAAAGGGATTTTGGAGTAGTGGTTTACACTTTATATACAGTACATGTAAGTTCAACCCGGTATCACGACTAAATAATCACATTGGTCCATTTTGGAAAACGTGTAGATGTCACGGTTTAACCCCCTCAAACGTGAAACTTACACGTTTAGTTCAACATCCGGGTATCTCTCCACTGGAACGTGTTAACGCTGTGACGGGTCTCTGGTTGTTCTACTGTTGTCGACAAGTGGGCGTGGCTGGGAGACTCATCAAGGGAGCAATGTACACCTGTGCAGAATTAGCGAGTGTTCTACACCTGTATGTAAGCTAGGCTTTGAGAATGTTATAGGGAGAGCTTTCGAGATCTCCAGAGCTGCAAGACTGAAGCTTTGAAGCAAGAGTTGAAGCTCCCTTTCCTTTCCTTTCCTTTCCTTTCCTTTCCTTTCCTTTCCTTTGCTATGATATGATCCATTTTTATGATCAACTTTGCTAGGATATGACAATTTAACATCGCTTGTCAGACAGAAATGGTATTAGTGTTGAAATTGTTTTCCTGTTTATTTTTCTATTTATGTTAATAAATGCACTAAAAACCAGACCAACTTCACAATGGCCTCCACTTGTCATGGCTTTGAGCCGGTCGTGACAAATATGGGGGCTCGTCCAGCAAATTGTTATTTAATAAAGTTTCGTTCGTAGTTTGTGTCGTCCAGCCATTTGATAAAGTTTCGTTCGTAGTTTGTTAGTATGATAAATATGGAGGCTTGTCCATTGTTTTGCTGTTTTTTTTTTATTTGGACAAATTTGAACAGGGTTCTTGTTAATGTGGAAAATTGAGGTTTATTATTTGTTTGAATAATTAATTCGTTAGAATTTATTTATTTATTTATTTATTCGATTATTTTCGTTAAGTAAAATTTGTGGAGGGTTAGTGGTTGGTTTGGTTGTTCTGGCAGGTTACGGGAAAATATCCTTATATTCCGATTCTTTTTTTATTATTATTATTTTAGTGTGTTATTTTTGAACGGTGAAAGCAGTCAGAGCATTTGTCTCGGGAACACGTCCGTGTTTGTAGTAGTGACTCGTTAATTGGTTGCTATTGCAAACACTGGTTTATAGTGTATAAAAACCCACTGCAAGTAACTGTATGAAGATTAGGGATGAGTTTAGGTAGTTTAAATATTAGTCCGAGGGAATTGCTCATTCCAACTTCTTTCTTTAAACTTGTTTAGTTTTCTTGGAAGTTTAGCCATTCATTAATGTCCTCATACGTTGAGAAGTGTGTTAGCGCACGGCCGTCCGAGAGCTTGTTAGATGACTTGACCAAGGATCAGTTATTAGAACTTGCAGAATACTACAAAATTAATCTGATGAGTCAAGATAAACGTCTAAAAGATCAGATTAAATCCTTGGTAAATACAGAGTTAGTTGAACGTGGCATTTTAGAGACTCAATCTTCAGAAGACACGTATGCGTCGTCAACACGGTTTCATTTGACGTTTGAACAACAAAAACAATTATCGATAATTCAAGCAGAGATAAAAGAAAAACAGAAGCGCAAAATCACATTGAAATCTCTAAAATCCAATTGCAGCAACAACAACTGGAACTTGAACGGTATCGTTTTGGATTTAATAAGAGATGGTAAACCTTCTCTTACTGGAGTAATGATTCAAGTTCATGCAAGTTTGATACGGTGAGAAACATGAGATTGATTCCTAAATTTGATGAGAAAGAGGTTGAGGGTTTCTTTTTATTGTTTGAACGTGTTCAGATGCACTTGGCCAGATGAGAGCAAACACTTAAATGTTGCAGTCTGTATTTACGGGCAGAGCAAGAAGCGTATTCTTTCCTTAGTGTAGAGGATGCTTCTGATTATCAAGCTGTAAAAGCATCAGTGTTGAGGGTTTATTCTAGTTCTAGAGGCCTATAATAGACAAAGGTTTAGATCCTGGAAGAGAGGTGATTAACAGACATATGTTGACTTTTTCTATTTATGTTAATAAATGCACTACAAACCAGACCAACTTTTGTGTCCTCCACTTATTTGTCACGGCTTTGAGCCGGTCGTGACAACGCAAACGTGTAAGTTTAACGTTTGAGGGGGTTAAACCGTGACATCTACACGTTTTCCAAAGTGGAACAACGTGATTATTTCATGTCTTGTCGTGACGCCGGGTAGCACTCACAAGAGACAATGAAAATGTTGATGTTGTAAAGAGGTGCTAATGAAACAGCTCACATTTTAATTAAGCAATTTTAGGATGTTGTTGTGCATGTGGTAAGTATTTTATTTGACTCTTTCTGACAAACAAATGTAATTGATCTCATTAGAAAAAATATTATTTTATGAGGTGACAATTTCATATGAATTTGGAAAACCTTTAGAAAAAAATGTGAGCACTGTCAATAGCTGTGTCCATTCAAAGTTGCAAATTTAATGTGCACAATTGCATTGCATAAAAACATTTGCGAATAAAACACTGTTTCCATCTCATGTGTTCAAAAGGGGGGAAATCATTAAAAATCATCAAATTGGAACATTGTCTCTGACATCATGAATCACTTTTATGATTTATAAAGACAAAAAACAATAAATACTGTTATGTTATCTTAACCCTAAAACTGCATTCTGGACAAATGTGGGCAAAATAGTTTTGATTTATTTTTAAAAAACACTTCCCTTGATCTAAGCGGTAGAAGACTTGGCTTTAAGTTTGCCTCCTGAAAACTTTTTCCCGATTCTACAATGTTAAGTGGGTGAAATAAAAAAATCTCCTTAATCTTGTATTTGGTTCAAAAATGGCCACCCATAGAAATGAATGGGAAAAACTGTAATTTAGAGCACTCTAAAATAAGCCAAAATAAGACACCAGGTGACAGCAAAGTCACATCATCTTTAGGTTTTAGCTTTAAGAATGTATTGGAATGACATTTTAATGTAGTTAAAAATAGAAGAAAAATAAAACATACAAATAAGCATAATTAATGTAGAAAATATGGTACTTTTTGAAGTAAATAATTTCAAAAATACCCTAAAAACTTTTCAATGTGTTTGGGCCGCAGTTCAGAGATTTCTGTCTGTTGGATTTGTTACAGCGCGTGAATTCATCAGTTTCTCCCGAACTGGGATAAAAATATAGAGTTGACTTTATAGTTTACGTGTCTATCTGATATGAATAAACACTGTCGTCAAATATATTTGAATAGGTTGTTATTGCTGCTTCCATAGACGCCATTGTGTAGGCTATTTTACAAACTATAAATGTATTATTTTTCTATAAATTATTTGAATTTAAATGTCTGAAACGTAAAATAAACAATGTGGTTAAAAACACTGAACAGTTGTGATACGTCACAGGTCAGGGTGGGCCATGGCCAGACCGCACCCACCCCTAAAACCCCGAAGACCACCCAAGCCAGAGACCAGATGGACAGACAAAATTTAAAAATTAACAGGCTTTATTCATAAAAAGGCATTTTAAGTCTTAAAAGTTCTGCAAATCACGGGACCAGCAATCCTCCCAGCTCCTCACTCGCCAGCTCCACGGCTCCTCCAGTTCGGCTCAATGGTTTCTCCATGCTCTTCACAACAGAGGGTCAGCAACAGCCCACAGCTTCTCATTCGCTCATCGGCTCCAGGATTCCTCCAGCTCTGTATAACAGAGGGTCAGCAACAGCTCATAGCTTCTCATTCGCTCACCAGCTCAATGGCTCCTCCAATGGCTCAATGGTCACGGTTTAACCCCCTCAAACGTGAAACTTACACGTTTGCGTTAACACGTTCCAGTGGAGAGATACCCGGATGTTGACCTATTCTACACGCAATCGCCTCTGCCATAACGACATATTGGTTTTCATTAAACCGAGAAAAATTGAATTTTTTATTGACAATCACTGAGAAATATTCTATTATTTAAAATGCAAAAAATATTTATTATTTTCAAGGTGAAAAGGATTAATTTGCCTCGATCCACGACGAAAAAACCCCGTCTAAATGTCATGTTTTTAATGAAGCTGCCTAAATGGTCCACTTTGTAAAACGTGAAACTTACACGTTTGCGTTTACACGTTCCAGTGGAGAGATACTCGGATGTTGACAAATCCGATGAAACACGTAAGCAGTGCCGCCAGTACTGCGGGCCTTGCTGCGAAGTAGTGTGTTGTTCTCGTAGGCGGCTATAGCAGATGTATGTTTTTATTTAGTTATTTTGTACGTATGTCCAGTGATCCCGGGAAGAGTGTGTTGTGCTTGGCTGTTTTAATAATTTTCTCTGTATTGTTACTGACACATTATGATATGAGTTCACTGCCTGTGAAAACCTCACGACACCTTTTAATGTGATGAGCTCATCTGCTATGGTATGTATCCGGAGCTCGTGTAATTCTGACCTTCAATCAATGCCCTGTAATTTAGGTTCTGAAGCTCATCGCATGCGAGATCATTAATAAAATAATCTTGAATACCTGTAAGAACATGTATTTTATTGCTACAACTGGTCGTGGCTCATAGCAACTTGTGAAAAAGGTGCCAACTTCAGAGAAAAATGTGGGACTATTGGTTTTCATTAAACCGTGTTACATAAATCCCCTGAAACTGCCTGAAGATCGGTTATGACGGCACACAACACACACATTTAGAGGCTTAAATAACTGGAAATGTTAAAGGATGTATAGGCCAAACAAGGTGTTATCAGAATCCCGATATTGACACGGACCCATCACAACATGTCTTCATATTAGGGACTGAAGTGAGTGTTGGCAGTCAGGTTCTGGAGGAGTGGAGCAACGGATGTGAAGAGGACACAATCAGCGCCAACACGTAACACGTCCACATAAACACTGCTGGGCTTGTTACACACAGCACTGATCTGGCACTGCACTACTGTGTACTGGACCAGACAGCAGGTGCAAACGCACACACACAAACACAAACACCGCAGTCAGTGTCTGAATCTCATCCAGAAACCAGATCCTGGTCACACTTCACCTCAAAATATAAAGCAGGAAATATAAAGACTTAGACCTGAGTATAAAAATGGAGGCTCTAGACCCTTCAAGAGCTGAGATATTGAGATATTTATAATGGCATAAATGCTACATGGGATCTCAATATCTTTGGGTCTACAGCCTCCATTTTTGCACTCAGGTCTAAGTCTCATGGCCCTCTATCAGAATCCAGAGTTTTGAGGAGATTGGAGAAACTTAATTATTTATCGCCCTGAAAAAAACGACAGGGGTACCTATGTCGTTTTTTTTTTTGTTGTCTAAATTTTGAGTTGCTCTGATCTTCTTGAAACTCTGGATTCTGATAGAGGGCCATGAGAATTAGGCCTGAGTGCAAAAATGGAGGCTCTAGACCCTTCCAGAGCTGAGATTTTGAGATATTTATAATGGCATAAATGTTACGTGGGATGTCAAAGTCTCAGCTCTGGAAGGGTCTAGAGCCTCCATTTTTGCACTCAGGTTTAAGTCTCATGGCCCTCTATCAGAATCCAGAGTTTTGAGAAGATTGGAGAAACTTAATTTTTTGCCCCGAAAAAAAAAACCGAAAGGGGTACCACTGTCGTTTTTTTTCTTTCGGGTTGAAATTTTGAGTTTCGATATCTCAGCTCTGGAAGGGTCTAGAGCCTCCATTTTTGCACTCAGGTTTAAGTCTCATGGCCCTCTATCAGAATCCAGAGTTTTGAGAAGATTGGAGAAACTTAATTTTTCGCCCGAAAAAAAAAAAACGAAAGGGGTACCACTGTCGTTTTTTTTGGGGGTTGAATTTTTGAGTTTCGATATCTCAGCTCTGGAAGGGGCTAGAGCCTCCATTTTTGCACTCAGGTCTAAGTCTCATGGCCCTCTATCAGAATCCAGAGTTTTGAGAAGATTGGAGAAACTTAATTTTTCGCCTGAAAAAAAAAACGTAAGGGGTACCACTGTCGTTTTTTTTTTCGGGCCGAATTTTTGAGTTTTGATATCTCAGCTCTGGAAGGGGCTAGAGCCTCAATTTTTGCACTCAGGTCTAAGTCTTATGGCCCTCTATCAGAATCCAGAGTTTTGAGAAGATTGGAGAAACTTAATTTTTCGCCTGAAAAAAAAAAACGTAAGGGGTACCACTGTCGTTTTTTTTTCGGACCGAATTTTTGAGTTTCGATATCTCAGCTCTGGAAGGGGCTAGAGTCTCCATTTTTGCACTCAGGTCTAAGTCTCATGGCCCTCTATCAGAATCCAGAGTTTTGAGAAGATTGGAGAAACTTAATTTTTCGCCTGAAAAAAAAAACGTAAGGGGTACCACTGTCGTTTTTTTTTTCGGGCCGAATTTTTGAGTTTCGATATCTCAGCTCTGGAAGGGGCTAGAGCCTCCATTTTTGCACTCAGGTCTAAGTCTCATGGCCCTCTATCAGAATCCAGAGTTTTGAGAAGATTGGAGAAACGTAATTTTTCGCCCGAAACAAAAAACAAAGTAAAGGGTTCCACTGTCGTTTTTTTTTCGGGCCGAATTTTTGAGTTTTGATATCTCAGCTCTGGAAGGGGCTAGAGCCTCCATTTTTACACTCAGGTCTAAGTCTCATGGCCCTCTATCAGAATCCAGAGTTTTGAGAAGATTGGAGAAACTTAATTTTTCGCCCGAAAAAAAAAAAAACGTAAGGGGTACCACTGTCGTTTTTTTTTTCGGGCTGAATTTTTGAGTTTCGATATCTCAGCTCTGGAAGGGGCTAGAGCCTCCATTTTTGCACTCAGGTCTAAGTCTCATGGCCCTCTATCAGAATCCAGAGTTTTGTGAAGATTGGAGAAACGTAATTTTTCGCCTGAAAAAAAAAACGTAAGGGGTACCACTGTCGTTTTTTTTCGGGCCGAATTTTTGAGTTTCGATATCTCAGCTCTGGAAGGGGCTAGAGCCTCCATTATTGCACTCAGGTCTAAGTCTCATGGCCCTCTATCAGAATCCAGAGTTTTGAGAAGATTGGAGAAACTTCATTTTTCGCCCGAAAAAAAAAAAAAAAAACGTAAGGGGTACCACTGTCGTTTTTTTTTTCTGGCCGAATTTTTCAGTTTCGATATCTCAGCTCTGGAAGTGGCTAGAGCCTCCATTTTTGCACTCAGGTCTAAGTCTCATGGCCCTCTATCAGAATCCAGAGTTTTGAGAAGATTGGAGAAACTTAATTTTTCGCCCGAAAAAAAAAAACGTAAGGGGTACCACTGTCATTTTTTTTTCGGGCCGAATTTTTGAGTTTTGATATCTCAGCTCTGGAAGGCGCTAGAGCCTCAATTTTTGCACTAAGGTCTAAGTCTTATGGCCCTCTATCAGAATCCAGAGTTTTGAGAAGATTGGAGAAACTTAATTTTTCGCCTGAAAAAAAAAACGTAAGGGGTACCACTGTCGTTTTTTTTTTTCGGGCCGAATTTTTGAGTTTCGATATCTCAGCTCTGGAAGGGGCTAGAGCCTCCATTTTTGCACTCAGGTCTAAGTCTCATGGCCCTCTATCAGAATCCAGAGTTTTGAGAAGATTGGAGAAACGTAATTTTTCGCCCGAAACAAAAAACAAAGTAAAGGGTTCCACTGTCGTTTTTTTTTTTCGGGCCGAATTTTTGAGTTTTGATATCTCAGCTCTGGAAGGGGCTAGAGCCTCCATTTTTACACTCAGGTCTAAGTCTCATGGCCCTCTATCAGAATCCAGAGTTTTGAGAAGATTGGAGAAACTTAATTTTTCGCCCGAAAAAAAAAAAACGTAAGGGGTACCACTGTCGTTTTTTTTCGGGCCGAATTTTTGAGTTTCGATATCTCAGCTCTGGAAGGGGCTAGAGCCTCCATTATTGCACTCAGGTCTAAGTCTCATGGCCCTCTATCAGAATCCAGAGTTTTGAGAAGATTGGAGAAACTTCATTTTTCGCCCGAAAAAAAAAAAAAAAAACGTAAGGGGTACCACTGTCGTTTTTTTTTTTCTGGCCGAATTTTTGAGTTTCGATATCTCAGCTCTGGAAGTGGCTAGAGCCTCCATTTTTGCTCTCAGGTCTAAGACTCATGGCCCTCTATCAGAATCCAGAGTTTTGAGAAGATTGGAGAAACTTAATTTTTCGCCTGAAAAAAAAAAAAACGTAAGGGGTACCACTGTCGTTTTTTTTTCGGGCCGAATTTTTGAGTTTCGATATCTCAGCTCTGGAAGGGTCTAGAGCCTCCATTTTTACACTCAGGTCTAAGTCTCATGGCCCTCTATCAGAATCCAGAGTTTTGAGAAGATTGGAGAAACTTAATTTTTCGCCCGAAAAAAAAAAAAACATAAGGGGTACCACTGTCGTTTTTTTTTTCGGGCTGAATTTTTGAGTTTCGATATCTCAGCTCTGGAAGGGGCTAGAGCCTCCATTTTTGCACTCAGGTCTAAGTCTCATGGCCCTCTATCAGAATCCAGAGTTTTGTGAAGATTGGAGAAACGTAATTTTTCGCCTGAAAAAAAAAACGTAAGGGGTACCACTGTCGTTTTTTTTCGGGCCGAATTTTTGAGTTTCGATATCTCAGCTCTGGAAGGGGCTAGAGCCTCCATTTTTGCACTCAGGTCTAAGTCTCATGGCCCTCTATCAGAATCCAGAGTTTTGAGAAGATTGGAGAAACTTAATTTTTCGCCCGAAAAAAAAAAACGTAAGGGGTACCACTGTCGTTTTTTTTTTCGAGCTGAATTTTTGAGTTTCGATATCTCAGCTCTGGAAGGGGCTAGAGCCTCCATTTTTGCACTCAGGTCTAAGTCTCATGGCCCTCTATCAGAATCCAGAGTTTTGTGAAGATTGGAGAAACTTATTTTTTCGCCTGAAAAAAAAAACGTAAGGGGTACCACTGTCGTTTTTTTTTTCGGGCCGAATTTTTGAGTTTCGATATCTCAGCTCTGGAAGGGACTAGAGCCTCCATTTTTTCACTCAGGTCTAAGTCTCATGGCCCTCTATCAGAATCCAGAGTTTTGAGAAGATTGGAGAAACGTAATTTTTTGCCCGAAAAAAAAAAACGTAAGGGGTACCACTGTCTTTTTTTTTTCTGGCCGAATTTTTGAGTTTCGATATCTCAGCTCTGGAAGGGGCTAGAGCCTCAATTTTTGCACTCAGGTCTAAGTCTTATGGCCCTCTATCAGAATCCAGAGTTTTGAGAAGATTGGAGAAACTTAATTTTTCGCCTGAAAAAAAAAAAACGTAAGGGGTACCACTGTGGTTTTTTTTTTCGGGCCGAATTTTTGAGTTTCGATATCTCAGCTCTGGAAGGGGCTAGAGCCTCCATTTTTGCACTCAGGTCTAAGTCTCATGGCCCTCTTTCAGAATCCAGAGTTTTGAGAAGATTGGAGAAACGTAATTTTTCGCCTAAAAAAAAAACGTAAGGGGTACCACTGTCGTTTTTTTTCGGGCCGAATTTTTGAGTTTCGATATCTCAGCTCTGGAAGGGGCTAGAGCCTCCATTTTTGCACTCAGGTCTAAGTCTCATGGCCCTCTATCAGAATCCAGAGTTTTGAGAAGATTGGAGAAACGTAATTTTTCGCCCGAAACAAAAAAACAAAGTAAAGGGTTCCACTGTCGTTTTTTTTTCGGGCCGAATTTTTGAGTTTTGAAATCTCAGCTCTGGAAGGGGCTAGAGCCTCCATTTTTACACTCAGGTCTAAGTCTCATGGCCCACTATCAGAATCCAGAGTTTTGTGAAGATTGGAGAAACTTAATTTTTCACCTGAAAAAAAAAAACGTAAGGGGTACCACTGTCGTTTTTTTTCTGGCCGAATTTTTGAGTTTCGATATCTCAGCTCTGGAAGGGGCTAGAGCCTCCATTTTTGCACTCAGGTCTAAGTCTCATGGCCCTCTATCAGAATCCAGAGTTTTGAGAAGATTGGAGAAACGTAATTTTTCGCCCGAAAAAAAAAAACAAAGTAAGGGGTACCACTGTTGTTGTTTTTTTCGGGCCGAATTTTTGAGTTTTGATATCTCAGCTCTGGAAGGGGCTAGAGCCTCCATTTTTACACTCAGGTCTAAGTCTCATGGCCCTCTATCAGAATCCAGAGTTTTGAGAAGATTGGAGAAACTTAATTTTTCGCCCGAAAAAAAAAAAATGTAAGGGGTACCACTGTCGTTTTTTTTTCGAGCTGAATTTTTGAGTTTCGATATCTCAGCTCTGGAAGGGGCTAGAGCCTCCATTTTTGCACTCAGGTCTAAGTCTCATGGCCCTCTATCAGAATCCAGAGTTTTGTGAAGATTGGAGAAACTTAATTTTTCACCTGAAAAAAAAAAAAACGTAAGGGGTACCACTGTCGTTTTTTTTTCGGGCCGAATTTTTGAGTTTCGATATCTCAGCTCTGGAAGGGGCTAGAGCCTCCATTTTTGCTCTCAGGTCTAAGTCTCATGGCCCTCCATCAGAATCCAGAGTTTTGAGAAGATTGGAGAAACTTAATTTTTCGCCTGGAAAAAAAAACGTAAGGGGTACCACTGTCGTTTTTTTTTTCGGGCCGAATTTTTGAGTTTCGATATCTCAGCTCTGGAAGGGGCTAGAGCCTCCATTTTTTCACTCAGGTCTAAGTCTCATGGCCCTCTATCAGAATCCAGAGTTTTGAGAAGATTGGAAAAACGTAATTTTTTGCCCGAAAAAAAAAAACGTAAGGGACACTGTCTTTTTTTTTTCTGGCCGAATTTTTGAGTTTCGATATCTCAGCTCTGGAAGGGGCTAGAGCCTCCATTTTTGCACTCAGGTCTAAGTCTCATGGCCCTCTATCAGAATCCAGAGTTTTGAGAAGATTGGAAAAACGTAATTTTTCGGCCGAAAAAAAAAAACGTAAGGGGTACCACTGTCGTTTTTTTTTCGGGCCGAATTTTTGAGTTTCGATATCTCAGCTCTGGAAGGGGCTAGAGCCTCCATTTTTGCACTCAGCTCTAAGTCTCATGGCCCTCTATCAGAATCCAGAGTTTTGAGAAAATCGGAGAAACTTAATTTTTCGCCTGAAAAAAAAAACGTAAGGGGTACCACTGTCGTTTTTTTTTCAGGCCGAATTTTTGAGTTTCAATATCTCAGCTCTGGAAGTGGCTAGAGCCTCCATTTTTGCTCTCAGGTCTAAGTCTCATGGCCCTCTATCAGAATCCAGAGTTTTGAGAAGATTGGAGAAACTTAATTTTTCGCCCGAAAAAAAAAAACGTAAGGGGTACCACTGTCGTTTTTTTTTCTGGCCGAATTTTTGAGTTTCGATATCTCAGCTCTGGAAGGGGCTAGAGCCTCCATTTTTGCACTCAGGTCTAAGTATCATTGCCCTCTATCAGAATCCAGAGTTTTGAGAAGATTGGAGAAACTTTATTTTTCGCCCGAAAAAAAAAAAACGTAAGGGGTACCACTGTCGTTTTTTTTTTTCAGGCCGAATTTTTGAGTTTCGATATCTCAGCTCTGGAAGGGGCTAGAGCCTCCATTTTTGCACTCAGGTCTAAGTATCATTGCCCTCTATCAGAATCCAGAGTTTTGAGAAGATTGGAGAAACTTAATTTTTCGCCCGAAAAAAAAAACGTAAGGGGTACCACTGTCGTTTTTTTTTCGGGCCGAATTTTTGAGTTTTGATATCTCAGCTCTGGAAGGGGCTAGAGCCTCCATTTTTGCGCTCAGGTCTAAGTCTCATGGCCCTCTATCAGAATCCAGAGTTTTGAGAAGATTGGAGAAACTTAATTTTTCGCCTGAAAAAAAAAAACGTAAGGGGTACCACTGTCGTTTTTTTTTTCTGGCCGAATTTTTGAGTTTCAATATCTCAGCTCTGGAAGTGGCTAGAGCCTCCATTTTTGCTCTCAGGTCTAAGTCTCATGGCCCTCTATCAGAATCCAGAGTTTTGAGAAGATTGGAGAAACTTAATTTTTCGCCCGAAAAAAAAAAAACGTAAGGGGTACCACTGTCGTTTTTTTTTCTGGCCGAATTTTTGAGTTTCGATATCTCAGCTCTGGAAGGGGCTAGAGCCTCCATTTTTGCACTCAGGTCTAAGTATCATTGCCCTCTATCAGAATCCAGAGTTTTGAGAAGATTGGAGAAACTTTATTTTTTGCCCGAAAAAAAAAAAACGTAAGGGGTACCACTGTCGTTTTTTTTTTTTCAGGCCGAATTTTTGAGTTTCGATATCTCAGCTCTGGAAGGGGCTAGAGCCTCCATTTTTGCACTCAGGTCTAAGTATCATTGCCCTCTATCAGAATCCAGAGTTTTGAGAAGATTGGAGAAACTTTATTTTTCGCCCGAAAAAAAAAAACGTAAGGGGTACCACTGTCGTTTTTTTTTTCGGGCCGAATTTTTGAGTTTTGATATCTCAGCTCTGGAAGGGGCTAGAGCCTCCATTTTTGCGCTCAGGTCTAAGTCTCATGGCCCTCTATCAGAATCCAGAGTTTTGAGAAGATTGGAGAAACTTAATTTTTCGCCTGAAAAAAAAAACGTAAGGGGTACCACTGTCGTTTTTTTTTCTGGCCGAATTTTTGAGTTTCGATATCTCAGCTCTGGAAGGGGCTAGAGCCTCCATTTTTGCACTCAGGTCTAAGTTTCATTGCCCTCTATCAGAATCCAGAGTTTTGAGAAGATTGGAGAAACTTAATTTTTCGCCTGAAAAAAAAAAACGTAAGGGGTACCACTGTCGTTTTTTTTTTCCGGCCGAATTTTTGAGTTTCGATATCTCAGCTCTGGAAGGGGCTAGAGCCTCCATTTTTGCACCAGGTCTAAGTCTCATGGCCCTCTATCAGAATCCAGAGTTTTGAGAAGATTGGAGAAATTTAATTTTTCGCCTGAAAAAAAAACATAAGGGGTACCACTGTCGTTTTTTTTTTTGGGCCGAATTTTTGAGTTTCGATATCTCAGCTCTGGAAGGGGCTAGAGCCTCCATTTTTGCACTCCGGTCTAAGTCTCATGGCCCTCTATCAGAATCCAGAGTTTTGAGAAGATTGGAGAAACGTAATTTTTCGCCCGAAAAAAAAAAAGGTAAGGGGTACCACTGTCGTTTTTTTTTTTCTGGCCCAATTTTTGAGTTTCGATATCTCAGCTCTGGAAGGGGCTAGAGCCTCCATTTTTGCACTCAGGTCTAAGTCTCATGGCCCTCTATCAGAATCCAGAGTTTTGAGAAGATTGGAGAAACTTAATTTTTCGGCCGAAAAAAAAAACGTAAGGGGTACCACTGTCGTTTTTTTTTCGGGCCGAATTTTTGAGTTTCGATATCTCAGCTCTGGAAGGGGCTAGAGCCTCCATTTTTGCACTCAGCTCTAAGTCTCATGGCCCTCTATCAGAATCCAGAGTTTTGAGAAGATCGGAGAAACTTAATTTTTCGCCTGAAAAAAAAAACGTAAGGGGTACCACTGTCGTTTTTTTTTTCAGGCCGAATTTTTGAGTTTCAATATCTCAGCTCTGGAAGTGGCTAGAGCCTCCATTTTTGCTCTCAGGTCTAAGTATCATTGCCCTCTATCAGAATCCAGAGTTTTGAGAAGATTGGAGAAACTTTATTTTTCGCCCGAAAAAAAAAAAACGTAAGGGGTACCACTGTCGTTTTTTTTTCGGGCCGAATTTTTGAGTTTCGATATCTCAGCTCTGGAAGGGGCTAGAGCCTCCATTTTTGCACTCAGCTCTAAGTCTCATGGCCCTCTATCAGAATCCAGAGTTTTGAGAAGATTGGAGAAACTTAATTTTTCGCCCGAAAAAAAAAAACGTAAGGGGTACCACTGTCGTTTTTTTTTCTGGCCGAATTTTTGAGTTTCGATATCTCAGCTCTGGAAGGGGCTAGAGCCTCCATTTTTGCACTCAGGTCTAAGTATCATTGCCCTCTATCAGAATCCAGAGTTTTGAGAAGATTGGAGAAACTTTATTTTTCGCCCGAAAAAAAAAAACGTAAGGGGTACCACTGTCATTTTTTTTTCGGGCCGAATTTTTGAGTTTCGATATCTCAGCTCTGGAAGGGGCTAGAGCCTCCATTTTTGCACTCAGCTCTAAGTCTCATGGCCCTCTATCAGAATCCAGAGTTTTGAGAAGATCGGAGAAACTTAATTTTTCGCCTGAAAAAAAAAAACGTAAGGGGTACCACTGTCGTTTTTTTTTCAGGCCGAATTTTTGAGTTTCAATATCTCAGCTCTGGAAGTGGCTAGAGCCTCCATTTTTGCTCTCAGGTCTAAGTCTCATGGCCCTCTATCAGAATCCAGAGTTTTGAGAAGATTGGAGAAACTTAATTTTTCGCCCGAAAAAAAAAAACGTAAGGGGTACCACTGTCGTTTTTTTTTCTGGCCGAATTTTTGAGTTTCGATATCTCAGCTCTGGAAGGGGCTAGAGCCTCCATTTTTGCACTCAGGTCTAAGTATCATTGCCCTCTATCAGAATCCAGAGTTTTGAGAAGATTGGAGAAACTTTATTTTTCGCCCGAAAAAAAAAAACGTAAGGGGTACCACTGTCGTTTTTTTTTTCAGGCCGAATTTTTGAGTTTCGATATCTCAGCTCTGGAAGGGGCTAGAGCCTCCATTTTTGCACTCAGGTCTAAGTATCATTGCCCTCTATCAGAATCGAGAGTTTTGAGAAGATTGGAGAAACTTAATTTTTCGCCCGAAAAAAAAAACGTAAGGGGTACCACTGTCGTTTTTTTTTCGGGCCGAATTTTTGAGTTTTGATATCTCAGCTCTGGAAGGGGCTAGAGCCTCCATTTTTGCGCTCAGGTCTAAGTCTCATGGCCCTCTATCAGAATCCAGAGTTTTGAGAAGATTGGAGAAACTTAATTTTTCGCCTGAAAAAAAAAAACGTAAGGGGTACCACTGTCGTTTTTTTTTCTGGCCGAATTTTTGAGTTTCAATATCTCAGCTCTGGAAGTGGCTAGAGCCTCCATTTTTGCTCTCAGGTCTAAGTCTCATGGCCCTCTATCAGAATCCAGAGTTTTGAGAAGATTGGAGAAACTTAATTTTTCGCCCGAAAAAAAAAAAAACGTAAGGGGTACCACTGTCGTTTTTTTTTTCTGGCCGAATTTTTGAGTTTCGATATCTCAGCTCTGGAAGGGGCTAGAGCCTCCATTTTTGCACTCAGGTCTAAGTATCATTGCCCTCTATCAGAATCCAGAGTTTTGAGAAGATTGGAGAAACTTTATTTTTTGCCCGAAAAAAAAAAACGTAAGGGGTACCACTGTTGTTTTTTTTTTTCAGGCCGAATTTTTGAGTTTCGATATCTCAGCTCTGGAAGGGGCTAGAGCCTCCATTTTTGCACTCAGGTCTAAGTATCATTGCCCTCTATCAGAATCCAGAGTTTTGAGAAGATTGGAGAAACTTTATTTTTCGCCCGAAAAAAAAAAAACGTAAGGGGTACCACTGTCGTTTTTTTTTCTGGCCGAATTTTTGAGTTTCGATATCTCAGCTCTGGAAGGGGCTAGAGCCTCCATTTTTGCACTCAGGTCTAAGTCTCATGGCCCTCCATCAGAATCCAGAGTTTTGAGAAGATTGGAGAAACTTAATTTTTCGCCTGAAAAAAAAAACGTAAGGGGTACCACTGTCGTTTTTTTTTTCGGGCCGAATTTTTGAGTTTCGATATCTCAGCTCTGGAAGGGGCTAGAGCCTCCATTTTTTCACTCAGGTCTAAGTCTCATGGCCCTCTATCAGAATCCAGAGTTTTGAGAAGATTGGAAAAACGTAATTTTTTGCCCGAAAAAAAAAAAACGTAAGGGGTACCACTGTCTTTTTTTTTTCTGGCCGAATTTTTGAGTTTCGATATCTCAGCTCTGGAAGGGGCTAGAGCCTCCATTTTTGCACTCAGGTCTAAGTCTCATGGCCCTCTATCAGAATCCAGAGTTTTGAGAAGATTGGAGAAACTTAATTTTTCGGCCGAAAAAAAAAACCGTAAGGGGTACCACTGTCGTTTTTTTTTCGGGCCGAATTTTTGAGTTTCGATATCTCAGCTCTGGAAGGGGCTAGAGCCTCCATTTTTGCACTCAGCTCTAAGTCTCATGGCCCTCTATCAGAATCCAGAGTTTTGAGAAGATCGGAGAAACTTAATTTTTCGCCTGAAAAAAAAAACGTAAGGGGTACCACTGTCGTTTTTTTTTCAGGCCGAATTTTTGAGTTTCAATATCTCAGCTCTGGAAGTGGCTAGAGCCTCCATTTTTGCTCTCAGGTCTAAGTCTCATGGCCCTCTATCAGAATCCAGAGTTTTGAGAAGATTGGAGAAACTTAATTTTTCGCCCGAAAAAAAAAAACGTAAGGGGTACCACTGTCGTTTTTTTTTCTGGCCGAATTTTTGAGTTTCGATATCTCAGCTCTGGAAGGGGCTAGAGCCTCCATTTTTGCACTCAGGTCTAAGTATCATTGCCCTCTATCAGAATCCAGAGTTTTGAGAAGATTGGAGAAACTTTATTTTTCGCCCGAAAAAAAAAAACGTAAGGGGTACCACTGTCGTTTTTTTTTTTCAGGCCGAATTTTTGAGTTTCGATATCTCAGCTCTGGAAGGGGCTAGAGCCTCCATTTTTGCACTCAGGTCTAAGTATCATTGCCCTCTATCAGAATCCAGAGTTTTGAGAAGATTGGAGAAACTTAATTTTTCGCCCGAAAAAAAAAACGTAAGGGGTACCACTGTCGTTTTTTTTTCGGGCCGAATTTTTGAGTTTTGATATCTCAGCTCTGGAAGGGGCTAGAGCCTCCATTTTTGCGCTCAGGTCTAAGTCTCATGGCCCTCTATCAGAATCCAGAGTTTTGAGAAGATTGGAGAAACTTAATTTTTCGCCTGAAAAAAAAAAAACGTAAGGGGTACCACTGTCGTTTTTTTTTCTGGCCGAATTTTTGAGTTTCAATATCTCAGCTCTGGAAGTGGCTAGAGCCTCCATTTTTGCTCTCAGGTCTAAGTCTCATGGCCCTCTATCAGAATCCAGAGTTTTGAGAAGATTGGAGAAACTTAATTTTTCGCCCGAGAAAAAAAAAAACGTAAGGGGTACCACTGTCGTTTTTTTTTCTGGCCGAATTTTTGAGTTTCGATATCTCAGCTCTGGAAGGGGCTAGAGCCTCCATTTTTGCACTCAGGTCTAAGTATCATTGCCCTCTATCAGAATCCAGAGTTTTGAGAAGATTGGAGAAACTTTATTTTTTGCCCGAAAAAAAAAACGTAAGGGGTACCACTGTCGTTTTTTTTTTTTCAGGCCGAATTTTTGAGTTTCGATATCTCAGCTCTGGAAGGGGCTAGAGCCTCCATTTTTGCACTCAGGTCTAAGTATCATTGCCCTCTATCAGAATCCAGAGTTTTGAGAAGATTGGAGAAACTTTATTTTTCGCCCGAAAAAAAAAAAACGTAAGGGGTACCACTGTCGTTTTTTTTTTCGGGCCGAATTTTTTAGTTTTGATATCTCAGCTCTGGAAGGGGCTAGAGCCTCCATTTTTGCGCTCAGGTCTAAGTCTCATGGCCCTCTATCAGAATCCAGAGTTTTGAGAAGATTGGAGAAACTTAATTTTTCGCCTGAAAAAAAAAACGTAAGGGGTACCACTGTCGTTTTTTTTTCTGGCCGAATTTTTGAGTTTCGATATCCTAGCTCTGGAAGGGGCTAGAGCCTCCATTTTTGCACTCAGGTCTAAGTTTCATTGCCCTCTATCAGAATCCAGAGTTTTGAGAAGATTGGAGAAACTTAATTTTTCGCCTGAAAAAAAAAAACGTAAGGGGTACCACTGTCGTTTTTTTTTTCAGGCCGAATTTTTGAGTTTCGATATCTCAGCTCTGGAAGGGGCTAGAGCCTCCATTTTTGCACCAGGTCTAAGTCTCATGGCCCTCTATCAGAATCCAGAGTTTTGAGAAGATTGGAGAAATTTAATTTTTCGCCTGAAAAAAAAAACATAAGGGGTACCACTGTCGTTTTTTTTTTGGGCCGAATTTTTGAGTTTCGATATCTCAGCTCTGGAAGGGGCTAGAGCCTCCATTTTTGCACTCCGGTCTAAGTCTCATGGCCCTCTATCAGAATCCAGAGTTTTGAGAAGATTGGAGAAACGTAATTTTTCGCCCGAAAAAAAAAAAGGTAAGGGGTACCACTGTCGTTTTTTTTTTCTGGCCCAATTTTTGAGTTTCGATATCTCAGCTCTGGAAGGGGCTAGAGCCTCCATTTTTGCACTCAGGTTTAAGTCTCATGGCCCTCTATCAGAATCCAGAGTTTTGAGAAGATTGGAGAAACTTAATTTTTCGGCCGAAAAAAAAAAACGTAAGGGGTACCACTGTCGTTTTTTTTTCGGGCCGAATTTTTGAGTTTCGATATCTCAGCTCTGGAAGGGGCTAGAGCCTCCATTTTTGCACTCAGCTCTAAGTCTCATGGCCCTCTATCAGAATCCAGAGTTTTGAGAAGATCGGAGAAACTTAATTTTTCGCCTGAAAAAAAAAAACGTAAGGGGTACCATTGTCGTTTTTTTTTCAGGCCGAATTTTTGAGTTTCAATATCTCAGCTCTGGAAGTGGCTAGAGCCTCCATTTTTGCTCTCAGGTCTAAGTCTCATGGCCCTCTATCAGAATCCAGAGTTTTGAGAAGATTGAAGAAACTTAATTTTTCGCCCGAAAAAAAAAAACGTAAGGGGTACCACTGTCGTTTTTTTTTCTGGCCGAATTTTTGAGTTTCGATATCTCAGCTCTGGAAGGGGCTAGAGCCTCCATTTTTGCACTCAGGTCTAAGTATCATTGCCCTCTATCAGAATCCAGAGTTTTGAGAAGATTGGAGAAACTTTATTTTTCGCCCGAAAAAAAAAAACGTAAGGGGTACCACTGTCGTTTTTTTTTTTCAGGCCGAATTTTTGAGTTTCGATATCTCAGCTCTGGAAGGGGCTAGAGCCTCCATTTTTGCACTCAGGTCTAAGTATCATTGCCCTCTATCAGAATCCAGAGTTTTGAGAAGATTGGAGAAACTTAATTTTTCGCCCGAAAAAAAAAACGTGAGGGGTACCACTGTCGTTTTTTTTTCGGGCCGAATTTTTGAGTTTTGATATCTCAGCTCTGGAAGGGGCTAGAGCCTCCATTTTTGCGCTCAGGTCTAAGTCTCATGGCCCTCTATCAGAATCCAGAGTTTTGAGAAGATTGGAGAAACTTAATTTTTCGCCTGAAAAAAAAAAACGTAAGGGGTACCACTGTCGTTTTTTTTTCTGGCCGAATTTTTGAGTTTCAATATCTCAGCTCTGGAAGTGGCTAGAGCCTCCATTTTTGCTCTCAGGTCTAAGTCTCATGGCCCTCTATCAGAATCCAGAGTTTTGAGAAGATTGGAGAAACTTAATTTTTCGCCCGAAAAAAAAAAAAAACGTAAGGGGTACCACTGTCGTTTTTTTTTCTGGCCGAATTTTTGAGTTTCGATATCTCAGCTCTGGAAGGGGCTAGAGCCTCCATTTTTGCACTCAGGTCTAAGTATCATTGCCCTCTATCAGAATCCAGAGTTTTGAGAAGATTGGAGAAACTTTATTTTTTGCCCGAAAAAAAAAAACGTAAGGGGTACCACTGTCGTTTTTTTTTTTTCAGGCCGAATTTTTGAGTTTCGATATCTCAGCTCTGGAAGGGGCTAGAGCCTCCATTTTTGCACTCAGGTCTAAGTATCATTGCCCTCTATCAGAATCCAGAGTTTTGAGAAGATTGGAGAAACTTTATTTTTCGCCCGAAAAAAAAAAAACGTAAGGGGTACCACTGTCGTTTTTTTTTCGGGCCGAATTTTTGAGTTTTGATATCTCAGCTCTGGAAGGGGCTAGAGCCTCCATTTTTGCGCTCAGGTCTAAGTCTCATGGCCCTCTATCAGAATCCAGAGTTTTGAGAAGATTGGAGAAACTTAATTTTTCGCCTGAAAAAAAAACGTAAGGGGTACCACTGTCGTTTTTTTTTCTGGCCGAATTTTTGAGTTTCGATATCTCAGCTCTGGAAGGGGCTAGAGCCTCCATTTTTGCACTCAGGTCTAAGTTTCATTGCCCTCTATCAGAATCCAGAGTTTTGAGAAGATTGGAGAAACTTAATTTTTCGCCTGAAAAAAAAAACGTAAGGGGTACCACTGTCGTTTTTTTTTTCAGGCCGAATTTTTGAGTTTCGATATCTCAGCTCTGGAAGGGGCTAGAGCCTCCATTTTTGCACCAGGTCTAAGTCTCATGGCCCTCTATCAGAATCCAGAGTTTTGAGAAGATTGGAGAAATTTAATTTTTCGCCTGAAAAAAAAAACATAAGGGGTACCACTGTCGTTTTTTTTTTGGGCCGAATTTTTGAGTTTCGATATCTCAGCTCTGGAAGGGGCTAGAGCCTCCATTTTTGCACTCCGGTCTAAGTCTCATGGCCCTCTATCAGAATCCAGAGTTTTGAGAAGATTGGAGAAACGTAATTTTTCGCCCGAAAAAAAAAAAGGTAAGGGGTACCACTGTCGTTTTTTTTTTTCTGGCCCAATTTTTGAGTTTCGATATCTCAGCTCTGCAAGGGGCTAGAGCCTCCATTTTTGCACTCAGGTCTAAGTCTCATGGCCCTCTATCAGAATCCAGAGTTTTGAGAAGATTGGAGAAACTTACTTTTTCGCCTGAAAAAAAAAACGTAAGGGGTACCACTGTCGTTTTTTTTTCGGGCCGAATTTTTGAGTTTCGATATCTCAGCTCTGGAAGGGGCTAGAGCCTCCATTTTTGCACTCAGGTCTAAGTCTCATGGCCCTCTATCAGAATCCAGAGTTTTGAGAAGATTGGAGAAACTTAATTTTTCGCCCGAAAAAAAAAAACGTAAGGGGTACCACTGTCGTTTTTTTTTCGGGCCGAATTTTTGAGTTTTGATATCTCAGCTCTGGAAGGGGCTAGAGACTCCATTTTTGCACTCAGGTCTAAGTCTCATGGCCCTCTATCAGAATCCAGAGTTTTGAGAAGATTGGAGAAACTTATTTTTTCGCCTGAAAAAAAAAACGTAAGGGGTACCACTGTCGTTTTTTTTTTTTCAGGCCGAATTTTTGAGTTTCAATATCTCAGCTCTGGAAGGGGCTAGAGCCTCCATTTTTGCACTCAGGTCTAAGTCTCATGGCCCTCTATCAGAATCCAGAGTTTTGAGAAGATTGGAGAAACTTACTTTTTCGCCTGAAAAAAAAACGTAAGGGGTACCACTGTCGTTTTTTTTCGGGCCGAATTTTTGAGTTTCGCTATCTCAGCTCTGGAAGGGGCTAGAGCCTCCATTTTTGCACTCAGGTCTAAGTCTCATGGCCCTCTATCAGAATCCAGAGTTTTGAGAAGATTGGAGAAACTTAATTTTTCGCCTGAAAAAAAAAACGTAAGGGGTACCACTGTCGTTTTTTTTTTCAGGCCGAATTTTTGAGTTTCGATATCTCAGCTCTGGAAGGGGCTAGAGCCTCCATTTTTGCACCCAGGCCTAAGTCTCATGGCCCTCTATCAGAATCCAGAGTTTTGAGAAGATTGGAGAAACTTAATTTTTCGCCCGAAAAAAAAAACAAAACGTAAGGGGTACCACTGTCGTTTTTTTTTTCGGGCCGAATTTTTGAGTTTCGATATCTCAGCTCTGGAAGGGGCTAGAGCCTCCATTTTTGCACTCAGGTCTAAGTCTCATTGCCCTCTATCAGAATCCAGAGTTTTGAGAAGATTGGAGAAACTTAATTTTTCGCCCGAAAAAAAAAAAACGTAAGGGGTACCACTGCCATTTTTTTTTTCGGGCCGAATTTTTGAGTTTCGATATCTCAGCTCTGGAAGGGGCTAGAGCCTCCATTTTTGCTCTCAGGTCTAAGTTTCATGGCCCTCTATCAGAATCCAGAGTTTTGAGAAGATTGGAGAAACTTAATTTTTCGCCCGAAAAAAAAAACGTAAGGGGTACCACTGTCGTTTTTTTTTTCGGGCCGAATTTTTGAGTTTCGATATCTCAGCTCTGGAAGGGTCTAGAGCCTCCATTTTTGCACTCAGGTCTAAGTCTCATGGCCCTCTATCAGAATCCAGAGTTTTGAGAAGATTGGAGAAACTTAATTTTTCGCCCGAAAAAAAAAACCCGTAAGTGGTACCACTGTCGTTTTTTTTTTCGGGCCGAATTTTTGAGTTTCGATATCTCAGCTCTGGAAGGGGCTAGAGCCTCCATTTTTGCACTCAGGTCTAAGTCTCATGGCCCTCTATCAGAATCCAGAGTTTTGAGAAGATTGGAGAAACTTAATTTTTCGGCCGAAAAAAAAAAACGTAAGGGGTACCACTGTCGTTTTTTTTTCGGGCCGAATTTTTGAGTTTCGATATCTCAGCTCTGGAAGGGGCTAGAGCCTCCATTTTTGCACTCAGCTCTAAGTCTCATGGCCCTCTATCAGAATCCAGAGTTTTGAGAAGATCGGAGAAACTTAATTTTTCGCCTGAAAAAAAAAACGTAAGGGGTACCACTGTCGTTTTTTTTTCAGGCCGAATTTTTGAGTTTCGATATCTCAGCTCTGGAAGGGGCTAGAGCCTCCATTTTTGCACTCAGGTCTAAGTATCATTGCCCTCTATCAGAATCCAGAGTTTTGAGAAGATTGGAGAAACTTAATTTTTCGCCCGAAAAAAAAAAAACGTAAGGGGTACCACTGTCGTTTTTTTTTCTGGCCGAATTTTTGAGTTTCAATATCTCAGCTCTGGAAGTGGCTAGAGCCTCCATTTTTGCTCTCAGGTCTAAGTCTCATGGCCCTCTATCAGAATCCAGAGTTTTGAGAAGATTGGAGAAACTTAATTTTTCGCCCGAAAAAAAAAAACGTAAGGGGTACCACTGTCGTTTTTTTTTCTGGCCGAATTTTTGAGTTTCGATATCTCAGCTCTGGAAGGGGCTAGAGCCTCCATTTTTGCACTCAGGTCTAAGTATCATTGCCCTCTATCAGAATCCAGAGTTTTGAGAAGATTGGAGAAACTTTATTTTTTGCCCGAAAAAAAAAAACGTAAGGGGTACCACTGTCGTTTTTTTTTTTCAGGCCGAATTTTTGAGTTTCGATATCTCAGCTCTGGAAGGGGCAAGAGCCTCCATTTTTGCACTCAGGTCTAAGTATCATTGCCCTCTATCAGAATCCAGAGTTTTGAGAAGATTGGAGAAACTTTATTTTTCGCCCGAAAAAAAAAAACGTAAGGGGTACCACTGTCGTTTTTTTTTTCAGGCCGAATTTTTGAGTTTCGATATCTCAGCTCTGGAAGGGGCTAGAGCCTCCATTTTTGCACTCAGGTCTAAGTCTCATGGCCCTCTATCAGAATCCAGAGTTTTGAGAAGATTGGAGAAACTTAATTTTTCGGCCGAAAAAAAAAAACGTAAGGGGTACCACTGTCGTTTTTTTTTCGGGCCGAATTTTTGAGTTTCGATATCTCAGCTCTGGAAGGGGCTAGAGCCTCCATTTTTGCACTCAGCTCTAAGTCTCATGGCCCTCTATCAGAATCCAGAGTTTTGAGAAGATCGGAGAAACTTAATTTTTCGCCTGAAAAAAAAAACGTAAGGGGTACCACTGTCGTTTTTTTTTCAGGCCGAATTTTTGAGTTTCGATATCTCAGCTCTGGAAGGGGCTAGAGCCTCCATTTTTGCACTCAGGTCTAAGTATCATTGCCCTCTATCAGAATCCAGAGTTTTGAGAAGATTGGAGAAACTTAATTTTTCGCCCGAAAAAAAAAAAACGTAAGGGGTACCACTGTCGTTTTTTTTTCTGGCCGAATTTTTGAGTTTCAATATCTCAGCTCTGGAAGTGGCTAGAGCCTCCATTTTTGCTCTCAGGTCTAAGTCTCATGGCCCTCTATCAGAATCCAGAGTTTTGAGAAGATTGGAGAAACTTAATTTTTCGCCCGAAAAAAAAAAACGTAAGGGGTACCACTGTCGTTTTTTTTTCTGGCCGAATTTTTGAGTTTCGATATCTCAGCTCTGGAAGGGGCTAGAGCCTCCATTTTTGCACTCAGGTCTAAGTATCATTGCCCTCTATCAGAATCCAGAGTTTTGAGAAGATTGGAGAAACTTTATTTTTTGCCCGAAAAAAAAAAACGTAAGGGGTACCACTGTCGTTTTTTTTTTTCAGGCCGAATTTTTGAGTTTCGATATCTCAGCTCTGGAAGGGGCAAGAGCCTCCATTTTTGCACTCAGGTCTAAGTATCATTGCCCTCTATCAGAATCCAGAGTTTTGAGAAGATTGGAGAAACTTTATTTTTCGCCCGAAAAAAAAAAACGTAAGGGGTACCACTGTCGTTTTTTTTTTCAGGCCGAATTTTTGAGTTTCGATATCTCAGCTCTGGAAGGGGCTAGAGCCTCCATTTTTGCACTCAGGTCTAAGTATCATTGCCCTCTATCAGAATCCAGAGTTTTGAGAAGATTGGAGAAACTTTATTTTTTGCCCGAAAAAAAAAAACGTAAGGGGTACCACTGTCGTTTTTTTTTTTCAGGCCGAATTTTTGAGTTTCGATATCTCAGCTCTGGAAGGGGCAAGAGCCTCCATTTTTGCACTCAGGTCTAAGTATCATTGCCCTCTATCAGAATCCAGAGTTTTGAGAAGATTGGAGAAACTTTATTTTTCGCCCGAAAAAAAAAAACGTAAGGGGTACCACTGTCGTTTTTTTTTTCATGCCGAATTTTTGAGTTTCGATATCTCAGCTCTGGAAGGGGCTAGAGCCTCCATTTTTGCACTCAGGTCTAAGTATCATTGCCCTCTATCAGAATCCAGAGTTTTGAGAAGATTGGAGAAACTTTATTTTTCGCCCGAAAAAAAAAAACGTAAGGGGTACCACTGTCGTTTTTTTTTCTGGCCGAATTTTTGAGTTTCGATATCTCAGCTCTGGAAGGGGCTAGAGCCTCCATTTTTGCACTCAGGTCTAAGTCTCATGGCCCTCCATCAGAATCCAGAGTTTTGAGAAGATTGGAGAAACTTAATTTTTCGCCTGAAAAAAAAAAACGTAAGGGGTACCACTGTCGTTTTTTTTTTCGGGCCGAATTTTTGAGTTTCGATATCTCAGCTCTGGAAGGGGCTAGAGCCTCCATTTTTTCACTCAGGTCTAAGTCTCATGGCCCTCTATCAGAATCCAGAGTTTTGAGAAGATTGGAAAAACGTAATTTTTTGCCCGAAAAAAAAAAAACGTAAGGGGTACCACTGTCTTTTTTTTTTCTGGCCGAATTTTTGAGTTTCGATATCTCAGCTCTGGAAGGGGCTAGAGCCTCCATTTTTGCACTCAGGTCTAAGTCTCATGGCCCTCTATCAGAATCCAGAGTTTTGAGAAGATTGGAGAAACTTAATTTTTCGGCCGAAAAAAAAAACCGTAAGGGGTACCACTGTCGTTTTTTTTTCGGGCCGAATTTTTGAGTTTCGATATCTCAGCTCTGGAAGGGACTAGAGCCTCCATTTTTGCACTCAGCTCTAAGTCTCATGGCCCTCTATCAGAATCCAGAGTTTTGAGAAGATCGGAGAAACTTAATTTTTCGCCTGAAAAAAAAAACGTAAGGGGTACCACTGTCGTTTTTTTTTCAGGCCGAATTTTTGAGTTTCAATATCTCAGCTCTGGAAGTGGCTAGAGCCTCCATTTTTGCTCTCAGGTCTAAGTCTCATGGCCCTCTATCAGAATCCAGAGTTTTGAGAAGATTGGAGAAACTTAATTTTTCGCCCGAAAAAAAAAAACGTAAGGGGTACCACTGTCGTTTTTTTTTCTGGCCGAATTTTTGAGTTTCGATATCTCAGCTCTGGAAGGGGCTAGAGCCTCCATTTTTGCACTCAGGTCTAAGTATCATTGCCCTCTATCAGAATCCAGAGTTTTGAGAAGATTGGAGAAACTTTATTTTTCGCCCGAAAAAAAAAAACGTAAGGGGTACCACTGTCGTTTTTTTTTTTCAGGCCGAATTTTTGAGTTTCGATATCTCAGCTCTGGAAGGGGCTAGAGCCTCCATTTTTGCACTCAGGTCTAAGTATCATTGCCCTCTATCAGAATCCAGAGTTTTGAGAAGATTGGAGAAACTTAATTTTTCGCCCGAAAAAAAAAAACGTAAGGGGTACCACTGTCGTTTTTTTTTCGGGCCGAATTTTTGAGTTTTGATATCTCAGCTCTGGAAGGGGCTAGAGCCTCCATTTTTGCGCTCAGGTCTAAGTCTCATGGCCCTCTATCAGAATCCAGAGTTTTGAGAAGATTGGAGAAACTTAATTTTTCGCCTGGAAAAAAAAAAACGTAAGGGGTACCACTGTCGTTTTTTTTTCTGGCCGAATTTTTGAGTTTCAATATCTCAGCTCTGGAAGTGGCTAGAGCCTCCATTTTTGCTCTCAGGTCTAAGTCTCATGGCCCTCTATCAGAATCCAGAGTTTTGAGAAGATTGGAGAAACTTAATTTTTCGCCCGAAAAAAAAAAAAACGTAAGGGGTACCACTGTCGTTTTTTTTTCTGGCCGAATTTTTGAGTTTCGATATCTCAGCTCTGGAAGGGGCTAGAGCCTCCATTTTTGCACTCAGGTCTAAGTATCATTGCCCTCTATCAGAATCCAGAGTTTTGAGAAGATTGGAGAAACTTTATTTTTTGCCCGAAAAAAAAAAACGTAAGGGGTACCACTGTCGTTTTTTTTTTTTCAGGCCGAATTTTTGAGTTTCGATATCTCAGCTCTGGAAGGGGCTAGAGCCTCCATTTTTGCACTCAGGTCTAAGTATCATTGCCCTCTATCAGAATCCAGAGTTTTGAGAAGATTGGAGAAACTTTATTTTTCGCCCGAAAAAAAAAAAACGTAAGGGGTACCACTGTCGTTTTTTTTTTCGGGCCGAATTTTTTAGTTTTGATATCTCAGCTCTGGAAGGGGCTAGAGCCTCCATTTTTGCGCTCAGGTCTAAGTCTCATGGCCCTCTATCAGAATCCAGAGTTTTGAGAAGATTGGAGAAACTTAATTTTTCGCCTGAAAAAAAAAACGTAAGGGGTACCACTGTCGTTTTTTTTTCTGGCCGAATTTTTGAGTTTCGATATCCTAGCTCTGGAAGGGGCTAGAGCCTCCATTTTTGCACTCAGGTCTAAGTTTCATTGCCCTCTATCAGAATCCAGAGTTTTGAGAAGATTGGAGAAACTTAATTTTTCGCCTGAAAAAAAAAACGTAAGGGGTACCACTGTCGTTTTTTTTTTCAGGCCGAATTTTTGAGTTTCGATATCTCAGCTCTGGAAGGGGCTAGAGCCTCCATTTTTGCACCAGGTCTAAGTCTCATGGCCCTCTATCAGAATCCAGAGTTTTGAGAAGATTGGAGAAATTTAATTTTTCGCCTGAAAAAAAAAACATAAGGGGTACCACTGTCGTTTTTTTTTTTGGGCCGAATTTTTGAGTTTCGATATCTCAGCTCTGGAAGGGGCTAGAGCCTCCATTTTTGCACTCCGGTCTAAGTCTCATGGCCCTCTATCAGAATCCAGAGTTTTGAGAAGATTGGAGAAACGTAATTTTTCGCCCGAAAAAAAAAAAGGTAAGGGGTACCACTGTCGTTTTTTTTTTCTGGCCCAATTTTTGAGTTTCGATATCTCAGCTCTGGAAGGGGCTAGAGCCTCCATTTTTGCACTCAGGTTTAAGTCTCATGGCCCTCTATCAGAATCCAGAGTTTTGAGAAGATTGGAGAAACTTAATTTTTCGCCCGAAAAAAAAAAACGTAAGGGGTACCACTGTCGTTTTTTTTTCGGGCCGAATTTTTGAGTTTCGATATCTCAGCTCTGGAAGGGGCTAGAGCCTCCATTTTTGCACTCAGCTCTAAGTCTCATGGCCCTCTATCAGAATCCAGAGTTTTGAGAAGATCGGAGAAACTTAATTTTTCGCCTGAAAAAAAAAAACGTAAGGGGTACCACTGTCGTTTTTTTTTCAGGCCGAATTTTTGAGTTTCAATATCTCAGCTCTGGAAGTGGCTAGAGCCTCCATTTTTGCTCTCAGGTCTAAGTCTCATGGCCCTCTATCAGAATCCAGAGTTTTGAGAAGATTGAAGAAACTTAATTTTTCGCCCGAAAAAAAAAAAACGTAAGGGGTACCACTGTCGTTTTTTTTTCTGGCCGAATTTTTGAGTTTCGATATCTCAGCTCTGGAAGGGGCTAGAGCCTCCATTTTTGCACTCAGGTCTAAGTATCATTGCCCTCTATCAGAATCCAGAGTTTTGAGAAGATTGGAGAAACTTTATTTTTCGCCCGAAAAAAAAAAACGTAAGGGGTACCACTGTCGTTTTTTTTTTTCAGGCCGAATTTTTGAGTTTCGATATCTCAGCTCTGGAAGGGGCTAGAGCCTCCATTTTTGCACTCAGGTCTAAGTATCATTGCCCTCTATCAGAATCCAGAGTTTTGAGAAGATTGGAGAAACTTAATTTTTCGCCCGAAAAAAAAAACGTGAGGGGTACCACTGTCGTTTTTTTTTCGGGCCGAATTTTTGAGTTTTGATATCTCAGCTCTGGAAGGGGCTAGAGCCTCCATTTTTGCGCTCAGGTCTAAGTCTCATGGCCCTCTATCAGAATCCAGAGTTTTGAGAAGATTGGAGAAACTTAATTTTTCGCCTGAAAAAAAAAAACGTAAGGGGTACCACTGTCGTTTTTTTTTCTGGCCGAATTTTTGAGTTTCAATATCTCAGCTCTGGAAGTGGCTAGAGCCTCCATTTTTGCTCTCAGGTCTAAGTCTCATGGCCCTCTATCAGAATCCAGAGTTTTGAGAAGATTGGAGAAACTTAATTTTTCGCCCGAAAAAAAAAAAAAACGTAAGGGGTACCACTGTCGTTTTTTTTTCTGGCCGAATTTTTGAGTTTCGATATCTCAGCTCTGGAAGGGGCTAGAGCCTCCATTTTTGCACTCAGGTCTAAGTATCATTGCCCTCTATCAGAATCCAGAGTTTTGAGAAGATTGGAGAAACTTTATTTTTTGCCCGAAAAAAAAAAACGTAAGGGGTACCACTGTCGTTTTTTTTTTTTCAGGCCGAATTTTTGAGTTTCGATATCTCAGCTCTGGAAGGGGCTAGAGCCTCCATTTTTGCACTCAGGTCTAAGTATCATTGCCCTCTATCAGAATCCAGAGTTTTGAGAAGATTGGAGAAACTTTATTTTTCGCCCGAAAAAAAAAAAACGTAAGGGGTACCACTGTCGTTTTTTTTTCTGGCCGAATTTTTGAGTTTCGATATCTCAGCTCTGGAAGGGGCTAGAGCCTCCATTTTTGCACTCAGGTCTAAGTTTCATTGCCCTCTATCAGAATCCAGAGTTTTGAGAAGATTGGAGAAACTTAATTTTTCGCCTGAAAAAAAAAACGTAAGGGGTACCACTGTCGTTTTTTTTTTCAGGCCGAATTTTTGAGTTTCGATATCTCAGCTCTGGAAGGGGCTAGAGCCTCCATTTTTGCACCAGGTCTAAGTCTCATGGCCCTCTATCAGAATCCAGAGTTTTGAGAAGATTGGAGAAATTTAATTTTTCGCCTGAAAAAAAAAAACATAAGGGGTACCACTGTCGTTTTTTTTTTGGGCCGAATTTTTGAGTTTCGATATCTCAGCTCTGGAAGGGGCTAGAGCCTCCATTTTTGCACTCCGGTCTAAGTCTCATGGCCCTCTATCAGAATCCAGAGTTTTGAGAAGATTGGAGAAACGTAATTTTTCGCCCGAAAAAAAAAAAGGTAAGGGGTACCACTGTCGTTTTTTTTTTTCTGGCCCAATTTTTGAGTTTCGATATCTCAGCTCTGCAAGGGGCTAGAGCCTCCATTTTTGCACTCAGGTCTAAGTCTCATGGCCCTCTATCAGAATCCAGAGTTTTGAGAAGATTGGAGAAACTTACTTTTTCGCCTGAAAAAAAAAACGTAAGGGGTACCACTGTCGTTTTTTTTTCGGGCCGAATTTTTGAGTTTCGATATCTCAGCTCTGGAAGGGGCTAGAGCCTCCATTTTTGCACTCAGGTCTAAGTCTCATGGCCCTCTATCAGAATCCAGAGTTTTGAGAAGATTGGAGAAACTTAATTTTTCGCCCGAAAAAAAAAAACGTAAGGGGTACCACTGTCGTTTTTTTTTCGGGCCGAATTTTTGAGTTTTGATATCTCAGCTCTGGAAGGGGCTAGAGACTCCATTTTTGCACTCAGGTCTAAGTCTCATGGCCCTCTATCAGAATCCAGAGTTTTGAGAAGATTGGAGAAACTTATTTTTTCGCCTGAAAAAAAAAACGTAAGGGGTACCACTGTCGTTTTTTTTTTTTCAGGCCGAATTTTTGAGTTTCAATATCTCAGCTCTGGAAGGGGCTAGAGCCTCCATTTTTGCACTCAGGTCTAAGTCTCATGGCCCTCTATCAGAATCCAGAGTTTTGAGAAGATTGGAGAAACTTACTTTTTCGCCTGAAAAAAAAACGTAAGGGGTACCACTGTCGTTTTTTTTCGGGCCGAATTTTTGAGTTTCGCTATCTCAGCTCTGGAAGGGGCTAGAGCCTCCATTTTTGCACTCAGGTCTAAGTCTCATGGCCCTCTATCAGAATCCAGAGTTTTGAGAAGATTGGAGAAACTTAATTTTTCGCCTGAAAAAAAAAACGTAAGGGGTACCACTGTCTTTTTTTTTTTCAGGCCGAATTTTTGAGTTTCGATATCTCAGCTCTGGAAGGGGCTAGAGCCTCCATTTTTGCACCCAGGCCTAAGTCTCATGGCCCTCTATCAGAATCCAGAGTTTTGAGAAGATTGGAGAAACTTAATTTTTCGCCCGAAAAAAAAAACAAAACGTAAGGGGTACCACTGTCGTTTTTTTTTTCGGGCCGAATTTTTGAGTTTCGATATCTCAGCTCTGGAAGGGGCTAGAGCCTCCATTTTTGCACTCAGGTCTAAGTCTCATTGCCCTCTATCAGAATCCAGAGTTTTGAGAAGATTGGAGAAACTTAATTTTTCGCCCGAAAAAAAAAAAACGTAAGGGGTACCACTGCCATTTTTTTTTTCGGGCCGAATTTTTGAGTTTCGATATCTCAGCTCTGGAAGGGGCTAGAGCCTCCATTTTTGCTCTCAGGTCTAAGTTTCATGGCCCTCTATCAGAATCCAGAGTTTTGAGAAGATTGGAGAAACTTAATTTTTCGCCCGAAAAAAAAAACGTAAGGGGTACCACTGTCGTTTTTTTTTTCGGGCCGAATTTTTGAGTTTCGATATCTCAGCTCTGGAAGGGTCTAGAGCCTCCATTTTTGCACTCAGGTCTAAGTCTCATGGCCCTCTATCAGAATCCAGAGTTTTGAGAAGATTGGAGAAACTTAATTTTTCGCCCGAAAAAAAAAACCCGTAAGTGGTACCACTGTCGTTTTTTTTTTCGGGCCGAATTTTTGAGTTTCGATATCTCAGCTCTGGAAGGGGCTAGAGCCTCCATTTTTGCACTCAGGTCTAAGTCTCATGGCCCTCTATCAGAATCCAGAGTTTTGAGAAGATTGGAGAAACTTAATTTTTCGGCCGAAAAAAAAAAACGTAAGGGGTACCACTGTCGTTTTTTTTTCAGGCCGAATTTTTGAGTTTCGATATCTCAGCTCTGGAAGGGGCTAGAGCCTCCATTTTTGCACTCAGGTCTAAGTATCATTGCCCTCTATCAGAATCCAGAGTTTTGAGAAGATTGGAGAAACTTAATTTTTCGCCCGAAAAAAAAAACGTAAGGGGTACCACTGTCGTTTTTTTTTCAGGCCGAATTTTTGAGTTTTGATATCTCAGCTCTGGAAGGGGCTAGAGCCTCCATTTTTGCGCTCAGGTCTAAGTCTCATGGCCCTCTATCAGAATCCAGAGTTTTGAGAAGATTGGAGAAACTTAATTTTTCGCCTGAAAAAAAAAAAACGTAAGGGGTACCACTGTCGTTTTTTTTTCTGGCCGAATTTTTGAGTTTCAATATCTCAGCTCTGGAAGTGGCTAGAGCCTCCATTTTTGCTCTCAGGTCTAAGTCTCATGGCCCTCTATCAGAATCCAGAGTTTTGAGAAGATTGGAGAAACTTAATTTTTCGCCCGAAAAAAAAAAACGTAAGGGGTACCACTGTCGTTTTTTTTTCTGGCCGAATTTTTGAGTTTCGATATCTCAGCTCTGGAAGGGGCTAGAGCCTCCATTTTTGCACTCAGGTCTAAGTATCATTGCCCTCTATCAGAATCCAGAGTTTTGAGAAGATTGGAGAAACTTTATTTTTTGCCCGAAAAAAAAAAACGTAAGGGGTACCACTGTCGTTTTTTTTTTTCAGGCCGAATTTTTGAGTTTCGATATCTCAGCTCTGGAAGGGGCAAGAGCCTCCATTTTTGCACTCAGGTCTAAGTATCATTGCCCTCTATCAGAATCCAGAGTTTTGAGAAGATTGGAGAAACTTTATTTTTCGCCCGAAAAAAAAAACGTAAGGGGTACCACTGTCGTTTTTTTTTTTCAGGCCGAATTTTTGAGTTTCGATATCTCAGCTCTGGAAGGGGCTAGAGCCTCCATTTTTGCACTCAGGTCTAAGTATCATTGCCCTCTATCAGAATCCAGAGTTTTGAGAAGATTGGAGAAACTTTATTTTTTGCCCGAAAAAAAAAAACGTAAGGGGTACCACTGTCGTTTTTTTTTTTCAGGCCGAATTTTTGAGTTTCGATATCTCAGCTCTGGAAGGGGCAAGAGCCTCCATTTTTGCACTCAGGTCTAAGTATCATTGCCCTCTATCAGAATCCAGAGTTTTGAGAAGATTGGAGAAACTTTATTTTTCGCCCGAAAAAAAAAAACGTAAGGGGTACCACTGTCGTTTTTTTTTTCAGGCCGAATTTTTGAGTTTCGATATCTCAGCTCTGGAAGGGGCTAGACTCTCCATTTTTGCACGCAGGTCTAAGTCTCATGGCCCTCTATCAGAATCCAGAGTTTTGAGAAGATTGGAGAAACTTAATTTTTCGCCCGAAAAAAAAAAACGTAAGGGGTACCACTGTCGTTTTTTTTTCGGGCCGAATTTTTGAGTTTCGATATCTCAGCTCTGGAAGGGGCTAGAGCCTCCATTTTTGCTCTCAGGTCTAAGTTTCATGGCCCTCTATCAGAATCCAGAGTTTTGAGAAGATTGGAGAAACTTAATTTTTCGCCCGAAAAAAAAAACGTAAGGGGTACCACTGTCGTTTTTTTTTTCGGGCCGAATTTTTGAGTTTCGATATCTCAGCTCTGGAAGGGTCTAGAGCCTCCATTTTTGCACTCAGGTCTAAGTCTCATGGCCCTCTATCAGAATCCAGAGTTTTGAGAAGATTGGAGAAACTTAATTTTTCGCCCGAAAAAAAAAACCCGTAAGTGGTACCACTGTCATTTTTTTTTTCGGGCCGAATTTTTGAGTTTCGATATCTCAGCTCTGGAAGGGGCTAGAGCCTCCATTTTTGCACTCAGGTCTAAGTCTCATGGCCCTCTATCAGAATCCAGAGTTTTGAGAAGATTGGAGAAACTTAATTTTTCGGCCGAAAAAAAAAACGTAAGGGGTACCACTGTCGTTTTTTTTTCGGGCCGAATTTTTGAGTTTCGATATCTCAGCTCTGGAAGGGGCTAGAGCCTCCATTTTTGCACTCAGCTCTAAGTCTCATGGCCCTCTATCAGAATCCAGAGTTTTGAGAAGATCGGAGAAACTTAATTTTTCGCCTGAAAAAAAAAAACGTAAGGGGTACCACTGTCGTTTTTTTTTTCAGGCCGAATTTTTGAGTTTCGATATCTCAGCTCTGGAAGTGGCTAGAGCCTCCATTTTTGCTCTCAGGTCTAAGTCTCATGGCCCTCTATCAGAATCCAGAGTTTTGAGAAGATTGGAGAAACTTAATTTTTCGCCCGAAAAAAAAAAAACGTAAGGGGTACCACTGTCGTTTTTTTTTCTGGCCGAATTTTTGAGTTTCGATATCTCAGCTCTGGAAGGGGCTAGAGCCTCCATTTTTGCACTCAGGTCTAAGTATCATTGCCCTCTATCAGAATCCAGAGTTTTGAGAAGATTGGAGAAACTTAATTTTTCGCCCGAAAAAAAAAACGTAAGGGGTACCACTGTCGTTTTTTTTTCAGGCCGAATTTTTGAGTTTTGATATCTCAGCTCTGGAAGGGGCTAGAGCCTCCATTTTTGCGCTCAGGTCTAAGTCTCATGGCCCTCTATCAGAATCCAGAGTTTTGAGAAGATTGGAGAAACTTAATTTTTCGCCTGAAAAAAAAAAAAACGTAAGGGGTACCACTGTCGTTTTTTTTTTCTGGCCGAATTTTTGAGTTTCAATATCTCAGCTCTGGAAGTGGCTAGAGCCTCCATTTTTGCTCTCAGGTCTAAGTCTCATGGCCCTCTATCAGAATCCAGAGTTTTGAGAAGATTGGAGAAACTTAATTTTTCGCCCGAAAAAAAACAAAACGTAAGGGGTACCACTGTCGTTTTTTTTTCTGGCCGAATTTTTGAGTTTCGATATCTCAGCTCTGGAAGGGGCTAGAGCCTCCATTTTTGCACTCAGGTCTAAGTATCATTGCCCTCTATCAGAATCCAGAGTTTTGAGAAGATTGGAGAAACTTTATTTTTTGCCCGAAAAAAAAAAACGTAAGGGGTACCACTGTCGTTTTTTTTTTTTCAGGCCGAATTTTTGAGTTTCGATATCTCAGCTCTGGAAGGGGCAAGAGCCTCCATTTTTGCACTCAGGTCTAAGTATCATTGCCCTCTATCAGAATCCAGAGTTTTGAGAAGATTGGAGAAACTTTATTTTTCGCCCGAAAAAAAAAACGTAAGGGGTACCACTGTCGTTTTTTTTTTCAGGCCGAATTTTTGAGTTTCGATATCTCAGCTCTGGAAGGGGCTAGACTCTCCATTTTTGCACTCAGGTCTAAGTCTCATGGCCCTCTATCAGAATCCAGAGTTTTGAGAAGATTGGAGAAACTTAATTTTTCGCCCGAAAAAAAAAACGTAAGGGGTACCACTGTCGTTTTTTTTTCGGGCCGAATTTTTGAGTTTTGATATCTCAGCTCTGGAAGGGGCTAGAGCCTCCATTTTTGCGCTCAGGTCTAAGTCTCATGGCCCTCTATCAGAATCCAGAGTTTTGAGAAGATTGGAGAAACTTAATTTTTCGCCTGAAAAAAAAAACGTAAGGGGTACCACTGTCGTTTTTTTTTCTGGCCGAATTTTTGAGTTTCGATATCTAAGCTCTGGAAGGGGCTAGAGCCTCCATTTTTGCACTCAGGTCTAAGTTTCATTGCCCTCTATCAGAATCCAGAGTTTTGAGAAGATTGGAGAAACTTAATTTTTCGCCTGAAAAAAAAAACGTAAGGGGTACCACTGTCGTTTTTTTTTTCAGGCCGAATTTTTGAGTTTCGATATCTCAGCTCTGGAAGGGGCTAGAGCCTCCATTTTTGCACCAGGTCTAAGTCTCATGGCCCTCTATCAGAATCCAGAGTTTTGAGAAGATTGGAGAAATTTAATTTTTCGCCTGAAAAAAAAAAACGTAAGGGGTACCACTGTCGTTTTTTTTTTGGGCCGAATTTTTGAGTTTCGATATCTCAGCTCTGGGAGGGGCTAGAGCCTCCATTTTTGCACTCAGGTCTAAGTCTCATGACCCTCTATCAGAATCCAGAGTTTTGAGAAGATTGGAGAAACGTAATTTTTCGCCCGAAAAAAAAAAGGTAAGGGGTACCACTGTCGTTTTTTTTTTCAGGCCGAATTTTTGAGTTTCGATATCTCAGCTCTGGAAGGGGCTAGAGCCTCCATTTTTGCACTCAGGTCTAAGTCTCATTGCCCTCTATCAGAATCCAGAGTTTTGAGAAGATTGGAGAAACTTAATGTTTCGCCTGAAAAAAAAAACGTAAGGGGTACCACTGTCGTTTTTTTTTTTCAGGCCGAATTTTTGAGTTTCGATATCTCAGCTCTGGAAGGGGCTAGAGCCTCCATTTTTGCACTCAGGCCTAAGTCTCATGGCCCTCTATCAGAATCCAGAGTTTTGAGAAGATTGGAGAAACTTAATTTTTCGCCCGAAAAAAAAAAAACGTAAGGGGTACCACTGTCGTTTTTTTTTTTCGGGCCGAATTTTTGAGTTTCGATATCTCAGCTCTGGAAGGGGCTAGAGCCTCCATTTTTGCACTCAGGTCTAAGTCTCATTGCCCTCTATCAGAGTTTTGAGAAGATTGGAGAAACTTAATTTTTCGCCCGAAAAAAAAAAAAACGTAAGGGGTACCACTGCCATTTTTTTTTTCGGGCCGAATTTTTGAGTTTTGATATCTCAGCTCTGGAAGGGGCTAGAGCCTCCATTTTTGCTCTCAGGTCTAAGTTTCATGGCCCTCTATCAGAATCCAGAGTTTTGAGAAGATTGGAGAAACTTAATTTTTCGCCTGAAAAAAAAAAACGTAAGGGGTACCACTGTCGTTTTTTTTTTTCGGGCCGAATTTTTGAGTTTCGATATCTCAGCTCTGGAAGGGGCTAGAGCCTCCATTTTTGCTCTCAGGTCTAAGTTTCATGGCCCTCTATCAGAATCCAGAGTTTTGAGAAGATTGGAGAAACGTAATTTTTCGCCCGAAAAAAAAAAACGTAAGGGGTACCACTGTCGGTTTTTTTTTCGGGCCGAATTTTTGAGTTTCGATATCTCAGCTCTGGAAGGGGCTAGAGACTCCATTTTTGCACTCAGGTCTAAGTCTCATGGCCCTCTATCAGAATCCAGAGTTTTGAGAAGATTGGAGAAACTTAATTTTTCGCCTGAAAAAAAAAACGTAAGGGGTACCACTGTCGTTTTTTTTTTCAGGCCGAATTTTTGAGTTTCGATATCTCAGCTCTGGAAGGGGCTAGAGCCTCCATTTTTGCACCAGGTCTAAGTCTCATGGCCCTCTATCAGAATCCAGAGTTTTGAGAAGATTGGAGAAACTTTATTTTTCGCCCGAAAAAAAAAACGTAAGGGGTACCACTGTCGTTTTTTTTTTTCAGGCCGAATTTTTGAGTTTCGATATCTCAGCTCTGGAAGGGGCTAGACTCTCCATTTTTGCACTCAGGTCTAAGTCTCATGGCCCTCTATCAGAATCCAGAGTTTTGAGAAGATTGGAGAAACTTAATTTTTCGCCCGAAAAAAAAAACGTAAGGGGTACCACTGTCATTTTTTTTTTCTGGCCCAATTTTTGAGTTTCGATATCTCAGCTCTGGAAGGGGCTAGAGCCTCCATTTTTGCACTCAGGTCTAAGTATCATTGCCCTCTATCAGAATCCAGAGTTTTGAGAAGATTGGAGAAACTTAATTTTTCGCCCGAAAAAAAAAAACGTAAGGGGTACCACTGTCGTTTTTTTTTTTCGGGCCGAATTTTTGAGTTTTGATATCTCAGCTCTGGAAGGGGCTAGAGACTCCATTTTTGCACTCAGGTCTAAGTCTCATGGCCCTCTATCAGAATCAAGAGTTTTGAGAAGATTGGAGAAACTTAATTTTTCGCCTGAAAAAAAAACCGTAAGGGGTACCACTGTCGTTTTTTTTTTCAGGCCGAATTTTTGAGTTTCAATATCTCAGCTCTGGAAGGGGCTAGAGCCTCCATTTTTGCACTCAGGTCTAAGTCTCATGGCCCTCTATCAGAATCCAGAGTTTTGAGAAGATTGGAGAAACTTACTTTTTCGCCTGAAAAAAAAAAACTTAAGGGGTACCACTGTCGTTTTTTTTTTCGGGCCGAATTTTTGAGTTTCAATATCTCAGCTCTGGAAGGTGCTAGAGCCTCCATTTTTGCACTCAGGTCTAAGTCTCATGGCCCTCTATCAGAATCCAGAGTTTTGAGAAGATTGGAGAAACTTAATTTTTCACCCGAAAAAAAAAAACGTAAGGGGTACCACTGTCGTTTTTTTTTCTGGCCGAATTTTTGAGTTTCGATATCTCAGCTCTGGAAGGGAATAGAGCCTCCATTTTTGCACTCAGGTCTAAGTTTCATTGCCCTCTATCAGAATCCAGAGTTTTGAGAAGATTGGAGAAACTTAATTTTTCGCCTGAAAAAAAAAAACGTAAGGGGTACCACTGTCGTTTTTTTTTCGGGCCGAATTTTTGAGTTTTGATATCTCAGCTCTGGAAGGGGCTAGAGCCTCCATTTTTGCACTCAGGTCTAAGTCTCATTGCCCTCTATCAGAATCCAGAGTTTTGAGAAGATTGGAGAAACTTAATTTTTCGCCTGAAAAAAAAAAAAACGGAAGGGGTACCATTGTCGTTTTTTTTTTCAGGCCGAATTTTTGAGTTTCGATATCTCAGCTCTGGAAGGGGCTAGAGCCTCCATTTTTGCACTCAGGTCTAAGTCTCATTGCCCTCTATCAGAATCCAGAGTTTTGAGAAGATTGGAGAAACTTAATTTTTCGCCCGAAAAAAAAAAAAACGTAAGGGGTACCACTGCCATTTTTTTTCGGGCCGAATTTTTGAGTTTCGATATCTCAGCTCTGGAAGGGGCTAGAGCCTCCATTTTTGCTCTCAGGTCTAAGTTTCATGGCCCTCTATCAGAATCCAGAGTTTTGAGAAGATTGGAGAAACTTAATTTTTCGCCCGAAAAAAAAAACGTAAGGGGTACCACTGTCGTTTTTTTTTTCGGGCCGAATTTTTGAAATTTGATATCTCAGCTCTGGAAGGGGCTAGAGCCTCCATTTTTGCACTCAGGTCTAAGTCTCATGGCCCTCTATCAGAATCCAGAGTTTTGAGAAGATTGGAGAAACTTAATTTTTCGTCCGAAAAAAAAAAACGTAAGGGGTACCACTGTCGTTTTTTTTTCGGGCCGAATTTTTGAGTTTTGATATCTCAGCTCTGGAAGGGGCTAGAGACTCCATTTTTGCACTCAGGTCTAAGTCTCATGGCCCTCTATCAGAATCCAGAGTTTTGAGAAGATTGGAGAAACTTAATTTTTCGCCTGAAAAAAAAAAAACGTAAGGGGTACCACTGTCGTTTTTTTTTTCGGGCCGAATTTTTGAGTTTTGATATCTCAGCTCTGGAAGGGGCTAGAGCCTCCATTTTTGCTCTCAGGTCTAAGTCTCATTGCCCTCTATCAGAATCCAGAGTTTTGAGAAGATTGGAGAAACTTAATTTTTCGCCCGAAAAAAAAAAAAAAACGTAAGGGGTACCAATGTCGTTTTTTTTTCTGGCCGAATTTTTGAGTTTCGATATCTCAGCTCTGGAAGGGGCTAGAGCCTCCATTTTTGCACTCAGGTCTAAGTATCATTGCCCTCTATCAGAATCCAGAGTTTTGAGAAGATTGGAGAAACTTAATTTTTCGCCTGAAAAAAAAAAAAACGTAAGGGGTACCACTGTCGTTTTTTTTTCTGGCCGAATTTTTGAGTTTCAATATCTCAGCTCTGGAAGTGGCTAGAGCCTCCATTTTTGCTCTCAGGTCTAAGTCTCATGGCCCTCTATCAGAATCCAGAGTTTTGAGAAGATTGGAGAAACTTAATTTTTCGCCCGAAAAAAAACAAAACGTAAGGGGTACCACTGTCGTTTTTTTTTCTGGCCGAATTTTTGAGTTTCGATATCTCAGCTCTGGAAGGGGCTAGAGCCTCCATTTTTGCACTCAGGTCTAAGTATCATTGCCCTCTATCAGAATCCAGAGTTTTGAGAAGATTGGAGAAACTTTATTTTTTGCCCGAAAAAAAAAAACGTAAGGGGTACCACTGTCGTTTTTTTTTTTCAGGCCGAATTTTTGAGTTTCGATATCTCAGCTCTGGAAGGGGCAAGAGCCTCCATTTTTGCACTCAGGTCTAAGTATCATTGCCCTCTATCAGAATCCAGAGTTTTGAGAAGATTGGAGAAACTTTATTTTTCGCCCGAAAAAAAAAAACGTAAGGGGTACCACTGTCGTTTTTTTTTTCAGGCCGAATTTTTGAGTTTCGATATCTCAGCTCTGGAAGGGGCTAGACTCTCCATTTTTGCACTCAGGTCTAAGTCTCATGGCCCTCTATCAGAATCCAGAGTTTTGAGAAGATTGGAGAAACTTAATTTTTCGCCCGAAAAAAAAACGTAAGGGGTACCACTGTCGTTTTTTTTTCGGGCCGAATTTTTGAGTTTTGATATCTCAGCTCTGGAAGGGGCTAGAGCCTCCATTTTTGCGCTCAGGTCTAAGTCTCATGGCCCTCTATCAGAATCCAGAGTTTTGAGAAGATTGGAGAAACTTAATTTTTCGCCTGAAAAAAAAAACGTAAGGGGTACCACTGTCGTTTTTTTTTCTGGCCGAATTTTTGAGTTTCGATATCTCAGCTCTGGAAGGGGCTAGAGCCTCCATTTTTGCACTCAGGTCTAAGTTTCATTGCCCTCTATCAGAATCCAGAGTTTTGAGAAGATTGGAGAAACTTAATTTTTCGCCTGAAAAAAAAAACGTAAGGGGTACCACTGTCGTTTTTTTTTTCAGGCCGAATTTTTGAGTTTCGATATCTCAGCTCTGGAAGGGGCTAGAGCCTCCATTTTTGCACCAGGTCTAAGTCTCATGGCCCTCTATCAGAATCCAGAGTTTTGAGAAGATTGGAGAAATTAAATTTTTCGCCTGAAAAAAAAAACGTAAGGGGTACCACTGTCGTTTTTTTTTTGGGCCGAATTTTTGAGTTTCGATATCTCAGCTCTGGAAGGGGCTAGAGCCTCCATTTTTGCACTCAGGTCTAAGTCTCATGACCCTCTATCAGAATCCAGAGTTTTGAGAAGATTGGAGAAACGTAATTTTTCGCCCGAAAAAAAAAAAGGTAAGGGGTACCACTGTCGTTTTTTTTTTCAGGCCGAATTTTTGAGTTTCGATATCTCAGCTCTGGAAGGGGCTAGAGCCTCCATTTTTGCACTCAGGTCTAAGTCTCATTGCCCTCTATCAGAATCCAGAGTTTTGAGAAGATTGGAGAAACTTAATGTTTCGCCTGAAAAAAAAAACGTAAGGGGTACCACTGTCGTTTTTTTTTTTTCAGGCCGAATTTTTGAGTTTCGATATCTCAGCTCTGGAAGGGGCTAGAGCCTCCATTTTTGCACTCAGGCCTAAGTCTCATGGCCCTCTATCAGAATCCAGAGTTTTGAGAAGATTGGAGAAACTTAATTTTTCGCCCGAAAAAAAAAAAACGTAAGGGGTACCACTGTCGTTTTTTTTTTTCGGGCCGAATTTTTGAGTTTCGATATCTCAGCTCTGGAAGGGGCTAGAGCCTCCATTTTTGCTCTCAGGTCTAAGTTTCATGGCCCTCTATCAGAATCCAGAGTTTTGAGAAGATTGGAGAAACGTAATTTTTCGCCCGAAAAAAAAAAACGTAAGGGGTACCACTGTCGGTTTTTTTTTCGGGCCGAATTTTTGAGTTTCGATATCTCAGCTCTGGAAGGGGCTAGAGACTCCATTTTTGCACTCAGGTCTAAGTCTCATGGCCCTCTATCAGAATCCAGAGTTTTGAGAAGATTGGAGAAACTTAATTTTTCGCCTGAAAAAAAAAACGTAAGGGGTACCACTGTCGTTTTTTTTTTCAGGCCGAATTTTTGAGTTTCGATATCTCAGCTCTGGAAGGGGCTAGAGCCTCCATTTTTGCACCAGGTCTAAGTCTCATGGCCCTCTATCAGAATCCAGAGTTTTGAGAAGATTGGAGAAACTTTATTTTTCGCCCGAAAAAAAAAACGTAAGGGGTACCACTGTCGTTTTTTTTTTTCAGGCCGAATTTTTGAGTTTCGATATCTCAGCTCTGGAAGGGGCTAGACTCTCCATTTTTGCACTCAGGTCTAAGTCTCATGGCCCTCTATCAGAATCCAGAGTTTTGAGAAGATTGGAGAAACTTAATTTTTCGCCCGAAAAAAAAAACGTAAGGGGTACCACTGTCATTTTTTTTTTCTGGCCCAATTTTTGAGTTTCGATATCTCAGCTCTGGAAGGGGCTAGAGCCTCCATTTTTGCACTCAGGTCTAAGTCTCATGGCCCTCTATCAGAATCCAGAGTTTTGAGAAGATTGGAGAAACTTAATTTTTCACCCGAAAAAAAAAAACGTAAGGGGTACCACTGTCGTTTTTTTTTCTGGCCGAATTTTTGAGTTTCGATATCTCAGCTCTGGAAGGGAATAGAGCCTCCATTTTTGCACTCAGGTCTAAGTTTCATTGCCCTCTATCAGAATCCAGAGTTTTGAGAAGATTGGAGAAACTTAATTTTTCGCCTGAAAAAAAAAAACGTAAGGGGTACCACTGTCGTTTTTTTTTCGGGCCGAATTTTTGAGTTTTGATATCTCAGCTCTGGAAGGGGCTAGAGCCTCCATTTTTGCACTCAGGTCTAAGTCTCATTGCCCTCTATCAGAATCCAGAGTTTTGAGAAGATTGGAGAAACTTAATTTTTCGCCTGAAAAAAAAAAAAAACGGAAGGGGTACCATTGTCGTTTTTTTTTTTTCAGGCCGAATTTTTGAGTTTCGATATCTCAGCTCTGGAAGGGGCTAGAGCCTCCATTTTTGCACTCAGGTCTAAGTCTCATTGCCCTCTATCAGAATCCAGAGTTTTGAGAAGATTGGAGAAACTTAATTTTTCGCCCGAAAAAAAAAAAAACGTAAGGGGTACCACTGCCATTTTTTTTCGGGCCGAATTTTTGAGTTTCGATATCTCAGCTCTGGAAGGGGCTAGAGCCTCCATTTTTGCTCTCAGGTCTAAGTTTCATGGCCCTCTATCAGAATCCAGAGTTTTGAGAAGATTGGAGAAACTTAATTTTTCGCCCGAAAAAAAAAACGTAAGGGGTACCACTGTCGTTTTTTTTTTCGGGCCGAATTTTTGAAATTTGATATCTCAGCTCTGGAAGGGGCTAGAGCCTCCATTTTTGCACTCAGGTCTAAGTCTCATGGCCCTCTATCAGAATCCAGAGTTTTGAGAAGATTGGAGAAACTTAATTTTTCGTCCGAAAAAAAAAAAACGTAAGGGGTACCACTGTCGTTTTTTTTTCGGGCCGAATTTTTGAGTTTTGATATCTCAGCTCTGGAAGGGGCTAGAGACTCCATTTTTGCACTCAGGTCTAAGTCTCATGGCCCTCTATCAGAATCCAGAGTTTTGAGAAGATTGGAGAAACTTAATTTTTCGCCTGAAAAAAAAAAACGTAAGGGGTACCACTGTCGTTTTTTTTTTCGGGCCGAATTTTTGAGTTTTGATATCTCAGCTCTGGAAGGGGCTAGAGCCTCCATTTTTGCTCTCAGGTCTAAGTCTCATTGCCCTCTATCAGAATCCAGAGTTTTGAGAAGATTGGAGAAACTTAATTTTTCGCCCGAAAAAAAAAAAAAACGTAAGGGGTACCAATGTCGTTTTTTTTTCTGGCCGAATTTTTGAGTTTCGATATCTCAGCTCTGGAAGGGGCTAGAGCCTCCATTTTTGCACTCAGGTCTAAGTATCATTGCCCTCTATCAGAATCCAGAGTTTTGAGAAGATTGGAGAAACTTTATTTTTCGCCCGAAAAAAAAAAACGTAAGGGGTACCACTGTCGTTTTTTTTTTTCAGGCCGAATTTTTGAGTTTCAATATCTCAGCTCTGGAAGGGGCTAGAGCCTCCATTTTTGCACTCAGGTCTAAGTATCATTGCCCTCTATCAGAATCCAGAGTTTTGAGAAGATTGGAGAAACTTTATTTTTCGCCCGAAAAAAAAAAACGTAAGGGGTACCACTGTCGTTTTTTTTTTTCAGGCCGAATTTTTGAGTTTCGATATCTCAGCTCTGGAAGGGGCTAGACTCTCCATTTTTGCACTCAGGTCTAAGTCTCATGGCCCTCTATCAGAATCCAGAGTTTTGAGAAGATTGGAGAAACTTAATTTTTCGCCCGAAAAAAAAAACGTAAGGGGTACCACTGTCGTTTTTTTTTTCGGGCCGAATTTTTGAGTTTTGATATCTCAGCTCTGGAAGGGGCTAGAGCCTCCATTTTTGCGCTCAGGTCTAAGTCTCATGGCCCTCTATCAGAATCCAGAGTTTTGAGAAGATTGGAGAAACTTAATTTTTCGCCTGAAAAAAAAAAACGTAAGGGGTACCACTGTCGTTTTTTTTTCTGGCCGAATTTTTGAGTTTCAATATCTCAGCTCTGGAAGTGGCTAGAGCCTCCATTTTTGCTCTCAGGTCTAAGTCTCATGGCCCTCTATCAGAATCCAGAGTTTTGAGAAGATTGGAGAAACTTAATTTTTCGCCCGAAAAAAAAAAACGTAAGGGGTACCACTGTCGTTTTTTTTTCTGGCCGAATTTTTGAGTTTCGATATCTCAGCTCTGGAAGGGGCTAGAGCCTCCATTTTTGCACTCAGGTCTAAGTATCATTGCCCTCTATCAGAATCCAGAGTTTTGAGAAGATTGGAGAAACTTTATTTTTCGCCCGAAAAAAAAAAACGTAAGGGGTACCACTGTCGTTTTTTTTTTTTCAGGCCGAATTTTTGAGTTTCGATATCTCAGCTCTGGAAGGGGCTAGAGTCTCCATTTTTGCACTCAGGTCTAAGTATCATTGCCCTCTATCAGAATCCAGAGTTTTGAGAAGATTGGAGAAACTTTATTTTTCGCCCGAAAAAAAAAAACGTAAGGGGTACCACTGTCGTTTTTTTTTTTCAGGCCGAATTTTTGAGTTTCGATATCTCAGCTCTGGAAGGGGCTAGAGTCTCCATTTTTGCACTCAGGTCTAAGTATCATTGCCCTCTATCAGAATCCAGAGTTTTGAGAAGATTGGAGAAACTTAATTTTTCGCCCGAAAAAAAAAAACCGTAAGTGGTACCACTGTCGTTTTTTTTTTTCAGGCCGAATTTTTGAGTTTCGATATCTCAGCTCTGGAAGGGGCTAGAGCCTCCATTTTTGCTCTCAGGTCTAAGTTTCATGGCCCTCTATCAGAATCCAGAGTTTTGAGAAGATTGGAGAAACTTAATTTTTCGCCCGAAAAAAAAAACGTAAGGGGTACCACTGTCGTTTTTTTTTTTCGGGACGAATTTTTGAGTTTCGATATCTCAGCTCTGGAAGGGTCTAGAGCCTCCATTTTTGCACTCAGGTCTAAGTCTCATGGCCCTCTATCAGAATCCAGAGTTTTGAGAAGATTGGAGAAACTTAATTTTTCGCCCGAAAAAAAAAACCGTAAGTGGTACCACTGTCGTTTTTTTTTCGGGCCGAATTTTTGAGTTTCGATATCTCAGCTCTGGAAGGGGCTAGAGCCTCCATTTTTGCTCTCAGGTCTAAGTCTCATGGCCCTCTATCAGAATCCAGAGTTTTGAGAAGATTGGAGAAACTTAATTTTTCGCCCGAAAAAAAAAAAACGTAAGGGGTACCACTGTCGTTTTTTTTTTCGGGCCGAATTTTTGAGTTTCGATATCTCAGCTCTGGAAGGGGCTAGAGCCTCCATTTTTGCACTCAGGTCTAAGTCTCATTGCCCTCTATCAGAATCCAGAGTTTTGAGAAGATTGGAGAAACTTAATTTTTCGCCCGAAAAAAAAAAAACGTAAGTGGTACCACTGTCGTTTTTTTTTTCAGGCCGAATTTTTGAGTTTCGATATCTCAGCTCTGGAAGGGGCTAGAGCCTCCATTTTTGCTCTCAGGTCTAAGTTTCATGGCCCTCTATCAGAATCCAGAGTTTTGAGAAGATTGGAGAAACTTAATTTTTCGCCCGAAAAAAAAAACGTAAGGGGTACCACTGTCGTTTTTTTTTTCGGGCCGAATTTTTGAGTTTCGATATCTCAGCTCTGGAAGGGTCTAGAGCCTCCATTTTTGCACTCAGGTCTAAGTCTCATGGCCCTCTATCAGAATCCAGAGTTTTGAGAAGATTGGAGAAACTTAATTTTTCGCCCGAAAAAAAAAACCGTAAGTGGTACCACTGTTGTTTTTTTTTCGGGCCTAATTTTTGAGTTTCGATATCTCAGCTCTGGAAGGGGCTAGAGCCTCCATTTTTGCTCTCAGGTCTAAGTCTCATGGCCCTCTATCAGAATCCAGAGTTTTGAGAAGATTGGAGAAACTTAATTTTTCGCCCGAAAAAAAAAAACGTAAGGGGTACCACTGTCGTTTTTTTTTCGGGCCGAATTTTTGAGTTTTGATATCTCAGCTCTGGAAGGGGCTAGAGCCTCCATTTTTGCACTCAGGTCTAAGTCTCATGGCCCTCTATCAGAATCCAGAGTTTTGAGAAGATTGGAGAAACTTAATTTTTCGCCCCCTCCCCCCAAAAAAAACGAAAGGGGTACCACTGTCGTTTTTTTTTTTTAGGTCCAAATTTTGAGTTTCGATATCTCAGCTCTGGAAGGGTCTAGAGCCTCCATTTTTGCACTCAGGTTTAAGTCTCATGGCCCTCTATCAGAATCCAGAGTTTTGAGAAGATTGGAGAAACTTAATTTTTCGCCCGAAAAAAAAAACGAAAGGGGTACCACTGTCGTTTTTTTTTGGGGTTGAGTTTTTGAGTTTCGATATCTCAGCTCTGGAAGGTGCTAGAGCCTCCGTTTTTGCACTCAGGTCTAAGTCTCATGGCCCTCTATCAGAATCCAGAGTTTTGAGAAGATTGGAGAAACTTAATTTTTCGCCCGAAAAAAAACAACATAAGGGGTACCACTGTCGTTTTTTTTTTTCGGGCCGAATTTTTGAGTTTTGATATCTCAGCTCTGGAAGGGGATAGAGCCTCCATTTTTGCTCTCAGGTCTAAGTCTCATGGCCCTCTATCAGAATCCAGAGTTTTAAGAAGATTGGAGAAACTTAATTTTTCGCCCGAAAAAAAAAACGTAAGGGGTACCACTGTCGTTTTTTTTTTCGGGCCGAATTTTTGAGTTTCGATATCTCAGCTCTGGAAGGGGCTAGAGACTCCATTTTTGCACTCAGGTCTAAGTCTCATGGCCCTCTATCAGAATCCAGAGTTTTGAGAAGATTGGAGAAACTTAATTTTTCGCCCGAAAAAAAAAAAAAACGTAAGGGGTACCACTGTCGTTTTTTTTTTTCGGGCCGAATTTTTGAGTTTTGATATCTCAGCTCTGGAAGGGGCTAGAGCCTCCATTTTTGCACTCAGGTCTAAGTCTCATTGTCCTCTACCAGAATCCAGAGTTTTGAGAAGATTGGAGAAACTTAATTTTTCGCCTGAAAAAAAAAAAAACGTAAGGGGTACCACTGTCGTTTTTTTTTTCGGGCCGAATTTTTGAGTTTCGATATCTCAGCTCTGGAAGGGGCTAGAGCCTCCATTTTTGCACTCAGGTCTAAGTCTCATGGCCCTCTATCAGAATCCAGAGTTTTGAGAAGATTGGAGAAACTTAATTTTTCGCCCGAAAAAAAAAACGTAAGGGGTACCACTGTCGTTTTTTTTTTCGGGCCGAATTTTTGAGTTTTGATATCTCAGCTCTGGAAGGGGCTAGAGCCTCCATTTTTGCGCTCAGGTCTAAGTCTCATGGCCCTCTATCAGAATCCAGAGTTTTGAGAAGATTGGAGAAACTAAATTTTTCGCCTGAAAAAAAAAACGTAAGGGGTACCACTGTCGTTTTTTTTTCTGGCCGAATTTTTGAGTTTCGATATCTCAGCTCTGGAAGGGGCTAGAGCCTCAATTTTTGCACTCAGGTCTAAGTCTCATGGCCCTCTATCAGAATCCAGAGTTTTGAGAAGATTGGAGAAACGTAATTTTTCGCCCGAAAAAAAAAAGGTAAGGGGTACCACTGTCGTTTTTTTTTTCAGGCCGAATTTTTGAGTTTCGATATCTCAGCTCTGGAAGGGGCTAGAGCCTCCATTTTTGCAATCAGGTCTAAGTATCATTGCCCTCTATCAGAATCCAGAGTTTTGAGAAGATTGGAGAAACTTTATTTTTCGCCCGAAAAAAAAAACGTAAGGGGTACCACTGTCGTTTTTTTTTTCAGGCCGAATTTTTGAGTTTCAATATCTCAGCTCTGGAAGGGGCTAGAGCCTCCATTTTTGCACTCAGGTCTAAGTCTCATGGCCCTCTATCAGAATCCAGAGTTTTGAGAAGATTGGAGAAACTTACTTTTTCGCCTGAAAAAAAAAAACGTAAGGGGTACCACTGTCGTTTTTTTTTCGGGCCGAATTTTTGAGTTTCAATATCTCAGCTCTGGAAGGTGCTAGAGCCTCCATTTTTGCACTCAGGTCTAAGTCTCATGGCCCTCTATCAGAATCCAGAGTTTTGAGAAGATTGGAGAAACTTAATTTTTCGCCCGAAAAAAAAAAAAAACGTAAGGGGTACCACTGTCGTTTTTTTTTCAGGCCGAATTTTTGAGTTTCGATATCTCAGCTCTGGAAGGGAATAGAGCCTCCATTTTTGCACTCAGGTCTAAGTCTCATTGCCCTCTATCAGAATCCAGAGTTTTGAGAAGATTTGAGAAACTTAATTTTTCGCCTGAAAAAAAAAACGTAAGGGGTACCACTGTCGTTTTTTTTTTTTCAGGCCGAATTTTTGAGTTTCGATATCTCAGCTCTGGAAGGGGCTAGAGCCTCCATTTTTGCACTCAGGTCTAAGTCTCATTGCCCTCTATCAGAATCCAGAGTTTTGAGAAGATTGGAGAAACTTAATTTTTCGCCCGAAAAAAAAAAAACGTAAGGGGTACCACTGTCGTTTTTTTTTTCGGGCCGAATTTTTGAGTTTCGATATCTCAGCTCTGGAAGGGGCTAGAGCCTCCATTTTTGCTCTCAGGTCTAAGTTTCATGGCCCTCTATCAGAATCCAGAGTTTTGAGAAGATTGGAGAAACTTAATTTTTCGCCCGAAAAAAAAAACGTAAGGGGTACCACTGTCGTTTTTTTTTTCGGGCCGAATTTTTGAAATTTGATATCTCAGCTCTGGAAGGGGCTAGAGCCTCCATTTTTGCACTCAGGTCTAAGTCTCATGGCCCTCTATCAGAATCCAGAGTTTTGAGAAGATTAGAGAAACTTAATTTTTCGCCCGAAAAAAAAACAAAAACGTAAGGGGTACCACTGTCGTTTTTTTTTTTCGGGCCGAATTTTTGAAATTTGATATCTCAGCTCTGGAAGGGGCTAGAGCCTCCATTTTTGCACTCAGGTCTAAGTCTCATGGCCCTCTATCAGAATCCAGAGTTTTGAGAAGATTGGAGAAACTTAATTTTTCGCCCGAAAAAAAAAAACGTAAGGGGTACCACTGTCGTTTTTTTTTTCGGGCCGAATTTTTGAGTTTTGATGTCTCAGCTCTGGAAGGGGCTAGAGACTCCATTTTTGCACTCAGGTCTAAGTCTCATGGCCCTCTATCAGAATCCAGAGTTTTGAGAAGATTGGAGAAACTTAATTTTTCGCCTGAAAAAAAAAAACGTAAGGGGTACCACTGTCGTTTTTTTTTTTCAGGCCGAATTTTTGAGTTTCAATATCTCAGCTCTGGAAGGGGCTAGAGCCTCCATTTTTGCACTCAGGTCTAAGTCTCATTGCCCTCTATCAGAATCCAGAGTTTTGAAAAGATTGGAGAAACTTACTTTTTCGCCTGAAAAAAAAAAACGTAAGGGGTACCACTGTCGTTTTTTTTTCGGGCCGAATTTTTGAGTTTCGATACCTCAGCTCTGGAAGGGGCTAGAGCCTCCATTTTTGCACTCAGGTCTAAGTCTCATTGCCCTCTATCAGAATCCAGAGTTTTGAGAAGATTGGAGAAACTTAATTTTTCGCCTGAAAAAAAAACCGTAAGGGGTACCACTGTCGTTTTTTTTTTTCAGGCCGAATTTTTGAGTTTCGATATCTCAGCTCTGGAAGGGGCTAGAGCCTCCATTTTTGCACTCAGGCCTAAGTCTCATGGCCCTCTATCAGAATCCAGAGTTTTGAGAAGATTGGAGAAACTTAATTTTTCGCCCGAAAAAAAAAAAACGTAAGGGGTACCACTGTCGTTTTTTTTTTCGGGCCGAATTTTTGAGTTTCGATATCTCAGCTCTGGAAGGGGCTAGAGCCTCCATTTTTGCACTCAGGTCTAAGTCTCATTGCCCTCTATCAGAATCCAGAGTTTTGAGAAGATTGGAGAAACTTAATTTTTCGCCCGAAAAAAAAAAAACGTAAGGGGTACCACTGCCATTTTTTTTTTCGGGCCGAATTTTTGAGTTTCGATATCTCAGCTCTGGAAGGGGCTAGAGCCTCCATTTTTGCTCTCAGGTCTAAGTTTCATGGCCCTCTATCAGAATCCAGAGTTTTGAGAAGATTGGAGAAACTTAATTTTTCGCCCGAAAAAAAAAACGTAAGGGGTACCACTGTCGTTTTTTTTTTCGGGCCGAATTTTTGAAATTTGATATCTCAGCTCTGGAAGGGGCTAGAGCCTCCATTTTTGCACTCAGGTCTAAGTCTCATGGCCCTCTATCAGAATCCAGAGTTTTGAGAAGATTGGAGAAACTTAATTTTTCGCCCGAAAAAAAAAAAAACGTAAGTGGTACCACTGTCGTTTTTTTTTTCGGGCCGAATCTTTGAGTTTCGATATCTCAGCTCTGGAAGGGGCTAGAGCCTCCATTTTTGCTCTCAGGTCTAAGTCTCATGGCCCTCTATCAGAATCCAGAGTTTTGAGAAGATTGGAGAAACTTAATTTTTCGCCCGAAAAAAAACAACATAAGGGGTACCACTGTCGTTTTTTTTTTCGGGCCGAATTTTTGAGTTTTGAAATCTCAGCTCTGGAAGGGGCTAGAGCCTCAATTTTTGCACTCAGGTCTAAGTCTCATGGCCCTCTATCAGAATCCAGAGTTTTGAGAAGATTGGAGAAACTTAATTTTTCGCCTGAAAAAAAAAAACGTTAGGGGTACCACTGTCGTTTTTTTTTTTCGGGCCGAATTTTTGAGTTTCGATATCTCAGCTCTGGAAGGGGCTAGAGCCTCCATTTTTGCTCTCAGGTCTAAGTTTCATGGCCCTCTATCAGAATCCAGAGTTTTGAGAAGATTGGAGAAACGTAATTTTTCGCCCGGAAAAAAAAAACGTAAGGGGTACCACTGTCGGTTTTTTTTCGGGCCGAATTTTTGAGTTTTGATATCTCAGCTCTGGAAGGGGATAGAGCCTCCATTTTTGCTCTCAGGTCTAAGTCTCATGGCCCTCTATCAGAATCCAGAGTTTTAAGAAGATTGGAGAAACTTAATTTTTCGCCCGAAAAAAAAAACGTAAGGGGTACCACTGTCGTTTTTTTTTTCGGGCCGAATTTTTGAGTTTCGATATCTCAGCTCTGGAAGGGGCTAGAGACTCCATTTTTGCACTCAGGTCTAAGTCTCATGGCCCTCTATCAGAATCCAGAGTTTTGAGAAGATTGGAGAAACTTAATTTTTCGCCCGAAAAAAAAAAAACGTAAGGGGTACCACTGTCGTTTTTTTTTTTCGGGCCGAATTTTTGAGTTTTGATATCTCAGCTCTGGAAGGGGCTAGAGCCTCCATTTTTGCACTCAGGTCTAAGTCTCATTGTCCTCTACCAGAATCCAGAGTTTTGAGAAGATTGGAGAAACTTAATTTTTCGCCTGAAAAAAAAAAAACGTAAGGGGTACCACTGTCGTTTTTTTTTTCGGGCCGAATTTTTGAGTTTCGATATCTCAGCTCTGGAAGGGGCTAGAGCCTCCATTTTTGCACTCAGGTCTAAGTCTCATGGCCCTCTATCAGAATCCAGAGTTTTGAGAAGATTGGAGAAACTTTATTTTTCCCCCGAAAAAAAAAACGTAAGGGGTACCACTGTCGTTTTTTTTTTCAGGCCGAATTTTTGAGTTTCGATATCTCAGCTCTGGAAGGGGCTAGACTCTCCATTTTTGCACTCAGGTCTAAGTCTCATGGCCCTCTATCAGAATCCAGAGTTTTGAGAAGATTGGAGAAACTTAATTTTTCGCCCGAAAAAAAAAAACGTAAGGGGTACCACTGTCGTTTTTTTTTTCGGGCCGAATTTTTGAGTTTTGATATCTCAGCTCTGGAAGGGGCTAGAGCCTCCATTTTTGCGCTCAGGTCTAAGTCTCATGGCCCTCTATCAGAATCCAGAGTTTTGAGAAGATTGGAGAAAGTAAATTTTTCGCCAGAAAAAAAAACGTAAGGGGTACCACTGTCGTTTTTTTTTCTGGCCGAATTTTTGAGTTTCGATATCTCAGCTCTGGAAGGGGCTAGAGCCTCAATTTTTGCACTCAGGTCTAAGTCTCATGGCCCTCTATCAGAATCCAGAGTTTTGAGAAGATTGGAGAAACGTAATTTTTCGCCCGAAAAAAAAAAAGGTAAGGGGTACCACTGTCGTTTTTTTTTTCAGGCCGAATTTTTGAGTTTCGATATCTCAGCTCTGGAAGGGGCTAGAGCCTCCATTTTTGCACTCAGGTCTAAGTCTCATTGCCCTCTATCAGAATCCAGAGTTTTGAGAAGATTGGAGAAACTTAATTTTTCGCCCGAAAAAAAAAAAACGTAAGGGGTACCACTGTCGTTTTTTTTTTCGGGCCGAATTTTTGAGTTTTGATGTCTCAGCTCTGGAAGGGGCTAGAGACTCCATTTTTGCACTCAGGTCTAAGTCTCATGGCCCTCTATCAGAATCCAGAGTTTTGAGAAGATTGGAGAAACTTAATTTTTCGCCTGAAAAAAAAAAACGTAAGGGGTACCACTGTCGTTTTTTTTTTTCAGGCCGAATTTTTGAGTTTCAATATCTCAGCTCTGGAAGGGGCTAGAGCCTCCATTTTTGCACTCAGGTCTAAGTCTCATTGCCCTCTATCAGAATCCAGAGTTTTGAAAAGATTGGAGAAACTTACTTTTTCGCCTGAAAAAAAAAAACGTAAGGGGTACCACTGTCGTTTTTTTTTCGGGCCGAATTTTTGAGTTTCGATACCTCAGCTCTGGAAGGGGCTAGAGCCTCCATTTTTGCACTCAGGTCTAAGTCTCATTGCCCTCTATCAGAATCCAGAGTTTTGAGAAGATTGGAGAAACTTAATTTTTCGCCTGAAAAAAAAACCGTAAGGGGTACCACTGTCGTTTTTTTTTTCAGGCCGAATTTTTGAGTTTCGATATCTCAGCTCTGGAAGGGGCTAGAGCCTCCATTTTTGCACTCAGGCCTAAGTCTCATGGCCCTCTATCAGAATCCAGAGTTTTGAGAAGATTGGAGAAACTTAATTTTTCGCCCGAAAAAAAAAAAACGTAAGGGGTACCACTGTCGTTTTTTTTTTCGGGCCGAATTTTTGAGTTTCGATATCTCAGCTCTGGAAGGGGCTAGAGCCTCCATTTTTGCACTCAGGTCTAAGTCTCATTGCCCTCTATCAGAATCCAGAGTTTTGAGAAGATTGGAGAAACTTAATTTTTCGCCCGAAAAAAAAAAAACGTAAGGGGTACCACTGCCATTTTTTTTTTCGGGCCGAATTTTTGAGTTTCGATATCTCAGCTCTGGAAGGGGCTAGAGCCTCCATTTTTGCTCTCAGGTCTAAGTTTCATGGCCCTCTATCAGAATCCAGAGTTTTGAGAAGATTGGAGAAACTTAATTTTTCGCCCGAAAAAAAAAACGTAAGGGGTACCACTGTCGTTTTTTTTTTCGGGCCGAATTTTTGAAATTTGATATCTCAGCTCTGGAAGGGGCTAGAGCCTCCATTTTTGCACTCAGGTCTAAGTCTCATGGCCCTCTATCAGAATCCAGAGTTTTGAGAAGATTGGAGAAACTTAATTTTTCGCCCGAAAAAAAAAAAAACGTAAGTGGTACCACTGTCGTTTTTTTTTTTCGGGCCGAATCTTTGAGTTTCGATATCTCAGCTCTGGAAGGGGCTAGAGCCTCCATTTTTGCTCTCAGGTCTAAGTCTCATGGCCCTCTATCAGAATCCAGAGTTTTGAGAAGATTGGAGAAACTTAATTTTTCGCCCGAAAAAAAACAACATAAGGGGTACCACTGTCGTTTTTTTTTTTGGGCCGAATTTTTGAGTTTTGAAATCTCAGCTCTGGAAGGGGCTAGAGCCTCAATTTTTGCACTCAGGTCTAAGTCTCATGGCCCTCTATCAGAATCCAGAGTTTTGAGAAGATTGGAGAAACTTAATTTTTCGCCTGAAAAAAAAAAAACGTTAGGGGTACCACTGTCGTTTTTTTTTTTCGGGCCGAATTTTTGAGTTTCGATATCTCAGCTCTGGAAGGGGCTAGAGCCTCCATTTTTGCTCTCAGGTCTAAGTTTCATGGCCCTCTATCAGAATCCAGAGTTTTGAGAAGATTGGAGAAACGTAATTTTTCGCCCGGAAAAAAAAAAACGTAAGGGGTACCACTGTCGGTTTTTTTTCGGGCCGAATTTTTGAGTTTTGATATCTCAGCTCTGGAAGGGGATAGAGCCTCCATTTTTGCTCTCAGGTCTAAGTCTCATGGCCCTCTATCAGAATCCAGAGTTTTAAGAAGATTGGAGAAACTTAATTTTTCGCCCGAAAAAAAAAACGTAAGGGGTACCACTGTCGTTTTTTTTTCGGGCCGAATTTTTGAGTTTCGATATCTCAGCTCTGGAAGGGGCTAGAGACTCCATTTTTGCACTCAGGTCTAAGTCTCATGGCCCTCTATCAGAATCCAGAGTTTTGAGAAGATTGGAGAAACTTAATTTTTCGCCCGAAAAAAAAAAAACGTAAGGGGTACCACTGTCGTTTTTTTTTTTCGGGCCGAATTTTTGAGTTTTGATATCTCAGCTCTGGAAGGGGCTAGAGCCTCCATTTTTGCACTCAGGTCTAAGTCTCATTGTCCTCTACCAGAATCCAGAGTTTTGAGAAGATTGGAGAAACTTAATTTTTCGCCTGAAAAAAAAAAAACGTAAGGGGTACCACTGTCGTTTTTTTTTTCGGGCCGAATTTTTGAGTTTCGATATCTCAGCTCTGGAAGGGGCTAGAGCCTCCATTTTTGCACTCAGGTCTAAGTCTCATGGCCCTCTATCAGAATCCAGAGTTTTGAGAAGATTGGAGAAACTTTATTTTTCCCCCGAAAAAAAAAACGTAAGGGGTACCACTGTCGTTTTTTTTTTCAGGCCGAATTTTTGAGTTTCGATATCTCAGCTCTGGAAGGGGCTAGACTCTCCATTTTTGCACTCAGGTCTAAGTCTCATGGCCCTCTATCAGAATCCAGAGTTTTGAGAAGATTGGAGGAACTTAATTTTTCGCCCGAAAAAAAAAAACGTAAGGGGTACCACTGTCGTTTTTTTTTTCGGGCCGAATTTTTGAGTTTTGATATCTCAGCTCTGGAAGGGGCTAGAGCCTCCATTTTTGCGCTCAGGTCTAAGTCTCATGGCCCTCTATCAGAATCCAGAGTTTTGAGAAGATTGGAGAAAGTAAATTTTTCGCCAGAAAAAAAAACGTAAGGGGTACCACTGTCGTTTTTTTTTCTGGCCGAATTTTTGAGTTTCGATATCTCAGCTCTGGAAGGGGCTAGAGCCTCAATTTTTGCACTCAGGTCTAAGTCTCATGGCCCTCTATCAGAATCCAGAGTTTTGATAAGATTGGAGAAACGTAATTTTTCGCCCGAAAAAAAAAAGGTAAGGGGTACCACTGTCGTTTTTTTTTTCAGGCCGAATTTTTGAGTTTCGATATCTCAGCTCTGGAAGGGGCTAGAGCCTCCATTTTTGCACTCAGGTCTAAGTCTCATTGCCCTCTATCAGAATCCAGAGTTTTGAGAAGATTGGAGAAACTTAATTTTTCGCCCGAAAAAAAAAAAACGTAAGGGGTACCACTGTCGTTTTTTTTTTCGGGCCGAATTTTTGAGTTTCGATATCTCAGCTCTGGAAGGGGCTAGAGCCTCCATTTTTGCTCTCAGGTCTAAGTTTCATGGCCCTCTATCAGAATCCAGAGTTTTGAGAAGATTGGAGAAACTTAATTTTTCGCCCGAAAAAAAAAACGTAAGGGGTACCACTGTCGTTTTTTTTTTCGGGCCGAATTTTTGAAATTTGATATCTCAGCTCTGGAAGGGGCTAGAGCCTCCATTTTTGCACTCAGGTCTAAGTCTCATGGCCCTCTATCAGAATCCAGAGTTTTGAGAAGATTAGAGAAACTTAATTTTTCGCCCGAAAAAAAAACAAAAACGTAAGGGGTACCACTGTCGTTTTTTTTTTTCGGGCCGAATTTTTGAAATTTGATATCTCAGCTCTGGAAGGGGCTAGAGCCTCCATTTTTGCACTCAGGTCTAAGTCTCATGGCCCTCTATCAGAATCCAGAGTTTTGAGAAGATTGGAGAAACTTAATTTTTCGCCCGAAAAAAAAAAACGTAAGGGGTACCACTGTCGTTTTTTTTTTCGGGCCGAATTTTTGAGTTTTGATGTCTCAGCTCTGGAAGGGGCTAGAGACTCCATTTTTGCACTCAGGTCTAAGTCTCATGGCCCTCTATCAGAATCCAGAGTTTTGAGAAGATTGGAGAAACTTAATTTTTCGCCTGAAAAAAAAAACGTAAGGGGTACCACTGTCGTTTTTTTTTTTCAGGCCGAATTTTTGAGTTTCAATATCTCAGCTCTGGAAGGGGCTAGAGCCTCCATTTTTGCACTCAGGTCTAAGTCTCATGGCCCTCTATCAGAATCCAGAGTTTTGAAAAGATTGGAGAAACTTACTTTTTCGCCTGAAAAAAAAAAACGTAAGGGGTACCACTGTCGTTTTTTTTTCGGGCCGAATTTTTGAGTTTCGATACCTCAGCTCTGGAAGGGGCTAGAGCCTCCATTTTTGCACTCAGGTCTAAGTCTCATTGCCCTCTATCAGAATCCAGAGTTTTGAGAAGATTGGAGAAACTTAATTTTTCGCCTGAAAAAAAAACCGTAAGGGGTACCACTGTCGTTTTTTTTTTCAGGCCGAATTTTTGAGTTTCGATATCTCAGCTCTGGAAGGGGCTAGAGCCTCCATTTTTGCACTCAGGCCTAAGTCTCATGGCCCTCTATCAGAATCCAGAGTTTTGAGAAGATTGGAGAAACTTAATTTTTCGCCCGAAAAAAAAAAACGTAAGGGGTACCACTGTCGTTTTTTTTTTCGGGCCGAATTTTTGAGTTTCGATATCTCAGCTCTGGAAGGGGCTAGAGCCTCCATTTTTGCACTCAGGTCTAAGTCTCATTGCCCTCTATCAGAATCCAGAGTTTTGAGAAGATTGGAGAAACTTAATTTTTCGCCCGAAAAAAAAAAAACGTAAGGGGTACCACTGCCATTTTTTTTTTCGGGCCGAATTTTTGAGTTTCGATATCTCAGCTCTGGAAGGGGCTAGAGCCTCCATTTTTGCTCTCAGGTCTAAGTTTCATGGCCCTCTATCAGAATCCAGAGTTTTGAGAAGATTGGAGAAACTTAATTTTTCGCCCGAAAAAAAAAACGTAAGGGGTACCACTGTCGTTTTTTTTTTCGGGCCGAATTTTTGAAATTTGATATCTCAGCTCTGGAAGGGGCTAGAGCCTCCATTTTTGCACTCAGGTCTAAGTCTCATGGCCCTCTATCAGAATCCAGAGTTTTGAGAAGATTGGAGAAACTTAATTTTTCGCCCGAAAAAAAAAAAAAACGTAAGTGGTACCACTGTCGTTTTTTTTTTCGGGCCGAATCTTTGAGTTTCGATATCTCAGCTCTGGAAGGGGCTAGAGCCTCCATTTTTGCTCTCAGGTCTAAGTCTCATGGCCCTCTATCAGAATCCAGAGTTTTGAGAAGATTGGAGAAACTTAATTTTTCGCCCGAAAAAAAACAACATAAGGGGTACCACTGTCGTTTTTTTTTTCGGGCCGAATTTTTGAGTTTTGAAATCTCAGCTCTGGAAGGGGCTAGAGCCTCAATTTTTGCACTCAGGTCTAAGTCTCATGGCCCTCTATCAGAATCCAGAGTTTTGAGAAGATTGGAGAAACTTAATTTTTCGCCTGAAAAAAAAAAAACGTTAGGGGTACCACTGTCGTTTTTTTTTTTCGGGCCGAATTTTTGAGTTTCGATATCTCAGCTCTGGAAGGGGCTAGAGCCTCCATTTTTGCTCTCAGGTCTAAGTTTCATGGCCCTCTATCAGAATCCAGAGTTTTGAGAAGATTGGAGAAACGTAATTTTTCGCCCGGAAAAAAAAAACGTAAGGGGTACCACTGTCGGTTTTTTTTCGGGCCGAATTTTTGAGTTTTGATATCTCAGCTCTGGAAGGGGATAGAGCCTCCATTTTTGCTCTCAGGTCTAAGTCTCATGGCCCTCTATCAGAATCCAGAGTTTTAAGAAGATTGGAGAAACTTAATTTTTCGCCCGAAAAAAAAAACGTAAGGGGTACCACTGTCGTTTTTTTTTTTCGGGCCGAATTTTTGAGTTTTGATATCTCAGCTCTGGAAGGGGCTAGAGCCTCCATTTTTGCACTCAGGTCTAAGTCTCATTGTCCTCTACCAGAATCCAGAGTTTTGAGAAGATTGGAGAAACTTAATTTTTCGCCTGAAAAAAAAAAAACGTAAGGGGTACCACTGTCGTTTTTTTTTTCGGGCCGAATTTTTGAGTTTCGATATCTCAGCTCTGGAAGGGGCTAGAGCCTCCATTTTTGCACTCAGGTCTAAGTCTCATGGCCCTCTATCAGAATCCAGAGTTTTGAGAAGATTGGAGAAACTTTATTTTTCCCCCGAAAAAAAAAACGTAAGGGGTACCACTGTCGTTTTTTTTTTCAGGCCGAATTTTTGAGTTTCGATATCTCAGCTCTGGAAGGGGCTAGACTCTCCATTTTTGCACTCAGGTCTAAGTCTCATGGCCCTCTATCAGAATCCAGAGTTTTGAGAAGATTGGAGAAACTTAATTTTTCGCCCGAAAAAAAAAAACGTAAGGGGTACCACTGTCGTTTTTTTTTTCGGGCCGAATTTTTGAGTTTTGATATCTCAGCTCTGGAAGGGGCTAGAGCCTCCATTTTTGCGCTCAGGTCTAAGTCTCATGGCCCTCTATCAGAATCCAGAGTTTTGAGAAGATTGGAGAAAGTAAATTTTTCGCCAGAAAAAAAAACGTAAGGGGTACCACTGTCGTTTTTTTTTCTGGCCGAATTTTTGAGTTTCGATATCTCAGCTCTGGAAGGGGCTAGAGCCTCAATTTTTGCACTCAGGTCTAAGTCTCATGGCCCTCTATCAGAATCCAGAGTTTTGAGAAGATTGGAGAAACGTAATTTTTCGCCCGAAAAAAAAAAGGTAAGGGGTACCACTGTCGTTTTTTTTTTCAGGCCGAATTTTTGAGTTTCGATATCTCAGCTCTGGAAGGGGCTAGAGCCTCCATTTTTGCAATCAGGTCTAAGTATCATTGCCCTCTATCAGAATCCAGAGTTTTGAGAAGATTGGAGAAACTTTATTTTTCGCCCGAAAAAAAAAACGTAAGGGGTACCACTGTCGTTTTTTTTTTCAGGCCGAATTTTTGAGTTTCAATATCTCAGCTCTGGAAGGGGCTAGAGCCTCCATTTTTGCACTCAGGTCTAAGTCTCATGGCCCTCTATCAGAATCCAGAGTTTTGAGAAGATTGGAGAAACTTACTTTTTCGCCTGAAAAAAAAAAACGTAAGGGGTACCACTGTCGTTTTTTTTTCGGGCCGAATTTTTGAGTTTCAATATCTCAGCTCTGGAAGGTGCTAGAGCCTCCATTTTTGCACTCAGGTCTAAGTCTCATGGCCCTCTATCAGAATCCAGAGTTTTGAGAAGATTGGAGAAACTTAATTTTTCGCCCGAAAAAAAAAAAAACGTAAGGGGTACCACTGTCGTTTTTTTTTCAGGCCGAATTTTTGAGTTTCGATATCTCAGCTCTGGAAGGGAATAGAGCCTCCATTTTTGCACTCAGGTCTAAGTCTCATTGCCCTCTATCAGAATCCAGAGTTTTGAGAAGATTGGAGAAACTTAATTTTTCGCCTGAAAAAAAAAACGTAAGGGGTACCACTGTCGTTTTTTTTTTTTCAGGCCGAATTTTTGAGTTTCGATATCTCAGCTCTGGAAGGGGCTAGAGCCTCCATTTTTGCACTCAGGTCTAAGTCTCATTGCCCTCTATCAGAATCCAGAGTTTTGAGAAGATTGGAGAAACTTAATTTTTCGCCCGAAAAAAAAAAAAAACGTAAGGGGTACCACTGTCGTTTTTTTTTTCGGGCCGAATTTTTGAGTTTCGATATCTCAGCTCTGGAAGGGGCTAGAGCCTCCATTTTTGCTCTCAGGTCTAAGTTTCATGGCCCTCTATCAGAATCCAGAGTTTTGAGAAGATTGGAGAAACTTAATTTTTCGCCCGAAAAAAAAAACGTAAGTGGTACCACTGTCGTTTTTTTTTTCGGGCCGAATCTTTGAGTTTCGATATCTCAGCTCTGGAAGGGGCTAGAGCCTCCATTTTTGCTCTCAGGTCTAAGTCTCATGGCCCTCTATCAGAATCCAGAGTTTTGAGAAGATTGGAGAAACTTAATTTTTCGCCCGAAAAAAAACAACATAAGGGGTACCACTGTCGTTTTTTTTTTCGGGCCGAATTTTTGAGTTTTGAAATCTCAGCTCTGGAAGGGGCTAGAGCCTCAATTTTTGCACTCAGGTCTAAGTCTCATGGCCCTCTATCAGAATCCAGAGTTTTGAGAAGATTGGAGAAACTTAATTTTTCGCCTGAAAAAAAAAAACGTTAGGGGTACCACTGTCGTTTTTTTTTTTCGGGCCGAATTTTTGAGTTTCGATATCTCAGCTCTGGAAGGGGCTAGAGCCTCCATTTTTGCTCTCAGGTCTAAGTTTCATGGCCCTCTATCAGAATCCAGAGTTTTGAGAAGATTGGAGAAACGTAATTTTTCGCCCGGAAAAAAAAAACGTAAGGGGTACCACTGTCGGTTTTTTTTCGGGCCGAATTTTTGAGTTTTGATATCTCAGCTCTGGAAGGGGATAGAGCCTCCATTTTTGCTCTCAGGTCTAAGTCTCATGGCCCTCTATCAGAATCCAGAGTTTTAAGAAGATTGGAGAAACTTAATTTTTCGCCCGAAAAAAAAAACGTAAGGGGTACCACTGTCGTTTTTTTTTTCGGGCCGAATTTTTGAGTTTCGATATCTCAGCTCTGGAAGGGGCTAGAGACTCCATTTTTGCACTCAGGTCTAAGTCTCATGGCCCTCTATCAGAATCCAGAGTTTTGAGAAGATTGGAGAAACTTAATTTTTCGCCCGAAAAAAAAAAAAACGTAAGGGGTACCACTGTCGTTTTTTTTTTTCGGGCCGAATTTTTGAGTTTTGATATCTCAGCTCTGGAAGGGGCTAGAGCCTCCATTTTTGCACTCAGGTCTAAGTCTCATTGTCCTCTACCAGAATCCAGAGTTTTGAGAAGATTGGAGAAACTTAATTTTTCGCCTGAAAAAAAAAAAACGTAAGGGGTACCACTGTCGTTTTTTTTTTCGGGCCGAATTTTTGAGTTTCGATATCTCAGCTCTGGAAGGGGCTAGAGCCTCCATTTTTGCACTCAGGTCTAAGTCTCATGGCCCTCTATCAGAATCCAGAGTTTTGAGAAGATTGGAGAAACTTTATTTTTCCCCCGAAAAAAAAAACGTAAGGGGTACCACTGTCGTTTTTTTTTTCAGGCCGAATTTTTGAGTTTCGATATCTCAGCTCTGGAAGGGGCTAGACTCTCCATTTTTGCACTCAGGTCTAAGTCTCATGGCCCTCTATCAGAATCCAGAGTTTTGAGAAGATTGGAGAAACTTAATTTTTCGCCCGAAAAAAAAAAACGTAAGGGGTACCACTGTCGTTTTTTTTTTCGGGCCGAATTTTTGAGTTTTGATATCTCAGCTCTGGAAGGGGCTAGAGCCTCCATTTTTGCGCTCAGGTCTAAGTCTCATGGCCCTCTATCAGAATCCAGAGTTTTGAGAAGATTGGAGAAAGTAAATTTTTCGCCAGAAAAAAAAACGTAAGGGGTACCACTGTCGTTTTTTTTTCTGGCCGAATTTTTGAGTTTCGATATCTCAGCTCTGGAAGGGGCTAGAGCCTCAATTTTTGCACTCAGGTCTAAGTCTCATGGCCCTCTATCAGAATCCAGAGTTTTGAGAAGATTGGAGAAACGTAATTTTTCGCCCGAAAAAAAAAAAGGTAAGGGGTACCACTGTCGTTTTTTTTTTCAGGCCGAATTTTTGAGTTTCGATATCTCAGCTCTGGAAGGGGCTAGAGCCTCCATTTTTGCACTCAGGTCTAAGTCTCATTGCCCTCTATCAGAATCCAGAGTTTTGAGAAGATTGGAGAAACTTAATTTTTCGCCCGAAAAAAAAAAAACGTAAGGGGTACCACTGTCGTTTTTTTTTTCGGGCCGAATTTTTGAGTTTCGATATCTCAGCTCTGGAAGGGGCTAGAGCCTCCATTTTTGCTCTCAGGTCTAAGTTTCATGGCCCTCTATCAGAATCCAGAGTTTTGAGAAGATTGGAGAAACTTAATTTTTCGCCCGAAAAAAAAAACGTAAGGGGTACCACTGTCGTTTTTTTTTTCGGGCCGAATTTTTGAAATTTGATATCTCAGCTCTGGAAGGGGCTAGAGCCTCCATTTTTGCACTCAGGTCTAAGTCTCATGGCCCTCTATCAGAATCCAGAGTTTTGAGAAGATTAGAGAAACTTAATTTTTCGCCCGAAAAAAAAAACAAAAACGTAAGGGGTACCACTGTCGTTTTTTTTTTTCGGGCCGAATTTTTGAAATTTGATATCTCAGCTCTGGAAGGGGCTAGAGCCTCCATTTTTGCACTCAGGTCTAAGTCTCATGGCCCTCTATCAGAATCCAGAGTTTTGAGAAGATTGGAGAAACTTAATTTTTCGCCCGAAAAAAAAAAACGTAAGGGGTACCACTGTCGTTTTTTTTTTCGGGCCGAATTTTTGAGTTTTGATGTCTCAGCTCTGGAAGGGGCTAGAGACTCCATTTTTGCACTCAGGTCTAAGTCTCATGGCCCTCTATCAGAATCCAGAGTTTTGAGAAGATTGGAGAAACTTAATTTTTCGCCTGAAAAAAAAAACGTAAGGGGTACCACTGTCGTTTTTTTTTTTCAGGCCGAATTTTTGAGTTTCAATATCTCAGCTCTGGAAGGGGCTAGAGCCTCCATTTTTGCACTCAGGTCTAAGTCTCATGGCCCTCTATCAGAATCCAGAGTTTTGAAAAGATTGGAGAAACTTACTTTTTCGCCTGAAAAAAAAAAACGTAAGGGGTACCACTGTCGTTTTTTTTTCGGGCCGAATTTTTGAGTTTCGATACCTCAGCTCTGGAAGGGGCTAGAGCCTCCATTTTTGCACTCAGGTCTAAGTCTCATTGCCCTCTATCAGAATCCAGAGTTTTGAGAAGATTGGAGAAACTTAATTTTTCGCCTGAAAAAAAAACCGTAAGGGGTACCACTGTCGTTTTTTTTTTCAGGCCGAATTTTTGAGTTTCGATATCTCAGCTCTGGAAGGGGCTAGAGCCTCCATTTTTGCACTCAGGCCTAAGTCTCATGGCCCTCTATCAGAATCCAGAGTTTTGAGAAGATTGGAGAAACTTAATTTTTCGCCCGAAAAAAAAAAAACGTAAGGGGTACCACTGTCGTTTTTTTTTTCGGGCCGAATTTTTGAGTTTCGATATCTCAGCTCTGGAAGGGGCTAGAGCCTCCATTTTTGCACTCAGGTCTAAGTCTCATTGCCCTCTATCAGAATCCAGAGTTTTGAGAAGATTGGAGAAACTTAATTTTTCGCCCGAAAAAAAAAAAACGTAAGGGGTACCACTGCCATTTTTTTTTTCGGGCCGAATTTTTGAGTTTCGATATCTCAGCTCTGGAAGGGGCTAGAGCCTCCATTTTTGCTCTCAGGTCTAAGTTTCATGGCCCTCTATCAGAATCCAGAGTTTTGAGAAGATTGGAGAAATTTAATTTTTCGCCCGAAAAAAAAAACGTAAGGGGTACCACTGTCGTTTTTTTTTTCGGGCCGAATTTTTGAAATTTGATATCTCAGCTCTGGAAGGGGCTAGAGCCTCCATTTTTGCACTCAGGTCTAAGTCTCATGGCCCTCTATCAGAATCCAGAGTTTTGAGAAGATTGGAGAAACTTAATTTTTCGCCCGAAAAAAAAAAAAACGTAAGTGGTACCACTGTCGTTTTTTTTTTCGGGCCGAATCTTTGAGTTTCGATATCTCAGCTCTGGAAGGGGCTAGAGCCTCCATTTTTGCTCTCAGGTCTAAGTCTCATGGCCCTCTATCAGAATCCAGAGTTTTGAGAAGATTGGAGAAACTTAATTTTTCGCCCGAAAAAAAACAACATAAGGGGTACCACTGTCGTTTTTTTTTTCGGGCCGAATTTTTGAGTTTTGAAATCTCAGCTCTGGAAGGGGCTAGAGCCTCAATTTTTGCACTCAGGTCTAAGTCTCATGGCCCTCTATCAGAATCCAGAGTTTTGAGAAGATTGGAGAAACTTAATTTTTCGCCTGAAAAAAAAAAACGTTAGGGGTACCACTGTCGTTTTTTTTTTTCGGGCCGAATTTTTGAGTTTCGATATCTCAGCTCTGGAAGGGGCTAGAGCCTCCATTTTTGCTCTCAGGTCTAAGTTTCATGGCCCTCTATCAGAATCCAGAGTTTTGAGAAGATTGGAGAAACGTAATTTTTCGCCCGGAAAAAAAAAACGTAAGGGGTACCACTGTCGGTTTTTTTTCGGGCCGAATTTTTGAGTTTTGATATCTCAGCTCTGGAAGGGGATAGAGCCTCCATTTTTGCTCTCAGGTCTAAGTCTCATGGCCCTCTATCAGAATCCAGAGTTTTAAGAAGATTGGAGAAACTTAATTTTTCGCCCGAAAAAAAAAACGTAAGGGGTACCACTGTCGTTTTTTTTTTCGGGCCGAATTTTTGAGTTTCGATATCTCAGCTCTGGAAGGGGCTAGAGACTCCATTTTTGCACTCAGGTCTAAGTCTCATGGCCCTCTATCAGAATCCAGAGTTTTGAGAAGATTGGAGAAACTTAATTTTTCGCCCGAAAAAAAAAAAACGTAAGGGGTACCACTGTCGTTTTTTTTTTTCGGGCCGAATTTTTGAGTTTTGATATCTCAGCTCTGGAAGGGGCTAGAGCCTCCATTTTTGCACTCAGGTCTAAGTCTCATTGTCCTCTACCAGAATCCAGAGTTTTGAGAAGATTGGAGAAACTTAATTTTTCGCCTGAAAAAAAAAAAACGTAAGGGGTACCACTGTCGTTTTTTTTTTCGGGCCGAATTTTTGAGTTTCGATATCTCAGCTCTGGAAGGGGCTAGAGCCTCCATTTTTGCACTCAGGTCTAAGTCTCATGGCCCTCTATCAGAATCCAGAGTTTTGAGAAGATTGGAGAAACTTTATTTTTCCCCCGAAAAAAAAAACGTAAGGGGTACCACTGTCGTTTTTTTTTTTCAGGCCGAATTTTTGAGTTTCGATATCTCAGCTCTGGAAGGGGCTAGACTCTCCATTTTTGCACTCAGGTCTAAGTCTCATGGCCCTCTATCAGAATCCAGAGTTTTGAGAAGATTGGAGAAACTTAATTTTTCGCCCGAAAAAAAAAAACGTAAGGGGTACCACTGTCGTTTTTTTTTTCGGGCCGAATTTTTGAGTTTTGATATCTCAGCTCTGGAAGGGGCTAGAGCCTCCATTTTTGCGCTCAGGTCTAAGTCTCATGGCCCTCTATCAGAATCCAGAGTTTTGAGAAGATTGGAGAAAGTAAATTTTTCGCCAGAAAAAAAAACGTAAGGGGTACCACTGTCGTTTTTTTTTCTGGCCGAATTTTTGAGTTTCGATATCTCAGCTCTGGAAGGGGCTAGAGCCTCAATTTTTGCACTCAGGTCTAAGTCTCATGGCCCTCTATCAGAATCCAGAGTTTTGAGAAGATTGGAGAAACGTAATTTTTCGCCCGAAAAAAAAAAAGGTAAGGGGTACCACTGTCGTTTTTTTTTTCAGGCCGAATTTTTGAGTTTCGATATCTCAGCTCTGGAAGGGGCTAGAGCCTCCATTTTTGCGCTCAGGTCTAAGTCTCATGGCCCTCTATCAGAATCCAGAGTTTTGAGAAGATTGGAGAAACTTAATTTTTCGCCCGAAAAAAAAAAAACGTAAGGGGTACCACTGTCGTTTTTTTTTCAGGCCGAATTTTTGAGTTTCGATATCTCAGCTCTGGAAGGGAATAGAGCCTCCATTTTTGCACTCAGGTCTAAGTCTCATTGCCCTCTATCAGAATCCAGAGTTTTGAGAAGATTGGAGAAACTTAATTTTTCGCCTGAAAAAAAAAACGTAAGGGGTACCACTGTCGTTTTTTTTTTTTCAGGCCGAATTTTTGAGTTTCGATATCTCAGCTCTGGAAGGGGCTAGAGCCTCCATTTTTGCACTCAGGTCTATGTCTCATTGCCCTCTATCAGAATCCAGAGTTTTGAGAAGATTGGAGAAACTTAATTTTTCGCCCGAAAAAAAAAAAAAAAACGTAAGGGGTACCACTGTCGTTTTTTTTTTCGGGCCGAATTTTTGAGTTTCGATATCTCAGCTCTGGAAGGGGCTAGAGCCTCCATTTTTGCTCTCAGGTCTAAGTTTCATGGCCCTCTATCAGAATCCAGAGTTTTGAGAAGATTGGAGAAACTTAATTTTTCGCCCGAAAAAAAAAACGTAAGGGGTACCACTGTCGTTTTTTTTTTCGGGCCGAATTTTTGAAATTTGATATCTCAGCTCTGGAAGGGGCTAGAGCCTCCATTTTTGCACTCAGGTCTAAGTCTCATGGCCCTCTATCAGAATCCAGAGTTTTGAGAAGATTGGAGAAACTTAATTTTTCGCCCGAAAAAAAAAAACGTAAGGGGTACCACTGTCGTTTTTTTTTTCGGGCCGAATTTTTGAGTTTTGATGTCTCAGCTCTGGAAGGGGCTAGAGACTCCATTTTTGCACTCAGGTCTAAGTCTCATGGCCCTCTATCAGAATCCAGAGTTTTGAGAAGATTGGAGAAACTTAATTTTTCGCCTGAAAAAAAAAACGTAAGGGGTACCACTGTCGTTTTTTTTTTCAGGCCGAATTTTTGAGTTTCAATATCTCAGCTCTGGAAGGGGCTAGAGCCTCCATTTTTGCACTCAGGTCTAAGTCTCATGGCCCTCTATCAGAATCCAGAGTTTTGAAAAGATTGGAGAAACTTACTTTTTCGCCTGAAAAAAAAAAACGTAAGGGGTACCACTGTCGTTTTTTTTTCGGGCCGAATTTTTGAGTTTCGATACCTCAGCTCTGGAAGGGGCTAGAGCCTCCATTTTTGCACTCAGGTCTAAGTCTCATTGCCCTCTATCAGAATCCAGAGTTTTGAGAAGATTGGAGAAACTTAATTTTTCGCCTGAAAAAAAAACCGTAAGGGGTACCACTGTCGTTTTTTTTTTCAGGCCGAATTTTTGAGTTTCGATATCTCAGCTCTGGAAGGGGCTAGAGCCTCCATTTTTGCACTCAGGCCTAAGTCTCATGGCCCTCTATCAGAATCCAGAGTTTTGAGAAGATTGGAGAAACTTAATTTTTCGCCCGAAAAAAAAAAACGTAAGGGGTACCACTGTCGTTTTTTTTTTCGGGCCGAATTTTTGAGTTTCGATATCTCAGCTCTGGAAGGGGCTAGAGCCTCCATTTTTGCACTCAGGTCTAAGTCTCATTGCCCTCTATCAGAATCCAGAGTTTTGAGAAGATTGGAGAAACTTAATTTTTCGCCCGAAAAAAAAAAACGTAAGGGGTACCACTGCCATTTTTTTTTTCGGGCCGAATTTTTGAGTTTCGATATCTCAGCTCTGGAAGGGGCTAGAGCCTCCATTTTTGCTCTCAGGTCTAAGTTTCATGGCCCTCTATCAGAATCCAGAGTTTTGAGAAGATTGGAGAAACTTAATTTTTCGCCCGAAAAAAAAAACGTAAGGGGTACCACTGTCGTTTTTTTTTTCGGGCCGAATTTTTGAAATTTGATATCTCAGCTCTGGAAGGGGCTAGAGCCTCCATTTTTGCACTCAGGTCTAAGTCTCATGGCCCTCTATCAGAATCCAGAGTTTTGAGAAGATTGGAGAAACTTAATTTTTCGCCCGAAAAAAAAAAAAAACGTAAGTGGTACCACTGTCGTTTTTTTTTTCGGGCCGAATCTTTGAGTTTCGATATCTCAGCTCTGGAAGGGGCTAGAGCCTCCATTTTTGCTCTCAGGTCTAAGTCTCATGGCCCTCTATCAGAATCCAGAGTTTTGAGAAGATTGGAGAAACTTAATTTTTCGCCCGAAAAAAAACAACATAAGGGGTACCACTGTCGTTTTTTTTTTCGGGCCGAATTTTTGAGTTTTGAAATCTCAGCTCTGGAAGGGGCTAGAGCCTCAATTTTTGCACTCAGGTCTAAGTCTCATGGCCCTCTATCAGAATCCAGAGTTTTGAGAAGATTGGAGAAACTTAATTTTTCGCCTGAAAAAAAAAAACGTTAGGGGTACCACTGTCGTTTTTTTTTTTCGGGCCGAATTTTTGAGTTTCGATATCTCAGCTCTGGAAGGGGCTAGAGCCTCCATTTTTGCTCTCAGGTCTAAGTTTCATGGCCCTCTATCAGAATCCAGAGTTTTGAGAAGATTGGAGAAACGTAATTTTTCGCCCGGAAAAAAAAAACGTAAGGGGTACCACTGTCGGTTTTTTTTCGGGCCGAATTTTTGAGTTTTGATATCTCAGCTCTGGAAGGGGATAGAGCCTCCATTTTTGCTCTCAGGTCTAAGTCTCATGGCCCTCTATCAGAATCCAGAGTTTTAAGAAGATTGGAGAAACTTAATTTTTCGCCCGAAAAAAAAAACGTAAGGGGTACCACTGTCGTTTTTTTTTTCGGGCCGAATTTTTGAGTTTCGATATCTCAGCTCTGGAAGGGGCTAGAGACTCCATTTTTGCACTCAGGTCTAAGTCTCATGGCCCTCTATCAGAATCCAGAGTTTTGAGAAGATTGGAGAAACTTAATTTTTCGCCCGAAAAAAAAAAAAACGTAAGGGGTACCACTGTCGTTTTTTTTTTTCGGGCCGAATTTTTGAGTTTTGATATCTCAGCTCTGGAAGGGGCTAGAGCCTCCATTTTTGCACTCAGGTCTAAGTCTCATTGTCCTCTACCAGAATCCAGAGTTTTGAGAAGATTGGAGAAACTTAATTTTTCGCCTGAAAAAAAAAAAACGTAAGGGGTACCACTGTCGTTTTTTTTTTCGGGCCGAATTTTTGAGTTTCGATATCTCAGCTCTGGAAGGGGCTAGAGCCTCCATTTTTGCACTCAGGTCTAAGTCTCATGGCCCTCTATCAGAATCCAGAGTTTTGAGAAGATTGGAGAAACTTTATTTTTCCCCCGAAAAAAAAAACGTAAGGGGTACCACTGTCGTTTTTTTTTTCAGGCCGAATTTTTGAGTTTCGATATCTCAGCTCTGGAAGGGGCTAGACTCTCCATTTTTGCACTCAGGTCTAAGTCTCATGGCCCTCTATCAGAATCCAGAGTTTTGAGAAGATTGGAGAAACTTAATTTTTCGCCCGAAAAAAAAAAACGTAAGGGGTACCACTGTCGTTTTTTTTTTCGGGCCGAATTTTTGAGTTTTGATATCTCAGCTCTGGAAGGGGCTAGAGCCTCCATTTTTGCGCTCAGGTCTAAGTCTCATGGCCCTCTATCAGAATCCAGAGTTTTGAGAAGATTGGAGAAACTAAATTTTTCGGCAGAAAAAAAAACGTAAGGGGTACCACTGTCGTTTTTTTTTCTGGCCGAATTTTTGAGTTTCGATATCTCAGCTCTGGAAGGGGCTAGAGCCTCAATTTTTGCACTCAGGTCTAAGTCTCATGGCCCTCTATCAGAATCCAGAGTTTTGAGAAGATTGGAGAAACGTAATTTTTCGCCCGAAAAAAAAAAGGTAAGGGGTACCACTGTCGTTTTTTTTTTCAGGCCGAATTTTTGAGTTTCGATATCTCAGCTCTGGAAGGGGCTAGAGCCTCCATTTTTGCGCTCAGGTCTAAGTCTCATGGCCCTCTATCAGAATCCAGAGTTTTGAGAAGATTGGAGAAACTTAATTTTTCGCCCGAAAAAAAAAAAACGTAAGGGGTACCACTGTCGTTTTTTTTTCAGGCCGAATTTTTGAGTTTCGATATCTCAGCTCTGGAAGGGAATAGAGCCTCCATTTTTGCACTCAGGTCTAAGTCTCATTGCCCTCTATCAGAATCCAGAGTTTTGAGAAGATTGGAGAAACTTAATTTTTCGCCTGAAAAAAAAAACGTAAGGGGTACCACTGTCGTTTTTTTTTTTTCAGGCCGAATTTTTGAGTTTCGATATCTCAGCTCTGGAAGGGGCTAGAGCCTCCATTTTTGCACTCAGGTCTAAGTCTCATTGCCCTCTATCAGAATCCAGAGTTTTGAGAAGATTGGAGAAACTTAATTTTTCGCCCGAAAAAAAAAAAAAAAAACGTAAGGGGTACCACTGTCGTTTTTTTTTTCGGGCCGAATTTTTGAGTTTCGATATCTCAGCTCTGGAAGGGGCTAGAGCCTCCATTTTTGCTCTCAGGTCTAAGTTTCATGGCCCTCTATCAGAATCCAGAGTTTTGAGAAGATTGGAGAAACTTAATTTTTCGCCCGAAAAAAAAAACGTAAGGGGTACCACTGTCGTTTTTTTTTTCGGGCCGAATTTTTGAAATTTGATATCTCAGCTCTGGAAGGGGCTAGAGCCTCCATTTTTGCACTCAGGTCTAAGTCTCATGGCCCTCTATCAGAATCCAGAGTTTTGAGAAGATTGGAGAAACTTAATTTTTCGCCCGAAAAAAAAAAAAACGTAAGGGGTACCACTGTCGTTTTTTTTTTCGGGCCGAATTTTTGAAATTTGATATCTCAGCTCTGGAAGGGGCTAGAGCCTCCATTTTTGCACTCAGGTCTAAGTCTCATGGCCCTCTATCAGAATCCAGAGTTTTGAGAAGATTGGAGAAACTTAATTTTTCGCCCGAAAAAAACAAAACGTAAGGGGTACCACTGTCGTTTTTTTTTTCGGGCCGAATTTTTGAGTTTTGATGTCTCAGCTCTGGAAGGGGCTAGAGCCTCCATTTTTGCACTCAGGTCTAAGTCTCATGGCCCTCTATCAGAATCCAGAGTTTTGAAAAGATTGGAGAAACTTACTTTTTCGCCTGAAAAAAAAAAAACGTAAGGGGTACCACTGTCGTTTTTTTTTCGGGCCGAATTTTTGAGTTTCGATACCTCAGCTCTGGAAGGGGCTAGAGCCTCCATTTTTGCACTCAGGTCTAAGTCTCATTGCCCTCTATCAGAATCCAGAGTTTTGAGAAGATTGGAGAAACTTAATTTTTCGCCCGAAAAAAAAAAACGTAAGGGGTACCACTGTCGTTTTTTTTTTCGGGCCGAATTTTTGAGTTTCGATATCTCAGCTCTGGAAGGGGCTAGAGCCTCCATTTTTGCACTCAGGTCTAAGTCTCATTGCCCTCTATCAGAATCCAGAGTTTTGAGAAGATTGGAGAAACTTAATTTTTCGCCCGAAAAAAAAAAAACGTAAGGGGTACCACTGCCATTTTTTTTTTCGGGCCGAATTTTTGAGTTTCGATATCTCAGCTCTGGAAGGGGCTAGAGCCTCCATTTTTGCTCTCAGGTCTAAGTTTCATGGCCCTCTATCAGAATCCAGAGTTTTGAGAAGATTGGAGAAACTTAATTTTTCGCCCGAAAAAAAAAACGTAAGGGGTACCACTGTCGTTTTTTTTTTCGGGCCGAATTTTTGAAATTTGATATCTCAGCTCTGGAAGGGGCTAGAGCCTCCATTTTTGCACTCAGGTCTAAGTCTCATGGCCCTCTATCAGAATCCAGAGTTTTGAGAAGATTGGAGAAACTTAATTTTTCGCCCGAAAAAAAAAAAAACGTAAGTGGTACCACTGTCGTTTTTTTTTTCGGGCCGAATCTTTGAGTTTCGATATCTCAGCTCTGGAAGGGGCTAGAGCCTCCATTTTTGCTCTCAGGTCTAAGTCTCATGGCCCTCTATCAGAATCCAGAGTTTTGAGAAGATTGGAGAAACTTACTTTTTCGCCTGAAAAAAAAAAAAACGTAAGGGGTACCACTGTCGTTTTTTTTTCGGGCCGAATTTTTGAGTTTCAATATCTCAGCTCTGGAAGGTGCTAGAGCCTCCATTTTTGCACTCAGGTCTAAGTCTCATGGCCCTCTATCAGAATCCAGAGTTTTGAGAAGATTGGAGAAACTTAATTTTTCGCCCGAAAAAAAAAAAACGTAAGGGGTACCACTGTCGTTTTTTTTTCAGGCCGAATTTTTGAGTTTCGTTATCTCAGCTCTGGAAGGGAATAGAGCCTCCATTTTTGCACTCAGGTCTAAGTCTCATTGCCCTCTATCAGAATCCAGAGTTTTGAGAAGATTGGAGAAACTTAATTTTTCGCCTGAAAAAAAAACGTAAGGGGTACCACTGTCGTTTTTTTTTTTTCAGGCCGAATTTTTGAGTTTCGATATCTCAGCTCTGGAAGGGGCTAGAGCCTCCATTTTTGCACTCAGGTCTAAGTCTCATGGCCCTCTATCAGAATCCAGAGTTTTGAGAAGATTGGAGAAACTTAATTTTTCGCCCGAAAAAAAAAAAACGTAAGGGGTACCACTGTCGTTTTTTTTTTCGGGCCGAATTTTTGAGTTTTGATATCTCAGCTCTGGAAGGGGCTAGAGCCTCCATTTTTGCGCTCAGGTCTAAGTCTCATGGCCCTCTATCAGAATCCAGAGTTTTGAGAAGATTGGAGAAACTTAATTTTTCGCCTGAAAAAAAAAACGTAAGGGGTACCACTGTCGTTTTTTTTTCTGGCCGAATTTTTGAGTTTCGATATCTCAGCTCTGGAAGGGGCTAGAGCCTCCATTTTTGCACTCAGGTCTAAGTTTCATTGCCCTCTATCAGAATCCAGAGTTTTGAGAAGATTGGAGAAACTTAATTTTTCGCCTGAAAAAAAAAACGTAAGGGGTACCACTGTCGTTTTTTTTTTCAGGCCGAATTTTTGAGTTTCGATATCTCAGCTCTGGAAGGGGCTAGAGCCTCCATTTTTGCACCAGGTCTAAGTCTCATGGCCCTCTATCAGAATCCAGAGTTTTGAGAAGATTGGAGAAACTTTATTTTTCGCCCAAAAAAAAAACGTAAGGGGTACCACTGTCGTTTTTTTTTTTCAGGCCGAATTTTTGAGTTTCGATATCTCAGCTCTGGAAGGGGCTAGACTCTCCATTTTTGCACTCAGGTCTAAGTCTCATGGCCCTCTATCAGAATCCAGAGTTTTGAGAAGATTGGAGAAACTTAATTTTTCGCCCGAAAAAAAAAACGTAAGGGGTACCACTGTCGTTTTTTTTTCGGGCCGAATTTTTGAGTTTTGATATCTCAGCTCTGGAAGGGGCTAGAGCCTCCATTTTTGCACTCAGGTCTAAGTCTCATGGCCCTCTATCAGAATCCAGAGTTTTGAGAAGATTGGAGAAACTTAATTTTTCGCCCGAAAAAAAAAAAACGTAAGGGGTACCACTGTCGTTTTTTTTTCAGGCCGAATTTTTGAGTTTCGATATCTCAGCTCTGGAAGGGAATAGAGCCTCCATTTTTGCACTCAGGTTTAAGTCTCATGGCCCTCTATCATAATCCAGAGTTTTGAGAAGATTGGAGAAACTTAATTTTTCGCCCCCCCCAAAAAAAAAAACGAAAGGGGTACCACTGTCGGGGTTTTTTTTGGGTTGAAATTGAGTTTCGATATTTCAGCTCTAGAAGGGTCTAGAGCCTTCATTTTTGCACTCAGGTTTAAGTCTCATGGCCCTCTATCAGAATCCAGTGTTTTGAGAAGATTGGAGAAACTTAATTTTTCGCCCGAAAAAAAAAAAACGAAAGGGGTACCACTTTTTTTGGGGGGGGGGGGGGGTCGAATTTTAGAGTTTCGATATCTCAGCTCTGGAAGGGTCTAGAGCCTCCATTTTTGCACTCAGGTTTAAGTCTCATGGCCCTCTATCAGAATACAGAGTTTTAAGAAGATTGGATAAACTTAATTTTCCTACCGAAAAAAAAAAACGAAAGGGGTACCACTGTCGTTTTTTTTTGGGTTGAATTTTTGAGTTTTGATATCTCAGCTCTGGAAGGGTCTAGAGCCTCCATTTTTGCACTCAGGTTTAAGTCTCATGGCCCTCTATCAGAATACAGAGTTTTGAGAAGATTGGAGAAACTTAATTTTTCGCCCCCCCCCCCGAAAAAAACGAAAGGGGTACCACTGTCGTTTTTTTTTTGGGGTCGAAATTTTGAGTTTCGATATTTCAGCTCTAGAAGGGTCTAGAGCCTCCATTTTTGCACTCAGGTTTAAGTCTCATGGCCCTCTATCATAATCCAGAGTTTTAAGAAGATTGGATAAACTTAATTTTTCACCCGAAAAAAAAAAAACGAAAGGGGTAACACTGTCGTTTTTTTTTCGGGCCGAATTTTTGAGTTTTGATATCTCAGCTCTGGGGGGTCTAGAGCCTCCATTTTTGCACTCAGGTTTAAGTCTCATGGCCCTCTATCAGAATCCAGAGTTTTGAGAAGATTGGAGAAACTTAATTTTTTTGCCCGAAAAAAAAAAAAAAAACGAAAGGGGTACCACTGTCGTTTTTTTTTTTTTTTGGGTCGAATTTTTGAGTTTCAAAATCTCAGCTCTGGAAGGGGCTAGAGCCTCAATTTTTGCACTCAGGTTTAAGTCTCATGGCCCTTCTATCAGAATCCAGAGTTTTGAGAAGATTGGAGAAACTTAATTTTTCGCCCCCCCCCCCAAAAAAAAACGAAAGGGGTACCACTGTCGGGGTTTTTTTTTGGGTTGAAATTGAGTTTCGATATTTCAGCTCTAGAAGGGTCTAGAGCCTTCATTTTTGCACTCAGGTTTAAGTCTCATGGCCCTCTATCAGAATCCAGAGTTTTGAGAAGATTGGAGAAACTTAATTTTTTTGCCCGAAAAAAAAAAAAAAAACGAAAGGGGTACCACTGTCGTTTTTTTTTTTTTTTTGGGTCGAATTTTTGAGTTTCAAAATCTCAGCTCTGGAAGGGGCTAGAGCCTCAATTTTTGCACTCAGGTTTAAGTGTCATGGCCCTTCTATCAGAATCCAGAGTTTTGAGAAGATTGGAGAAACTTAATTTTTCGCCCCCCCCCCCCCCCCCCCAAAAAAAAAAAAACGAAAGGGGTACCACTGTCGTTTTTTTTTTGGGGTCGAAATTTTGAGTTTCGATATCTCCGCTCTGGAAGGGTCTAGAGCCTCCATTTTTGCACTCAGGTTTAAGTCTCATGGCCCTCTATCAGGATACAGAGTTTTAAGAAGATTGGATAAACTTAATTTTTCACCCGAAAAAAAAAAAACGAAAGGGGTAACACTGTCGTTTTTTTTTCGGGCCGAATTTTTGAGTTTTGATATCTCAGCTCTGGGGGGTCTAGAGCCTCCATTTTTGCACTCAGGTTTAAGTCTCATGGTCCTCTATCAGAATACAGAGTTTTGAGAAGATTGGAGAAACTTAATTTTTCGCCCCAAAAAAAAAAAAAACGAAAGGGGTACCACTGTCGTTTTTTTTTTTTTGGTTCGAATTTTTGAGTTTTGATATCTCAGCTCTGGAAGGGTCTGCCTCCATTTTTGCACTCAGGTTTAAATCTCATGGCCCTCTATCAGAATCCAGAGTTTTGAGAAGATTGGAGAAACTTAATTTTTTTGCCCGAAAAAAAAAAAAAAAAACGAAAGGGGTACCACTGTCGTTTTTTTTTTTTTTTTTGGGTCGAATTTTTGAGTTTCAAAATCTCAGCTCTGGAAGGGGCTAGAGCCTCAATTTTTGCACTCAGGTTTAAGTGTCATGGCCCTTCTATCAGAATCCAGAGTTTTGAGAAGATTGGAGAAACTTAATTTTTCGCCCCCCCAACCCATCCCCCCCCCCCCCCCATAATATAACATAATAATATGTTAAAACCCAATTGATGATCCAGAAGAAGCCAATGGCACAAAAATGCAAATTCTCATCTGGATTTTAGAACAATGAGCTGATCAACTCTATTGAAATAGGCTAGTGCATTTATTTGAGAGGATGATACAGTTGAATTTTAGTAACCACAGCGGGATCCGGCTCTGTTGTTGTTGACCGGACTCGCTGACTTCATTGAGTGATTTCATCTCTTTGATCAGTGATCTGTGCTCAGGTTACGGGAGCGAGAGCGAACCCTTGAGAGATCAAAGACAAACAATTCCAACCTCATCTGAAGTTGCACAGAATTAAGCGACTGGATTAACTCGTCCTCAGTTGAATACTAGGCTGTCCCAGAGCGAGTGTTTGACAGTCAGGGTGCAATGAACTGCATTGATGATATCGACAGTATTTAATAAATTATATTATTTTGCAGCTCTTGATTTTGATTGGCAATTTCAACAATAAGTAGTAATATATTTTTTTTAAATGAAAGCTATACTTGATCACTGTCCATGACAACATAATAGTGCAACACTATATACTATATATATATATATATATATATATATATATATATATATATACATATATATATATACTAAACTAAACTAAAAAACGGCAATTGTAGCCTGACCTTACATACAATAACCAAATGTTAATGATATTAATCACATTCTTTAGTAACCTAACAAAATTAATTTATATTAATTTATATTTCAACGCATTCTCACCCCAAGGCGTCACCTTTGACCATGCTTCAATATTTGACGTTTTAGGCGCCCTTTAGCGTCACTTACATGACGCGATCCTACGGCGTCATCCAACTGACGCTAAAGGAAAGCGTCTGTTAGAGGACGCGGTTAGGTTTAGGTGTGGGGTGGGGGTAGGGTACACGCGATCCTATGGCGTCATCTAACTGACGCTAAAGGGCGCCTAAAGCGTCAGATATTGAAGCATGTCCAAATGCTTCCCAAGGCGTCAGTTGGGTGACGCCTTGGGAGTGAGAATGGGCTGTATATTTATATCTCATTTATATCTCTTTTATCACTCTGCCAGCTGAAGAAACAATAGAGACAATAAAATGCACGAGAACTTAAAATAAAAGGAAGATTAGCACATAGAAGAAATATATAACTTTTATATAACAAAAACGGATTGCAGATAAACTAAAATACATACATTAATAATGTATTCGCAGTATTTTATCTTTTTTTCTTGGCACAAGCTTTACAAGCTTAAATCATTATTTTGCGTCCACATTTTAATTTATTTGGTGATATAAGGGGAACAGGTAAATTTAGCTCAAATTGAATTATTAATTAATATGGAGAATTTTGAAAGAATCACTATTTTTACGGCCAGACAAATGACTCATCCAGGGCTCATCAGTTGAAAGGGCCGTAAAAGAAAGAAAAGTAAGTGAGACATGAGTAGCCTGGTTAGATGGCTTGAATAAAGCTTGGTGTGATTATTTTTCCTCATCCGTCTTGGTTTGTTTTGGAATGATCAGATGAATTTTGATATGTCAAAAGTCTCGATTTCAACCCTGTGTTTAAGAGGTCAGACAGAGGTCAATTATTATTATTATAATTATTATTAGCGGTCAAATCTGTGTCACCGTGAGGAAATGAATTGCATGCCCACTTTAAAACGAGCGTTCGTAAATATTTCAAATAAAAATTGCGCTCATGCGGTCCTTATAAGCTAACAACGTCATGCCATAAATGATAGGAAACCTGTAGAAAACCCAGCAACGGCAATTATTAGATTCTCTTCCATTTTCTCGGATCTTATGTTTTGGTAGGAATGAAAGTTTACATTGTATGTTTCTCCGGAATCAGCCAGCGCGAAGGACGTCTATATTCGATTGGTTGCTGGCGTTTTGCTGCTGCTTGCGCTGAACCGCGTCACAGCTCATTACCTTAAAGTTAAAGGGTTAGTTCACCCCAAAATGAAAATTCTGTCAGTATTTACTCACCCTCATGTTGTTCCAACCCCGCAAGACCTCCGTTCATCTTCGGAACACAAATTAAGATATTTAAGATATTAAGATCGCTCCTGCATACAGTCCATAGGCTTCTTGGGACTGGCTCTTGCTGTCCTCGAAAAGTCATTAAAGACATCGTTTAAATATTCCAAGTGACTACAGGGGCTCAATCTTAAGTTTATTAAATGACGAGAACACTTTTGTGCGCAAAAATAACGACTTTATTTCAACTATTCGTTTATTTCTCCCTCTGCGCGAGTCAGGTTACTAGTTTAATAGCGTAAGCTTCTGTTATTGTACGTCACACGCATCACACACACATGACCAGCGTCGGCCAATAGTGAGCCTACGTGTGACGTAGCTCTACGCAATCACACTACGTTAACTGACTTACAGGCTCATGGAGAAGGAAGTGAATAGTTGAAATAAAGTCGTTATTTTTGTTGTTTTTTTGCGCACAAAAGTGTTCTCGTCGTTTGATAAACTTAAGATTGAGCCCCTGTAGTCACTTGGACTATTTTAACGATGTCTTTAATGACTTTGAGGACAGCAAGAGCCAGTCCCTCAAGAAGCCTATGGACTGTATGCAGGAGCGATCTTAATATCTTAAATATCTTAATTTGTGTTCCGAAGATGAACGAAGGTCTTACGGGGTTGGAACAACATGAGGGTGAGTAAATACTGACAAAATTTTCATTTTTGGGTGAACTGACCCTTTAAGCTTCTATCAACTTTCCGATTGACGCTCAAAATGGTTAAGATGGCCAAAATGGCCAAAATACGACTCCGATGGATTTGATGCTTCTTGCAGCTGAGAAAAGCCAGCATTGAAAATAAATGAGTTCTGGCTGCTTTGGAAGCTCAAGTCGGCAGCAGTGTGAATGTACAGTTAGTCTGTTTCAAGCTGAATGGTGTCCCAAATGACAGATCATCTGATTTGGGGTCCGCTGTGTTTCACAGTTCTGAAGGAGTCATTTGTGTCTGATTTGCTCCCAGTCATGGATAGTAAGATAATATAGTCAGTCCCATTATTATCACAAAATAACCCCCTTCAGAGCGATACAATGACAATCATGACCTATAAGGAATAACTGACTGTACATTATCATTTACATAACCATTAGCTCAGTAAGACGCAGCTAACAAGATGCCACACACTCTTTTCGTGAAACTGTTTCAGCTTTGGTAATTAGGAGCCCGTTCTCATCCCTAGGCGTCATATACGATGCTTTTACCAAAGTATATGACATCTAACGCACATGGCACCCTTTAGCGTCAAATGAGACGCAGATATATATTGGGTGTGACCTCCTAGTGGTCTAACCCTAACCCTACCCCATACCTTAGCCTACCATAACCGAAGTGTCTCATTTGACGCTAAATGGTACCATATGTGCATTGGATGTCTACGCTTTGGCAAAAGCTTCGTATGTGACGCCTTGGGATGAGAATGCGTTGAAATTAGTCATATGCTCTTCCTCTCTGCTGACTTATCAGGGATCCGTGAGATCTGCAGTTTAGTTTTTAGCGTGTTGTATTATCTTAGCAAGGAGGACATATTTGTTATCACCCAGATCCAGGGTGGCATCTACGCTATAATGACATCTTGATAACTGTGACTTGTCTGGACAATTCTCAACTTCATGGTTCACTAGCAGGAACAGTTATGTGCCCCAGAGTTTGATACGGTAAACCTGAGAGATTTGATGCCAATGTGTCAGACTGAGTTTCTTTCTCTCTGCAAGCCTCATTGAGCTGAGGAACATGTGGCATGTCCTGGCATTCAGTTCTCAACTTATGTCCAGTCCGAGAGGAATTTGTTAATAGCTCTACCCCATGATTGTGAAGCCATCTGTTCTGAAACAAGTTGTCAAGGGGAAAAAGTGAATTTGTAAGTGTTGTAATTTTACACGCTTCTTTCAATCATTTCTCAGTTCAAAGAAAAGTGGTTTTATCAGTTACATACAGCTCACAGAATGGTTTGGACTTCACACTGTGCACTGTGGAAAATGTAGTGAACTTATGATTCACAGCAGGACGTTTTTATGAGACGTGGATGACCATTTTATACAGAAGGCAATCTTGGCGACAATGAGTGGGGAGGGGCAAACAAGCCTTTCACCACTCAGCATCTGTTGTCCCTGGTTTTCATATACCTCGCTTCTCCCTTGATGATAAAATAATGGGGCAATTTTACACATCGGAGCATGATTTCCATGCCCAATTGTCATGTCTCAGGCGTCTACAGATCAGACATACAGGCAGAGCCACAAAATACCCCTTACAGTTTCTCATTTAGCAGTGCTTTCTCAATTGTTCTATTTATGTTTTTAATATGACACAAAATAAAATTGTTCACCCCGAAAATTCTGCATTAATTTACAATGAATGTCAGTGGGGTTATTATTATATTTTATTATATTTTATGATATTATACAACAGTTCTTTCTGGTTCTCGAATCTGATTGGCTGATTGCCATTTCCATCTGTGCGATATTCCAACGCATTCCCATCCCAAGGCGTCATATACTAGCCCTTTTGCCAATGCGTATACATCCAACGCACATGGCACCCTTTAGCATCAATTTAACACGCTTCGGTTATGGTAGGTTTAGGTCTGGGGTAGGGTTAGGGTTAGACTACTAGGAGGCACCTTCTGCCCCATTTATATCTGCGTCTCATATTGACGCTAAAGGGTGCCATGTGCGTTAGATGTATACGTATTTTACTGACGGTAAAAACCCCTGCCTTCGTCTTCAGGCCTTGGGATGAGAATGGGCTCGATATTCACCAAGTTACAGCACTCTAACCGCTTCAAAGTTTGTATCGCTTCGTTTGCGGTGACTATGATGAAGGTCGAAAAAATCAATTTTTAGTGCTTCTACTGTTAGTGTTTCACGAAATGTGGTTTTAAGAGTTTTTTTTTGTTGTTGTTGAGAATGTAATTATATACACCTCAAATGCGACAAATAGTACCTATTTTACAATCTGTTGAGATGCTTTAACAGATGCGACCATCAGTGGCTGTTCAGCGTTCATGTCAACGCATTCTCACCCCAAGGCGTCACCTTTGACCATGCTTCAATATTTGACGTTTAAGGCGCCCTTTAGCGTCACTTACATGACGCGATCCTACGGCGTCATCTAACTGACGCTAAAGGAAAGCGTCAGTTAGAGGACGCGGTTAGGTTTAGGTGTGGGGTGGGGGTAAGGTACACGCGATCCTAGGGCGTCATCTAACTGACGCTAAAGGCCGCCTAAAGCGTCAGATATTGAAGCATGTCCAAATGCTTCCCAAGGCGTCAGTTAAGTGACGCCTTGGGGGTGAGAATGGGCTGTTCATGTAGCCGCAGAGAACAGCGTCATCTCAACCAGTCCTTCAGGAATTTGCCTATTGGTTAGCATAAACATGAGATATAATTAATTTGGGGTATATCAAACGGGCAATCTTTGGTCAATCTATTACTTTTTCCAGAGCAAATCGATTGGGGAAAATCGTCTTTTATAATGGCTATTGTTGTTAATTTAAATATTGTTGTTCAAGAAATGTTTTATTTTTAATAAATAATATGCTGCATTTGATATTGAGAAAGGATTGTGATATGGATTTTGGTTTTTGGTTATGGATTTCTTTACGAGTGAATCGGAACAAGGAAGTTGTTTTAGTGCTGTCGTGGGAAGGACAAAGGGTGCTTCTCAATAGAGTGCCGAAGTTATGACGTCACTTTCTGTTACAACTCGAAAGTTAGCGGCGCATGGGTTCCCCCAATCGAAAAGCTATGCATTTTAACCAAAGACTTTAAAAAAAAAAAAAAAAGGAATGGAAGCTTTAGCCTTAAGTTCTGCCAGGAAGACTCAGTCGTTGCGTCACTAATTACCTTCTCACCTATCCAATCGTGTCTAAAACTTGCGGTATAAAAGACCTGTACTTACACATGTTTGAGTTTGCAGATGCTGACGCTATCATTAACTTCCATCCTCCCCACCACCTCCAAGATGGTTCCTTCCCTTCCAACCTCCCCACCACCACCAGGATGGTCCCTTCCTATACCTCCCAGGGGGTCGGCTGCGCCCCTGCCTTCGTCTTCTCGCAAGGACATACAGAGTCCGGACCCTCGGATTGCGAGCTATGGATAGGGCCAACGCCAAAGAACTTTATTGCTTGCTGGGCTATCAATTAATGTACTTATTGTTACAGTATTTATTCTCCCGAGTCTTTCTGGTAGAACTGTGTTCAACAAAGAGTTGACCCTTAAACATTTTGTCTGCCAAGATAATCTTTACAAGTTAATTGTATACTTGTATATATAATATACAATTATATAATTGTATATAATTGTAAAATGTATACATTTTGAAGCCTATGTAAAGTTTGTAAAAACACAAGCAGACCCATGAAGTTTAAAAAAAAAAACAAGCTTGTGTTTTATGCAGCCCGTTCTCATCCCAAGGCATATACTGACACTTTTGACATTTCGTACATCCATCACACATGGCACCCTTTAGTGTCAATATGAGACACAGATACATATGGGCCAGAAGGCGCCTCCTAGTGGTCTAACCATTACACAAAAGGGTGCCGTGTGCGTTGGATTTAGATGGAATGTCAACACTATATGACGCCCTAGGATGAGAATGCATTGGTTTTATGTCATAGATCAAAATGTGAAAATATTTAGAGGTATTGTTCACCACAGACCTTATTTCAAGCGATTTAGCAAAAAAACCCATTCAAAAAACCCATAGACTTTAGGGCGAGGGAAGTGCTAAAATGCTTCCTCACTTCTGCGTTTTGGCCTACAAAGCAGTCATATCTTCGGCACTCTCCCTTCTCGTCTCCTCGCTCCTCTGTCCTTCATCCAATGACTTGGAAACCGATCGAGCTCAGCCATCTTGAAGTACATCTCAATTCTCTAATTGCACCGCGAAAACAAGGAGGCGAGGATCGTGGAGAGAGGAGGCTTCCAGAGGAGTTATGAGCTATGAGAGTTTTATCGACGTAACTTGACGTATAAATTCTCCTCCCTCTCACATATTTCAAGACAATCCGTTGTTGTTAATGTTGTTAATGTTATTATCCGTTCTCATCCCAAGGCGCCATATACTGACATCCAACGCACATGGCACCCTTTAGCGTCAATATGAGACACAGATATATATGGGGCAGAAGGCGCCTCCTAATGGTGTAACCCTAAACCTACTCATGCTCTGGGTGCCATATGCGCCTCGGGATGAGCATGTGTTGAGTCAGCAGTACATCCTACCCTATCTCAGGGCCAATTCGTACGAATTCGCACGAGTGATTCAAAAGTGGCTAATTCGTACTAATTCATACGACCTCACTCGTACGAATTTGTACGATTTGTCTAAACCCACGTAACGGTTATGTTTAGGGGCGGGGTCAGGGGTAGGTCATTCGTACGAATTCATACGAATTGGCTAATTCGTAAAATATGTACGATTTAGCAAAATTGTACTAATTCGTGCGAGTGAGGTCGTAGGAATTGTTACGAATTAGCCACCTCGTAAAATTCGTACGAATTCCCTTGAGATCGGGTTGGTATGTCTGTATATCAGCCATATCACAGGTGAGTTGCTAATTTATTTTATATTTTATTTATTTTTTATTTTTTTGCAGCATTAAAATAAATCGTATGGGCCTACTTTAATTAATATAACTTTTATTATTAGATTACTTTCAATTTTTAAGTAAAACAAAACATTTACATTAGCCTTGCACTGTGGTGAACAAAACAGAAGTAAATTGTTAATTGCAATTAACTGTATGAAAATTATCATCAGCAAACAATTCATGATTGTGACAGGCCTATTTTGGACCCCCCTGACATTCATCCAATGTACAAAATCATTTGAATAATCATATTTTTTCATATTTTGCAGAACAATCTCTTTAAAATTTCAGATCTCTGTGCAAAAGCGTAACTGACGTACACCCAACACATTACAAATAATTGTAATTTTTTTTCTGTGTTGTGGCATGAAATGACAGCTAAATTAATTTCTCAGGGCATAATGTGAAAGCATAATAAATGATTAAGAGTAAAATGTCTTCCCTCTTACTTTAAACATTGCGGGCCTCACAGTATGAGGTCTGTCTCCTGTAGTGCAGTGTGGGTTGGAGGCTTGTCTCGAATTTTTCATGGATATTTTTGGAATCATGAAAGAACAGTTCACGAGAGGGCAAGACTTGGCTGTCAATGGTTATTATTCACCAGGGCTAAGGTTGCACTTTTTTCCTACACTGCAGCAGTATGCACACAGAACAGATGTTCATCACAGCGTCTTAAAGGCACATGGGAAAACCAATAAAGACTTTCAAAGGAGCCACTCTACAGGGGTCTATGAATAAACAGACTGGTGTTGGAAATAACGATGGAATGAGGAAAACTACCAAATGATCATAGATAACAAGATTATAAAATTGCTGTATCAAAATGAGATCAACCTAGACCTTACTGCGATGGATCAATTAGTATACAATTGACAATGTGTGACCGCAGGAGGAAAGTGGTGGAGCAGTTTTAATGAGATGGATTTCAACCAATTACACAAAATTCATTTGAATTGATTAGTGGCAAAAAAAAAAAAAAAAAACACTTTTATTAAACTTCTCCTTTCACATGACCAGAACACAACTGTGAAGAGTGCAAATGAAATGAATAAGAGTTTTAAAACCTTTAGAACTTTATTTCGAGATTATTTGAGTTTAAGTTCTTTGAATAAAATTATAAAGCACAAACAGTTTCAGCCTCAGATGGCTCGCCCATTAGACCACAGATGCACAAAGCCTCTTCACTGACCAATTGCAATTTGCATATTGATTTTTATACATTTTTACATAATAAATTAACCCAACTTCTACGAGTAAGGCACAAAGGGGTTTGTTTCAATTCAAATCAATGTAGTAATTTTATAAAATTATGAAATTCTAACATGCAGTGTTATTTTACTGTTGTTGAGATAATATTATAGTTGTTATTGATATTTTGAATAAGATTTTATGTTTCGAATGTCCCTTTTCCTTTTAATTTCAGTTTTTGAAGACATTTTGTTGTCATGTTTATACTTTTTTTTAAATTTCTATATAATTTTTATTCATTTTAGTATAGTTTTTAGCTCATCAAGCTAATTTGGTAACACTTTATAATAACTGCACACTATTAATCATTAGTTAAGCGTGAGTAAACAGTTAATTCATCATTTCTAAAACATTAATAGACATTAATATGCAGTTTATAAATACAGCTATACATGTTTTTTTTCTTGATTTATAAGCATATCTATAATGCGTTTAATGAGTGTATTTTCATACTTTGTTAATGATCAATTAATAATTTCTAAATGAAGTATAGCATTATTTACAAACCAGTTGTTTAAGAGTTGTCAGTCATTCATAAGATCACTTAGAAAGTGTAAGTAAATGTAGTAAATACAGGTAGTTATAAAGCATTTAGTAGTGGTTAGTTAACTATTTTTGTGACCTAATCTAAAGTGAGGACTATTCATGCTTTGTAAAGCATTTATAAAGGCGATTTAAAGACTCGTCAATCTTCTAAACAGTAAAATGTAACAAACACAACGCAGTGATACAGAACATAGAAATATTTAACAGCATTTAAAAATGCTTTACAAGGTATGACTAGTCCTCACTTTAGATGAGCTCACGTACATAGTTAACTGACCACTACTAAATGCTTTATAACTACCCAAATTAACCCTTAATTACAGCATTAATACATGTTAATAAAGCATTTATTAACACATTAAGTTACCATCACTATATGTCTGAATAATAAGATGTATGAATGTACATTTAAATAGTTTATTAATCATTTACTTACTCGCTCTAAGTAATCGTATGAACCACTGAAAACTCTTAAATAACTGGTTAATAAAAAATGCAATTCTTCATTTAGAAATGATAAATTGATCATTAATAAAGGATGAAAATACAATTATGAAACAAATTATAGATATGCTTTTAAATCAAGAAGAAAGCATTTATAGCTGTATTTATGAACTGCTTATTAATGTCTATTAATGCTTTATGAATGATGAATTAATGGTTTACTCATGCTTAACTAATGATTATTAGCGTGTAGTTATTATAAAGTGTTACCGCTAATTTAGCTAAACTAAAATGCAAAATGTTGTTTCGCTTGCTGAAATAAGCTTTTGTGTATTTCATTTTATTACTTTTATAGTTAAAGTTTATTGTATTTAAAGTAGAGTTTGTCATGGTTTTAGTTATAGTTATAATAATAACTCTGATTAGTATTCAATGTTTTAAACGAATCATATATTAAACAATTATGTATCCAAACAAAATGCAAATAATAGGTAGGCTATCCACACAGTGCATTGTGGATGAAATTAATGGTGGGCTGGTTAAAGCCATCAAATCTTTGAAAGAACTTTAGAGTTTTGCTTGGCTGACTAATTATTTATAGATACTATGTCCACTTGATGTCAGTTTGACCATAAGTTGCAGTGGTGTCTAGACCAAGGACTGGCTATGCAAGGCTGATTCAACTAACTCCTACACCCTATTAAAATTCATTCAGTCGAACACATTTTAACATCTGCTCAAAATATAATTGTGTCAAACATTATTTTGAAAGACCAAGAGACTGCATCTCTATAGCACGCATTGTATTTATCATGCAATTTATACATGAAAATTAGTTTTTACATGCAAATGAAACGCAGTTTTCGCATGCATTTGATGCACATTTTATTACTTGTAATACACACGCAGCCCACACCACTAAACCTACCCATGCAAATCCTATGCACGTAAAAACTAATCTTCACATATAAATTTGTACGATAAACACAATGTGTGCTATAGAGAAGCACTTAGTGTGACCGGGTTGTTACTACTTAAATTATTCCTTCTCATTTTTTCCCCAATTTTGCAACATTAACCCAATTATGGGGTTTACCTTCCATGTGAAGCCTCAGGCTCTCTATTGGTTTAAATCTGAGCACAAAAGCTGGATGGTAATTTATTGCAGTCCAAATAAGGAAGGAATTCTCATCACTTCTCAGCATGGAAGATGTCACCTGCGTTTAGTGGTAATATTTTAGCTCATCAGCTGGGTTTGGGCCAAGTTTTTCTATAAATTCTCTGCCTGGAAATCAATTTGTACACAAATACTGCCTTCTTGCATCTCATTTATCAACTGTTAGTTCACCCAAAAAATGAAAATTATGTCTGTAATTACTCACCCTCATGTTGTTCCAACCCCGTAAGATTTTCCTTCAGATAATGACTTATACATTAGGTTGAATCACAGGCGAAGCACTTCTGCTTGGGCACAGAGATATCACACAACACCTGAAATCACCTGAAACTAAAAGAAAAATGGACACAGTGACCCCATAGACTTCAACGGATAAAAGTCAAGTCAAGTAGAAGCACTCACTTCCTGATTGCCAAGCGCACTGCACAGGCTCAAACTGAGCTTGACGATGTAGATGTGACGTGAGCAACCTGTCTGACAGTTGTATGTCTTCTAGTGGCTGTGCCAAGGGGAATCTCAATCATTCCCTTCCGAATCTTGCAGAGACGGAGAGCGATAGTAGAGCTGTCCATGAGCAGCAGCAGGAACAACTTGACTATGACTCTCTATGGGCTTCTCCCTTGACTTTATGCCTCCACATCCCCCCAATTGCGCGCAAGCTTCTCCTGTTTTTACAGTAATTTTTCTGTGCGACAGAGAGACGTGTGTTTTGATGCAACCGTTAGTCTATTTTTACAAAAACTGCTTCTTCTGGGCCATAACGTAAGATACAAGGTATGCATTTTATACATTCATACTTCAGAAATAAACAACTGACAAACTGAGTCTTTAATCACCTTATGTAAAGTTATTCACCATCAAAGTGATGCCAAAATGAATGGGAGTCAATGGAATGCTAACAGCTTGCTAGCTTCGGCTGGTGGATTAATTTTTTTTTAGGTTTTCTAGGTTAGGTTTTTTTTGGGGGGTGGGGGTTATACAAAGGATTTAGTATTTAGCAGCGCTGCCAAACTAAGACAATTAATGCACTGTGACAAAAATGCGTTTGCCCACCTTCTTTTGCACAGACATTGCACTAGTTAGTTAAATGCAAATTTAAAATGGACCTTTATTTATAACTTTTCTTCCAGCAAACATGAATGGTTTATGAAACTGTCTGACCTGATTTCTAATGTGAAATGGAATATGATGACAGAAATAGCACCCCGAATGCCCTTAAACTTCACCATGATAAAGTGTGTCTGCCTTCAAATCTACCCTAGTTGAGTCTCTCTCCATTTGCCCTTTAAAGGACAAGTTCATTTTTTTTTTTTTACACCTAAAGCCCTGTTTGAAGATCGTTTCTGATGAAATAGAACGATTGAAATTCGGACACATGCTGTTGGCCCGAGAATTTTCAGTTTCTGTGGTGGCACTCCCACACCTACACAATGGTTGTAAAGGTGCACTGGAACAATCCTTCATAAAATGCATTAAACTTTAGTTTACAAAGATGTGAAACTCACCGAGTGGTCTGGGGTGTCCACCGATAAGCTCACACAAAAATCACTGCATAAGAGGCTTTCCAACAGATTTTATCGTAGTTTTTGCAACCACAGAAAACGAATGTGTCCAAGTTTCAATCGTAACCGTTCTATTTCATCAGAAACAATCTTAAAACAGGGCTTTAAGTGTAAAATATCAAACTTGTACTTTAATAGAACAGGAAAATAAGGAACCAACTGTGGGTATGAATTAGACCCAAGATGAATGAATGAACTTCCATTTACCATAGCCAAGGCTTGAAGTTCTTCACATCAATTTGGGTGAAAAAGCAAGAAAAGAGTGGAAAGTGAGTGGAAAAATCATACAAAAAGGTTAAAAAAAAGTGGTACTGGCTATACCAATATATTTAGTTCTGTTGCGCAAGGTGTTATACAAACTTCCTGTACATCTTCCTCTCAGACCCCGGTGAGAATTAAAGCCCTACAATATGTAGTACGGTAGTGGACACTTTGTAGGAGCTAGGGGAAATGAGTGAGATCACAGGTGCCCTTTGGAGCTGATAATTCAATAGGGCTACTGAATAATCAGCTGCTGATGCTCTTCGATAATGGAAACACATTTTCTTGTGCCCTTGGCACCAGCTAAAGCCCTGAGCAGAATACCACACCAGAAAATGGGCTTGATCCTATTTTTAGCTGAATCCCAGTGTAAGCCTTACGATGAGATGCATCCTCCGTGGCTTTTTTGGTCAGTCCCTATCTGAAAACCATCTGTTCGAAACATATTTTACATGTTTTGTGCAGAAAAGCATTCAAATTTCCTTCATAACACTCACCTGTAATGCAAGGCAATGAATACACTGACCAGTAATGCACTGGCATTAATGCAGCGGACTTGTGCATTTACATTGTTGACAATGTTCCTCGAGAGGGACCATGAGGCGGCATTAAGTGGGTTTTATGTATTTGGGTCATGTTTGACCCCCTAATTCCTAATAAATTACTATGACTCTCTCTCACCCTATGATAAATGTCCTCTGTGATGTATAGGGGTAAAGGCATGCTAGAGCAGTATTTCTTTTGTCAGTTAACAGAATACTATGGCTTAGTTTAAATCGTAGACTTAACTGCTGCCATTGTGCCCTTGGGATGTTTAACTCCAGATTATTCTATGGCGACTCTGTTTGATCATTAATGATGTCACGACTAGTTTGGAGTACACCATTGCCCCGTACTTTTTGAAACTTTGAGTAGTTTTTATCAAACATGTCTGATAAATAAAGAAGGGCGGAAAGAAATAGCTAAAACATTTGATCATCAATAAACCATGAACATAATATTGTAGTCAGTGTTGTAGTACTCGAGACACGGACTCGGTCTCAAAACCATATTTTAATGGTCTTGGTCTTGTCATGGACTCGTGTCCATTTGGACTCGGAATTGACTCGTACTCAAACATTTTTTTTTTAGGACTCGGAATTATTCCCGAGTCCACTCGAGTTCAATTAAAAATATTTTTCATGATTATTAATGTATGTTAATAAAATATTTCTTTAAATTGATTGACACGCCCAGTGATTGGTGATTTTCTAGTGCGCAACTGCGCATGACAAATTGTAATAAAATGACTTTTAACACCACCTACTATTTGGCCTTTTTACCCTAAACTGATCATATTTTTTAAACTCTAAGTAAATTCAGTAAAAAAAAAAAGGATTTCTCCAAGTAAATAAAAGTAAATTAGGTAATCAACCCTCACTGGTCTCGGTCTCGACTCGGACTCGACCGTCTCTGGTCTTGGACTCGACTCGGACTCGACTCTCTCTGGTCTCGGTGTCGACTCGGACTCGAGTGAGGTGGTCTCGACTACAACACTGATTGTAGTGCTTTCAAATATAAATTAATGACAAATTCAGATCAGACACATGTTTAAGATCATTCTTGGCACGCTTGAGAACTGACCTGCAGAATGCATGTTCTCCGAAGGCAGAAAGAAATGATTCCATCCCTAATGTTGCAGCTTGAAACAGCATAAATGTGCTAGAGAGAGATCCTATCAGGAACATCGTAAAATATTTAGGAGCGACAACAGAGTTCTCAAGGAGGAGGAAGTAATGACAGTTGTTGCAGCTCTCAGTGGATTCATATCCCCTCGGAAACTAATTTGGTTGTGTGCAATTACACGTTTAAATGGGTCCCAAATGGTTTGATCATGTTTGCCATTCAGTAGCAACCTTGTGTGGCATTTAGGTTTTTCTCTTTATTGCTTGATGGGTCTCTCTATCCTCCTCAATTTTAGTCGTTTTCAGAAGCAAATTCAGACTCAATCAGTTAAGCTTTTTTCAAGTGGTATTGAAATACATTTATATACAACCCGGTCTCATCCCAAGACGTCATATAACTGACGTTTTGGGACGTCTTTTGACCATACGTCAATATTCGCCTTTTTAGGGCCCCCTTAAACGTCGGTAGATGAGGTTATGGGATTCTAACTCTACCCCAGACCTAAACCTAACCCTAAACCTAACCCGTTACCTAACTGACGTTAAAGGTAAAGCGTCAGTTGTATGACGGCCCGGGATCGCCATCTACCGACGTTTAAGGGGGCCCTAAAAAGGCGGATATTGACGTATGGTAAAAATACGCCCCAAGACGTCAGTTATATGACTTTTTGGGATGAGACTGTGTTATTATATAATACCCCCCTAAATAATTAATATCATTACATTAACTATTACACTTTTAACTCCAGATTACTCTATGGCGACATCATATTTGACATTGGTGATGTCACAAATAGTACACCACTGCACCGTAATTTTTGTTTACGTTGTTTTATCCAAACTTGTCTGATGAATGAAGAAAGGAGGGAGAAATGGAACAGCTAAAACATTTGATCATTTATAAACTATGAACCTAATATTGTAGTGCTTTTGTAGTACTGATAAAGTGTTAAAGGAGAACTCCGGCGTAAAATGAACCTTTGGTCTAATAAAACATCGGTACCTATAGTCAACCGTTCTCTGAGATTTGTTTTCATGATAATCGAATGTAAAGAGTTTTATCTAAACTAGCGATTTCTTTTTGCTTATTAAATGCCCCCATTACTAGCGCTATACGCTAAACAGTTTTTAGAGATAAAACTCTTTACATTCGATTATCATGAAAACAAATCTCAGAGAACGGCCGACTAGGTACCAATGTGTTATTAGACCAAAGGTTCATTTTGCGAAGGAGTTCTCCTTTAACTTAATGAGTGCCAGTGTACACCATACCCATACCAGCATTTCCATTGCGAAGTATCACTAAAGTTCCAACGCATTCTCATCCTTTAACGTCATATAGAACGCTATATGCAAAAATATACTACGCACATGGCCCGTTATCGTTAATATAACACGCGCTGTGAGGGCTAAGTTTAGGTGTGGGGTAGGGTCTGCATGTCATATTCACGCTAAAGGATTTATGACGTCTTGGATTCGCGTGTTATATTAACGATAAAGGGTGCCATGTGCACAGTACAGCGCCGTTTTTGCCTAAAGCGTTCTATATGAAGTTAAAGGATGAGAACAAGCTGAAAGTTCTCAATGTTTAACTTTCATTACTTTTAAAAAGTTGTACTGTGCTATGACTAAATAAGCATGTTTATTGTGAAGAATAAAGTATTAGGCTGTTGTTTTGGAGAACTAATCAACTCACTATGCAAAATGCAATTGTGTGCTTGTCATTTATGCATCCCCAAATTACCTCCTAAACAGAAGAGCTGTAATTTCTGTAACCTCATATGCATGTTGAACAGCTATAGAATGTTTGCTTCTGTCTTGCATCATACACATTAACACCCCCCCACCACCACCACCACCACAACCACGCACACACACACACACACACACACACACACACACACACACACACACACACACACACACACAAAAAACTTATGGAATAAACTAACATACACAATAAATTAATGGTGAGAAGTAGACTAGTGAGAAACAAAAGGTTTTTCTAAAGAGACATGTTGATTTATTGTTGGCTTTAGAATGCAGCCCCTTGAGTTAAACTGTAGCAGATGGGAGTATAAATCACAACACACCTGAAATATAACAGTCCATTTGGCCTCAGAAGTCACAAATGCAAGCCTTTGGTCCTCACACTACACTAAATCACTCTGGTCCTCAGCTGGCCAAGGGATTGTCGGTCATTCGTTGGTCGAATGAACTTTGTGCTTTGTTGAAATGGACTATTTTGATGCAATCCATCATGTATCCTTACGATAGATTCACAGAATAGTGTTCAGCACTAGACCACCTCACTGTTGTAACATATACAGTAGGATCCATTGGAAGTGAGCTTACTAAACCCAAGTGCAGTTTTTGGTCCCACTTTATATTAAGTGGCTTTAAGTATCATGTACTTACATTGAAATTAATGATTTGATACAATGGACTTATTGTGTTCATACATTTTTTTTACACTGTACTTAAATACCAGCATGTACTTACAGCTATAATTAATTTATGTAATTACATTTGTAATTACACAGTTGACCCTTCCCTCACACCTTAACCTACCCTTAAACCGACCCATACCACACACACCTGTCCCTAACCTTACCCATATCAACCTCAATAGCAGCAAAAGTGTTTTACAATACAACAGGAACACAATAATACGTTGTTATTTTTTGATGTAAGTACATAGTACTTAAAGCCACTTCATATAAAGTGGGACCGTTTTATTTAATCCAAAATGTGAGCAGATTCACAAAAACAAAGACTTGGCTTGGCAAACCAAGAACTTAAGCATGAACAAACTCACCAACAGATTACACATAACAAAGCTAGACTAGAACAAAGAAAACATGTTTATGTTTTCTATAACTTTGATAACTCACAACTGTGCCACAGTGAAATTAGACAGATGTTAGCATGACTTTGACGTTCAGTTTCTAATTGGCGTTTCCTTTCGAAGTAACTGTCGGATGAATAGATCAAATAAAATGCTCACCTTACATACGCTGGGGTATTTAATCTTCACAGTACCAGCTGTTTATCTAATCACTGTTAATGTTCTTTGAAACTTTACGCTTCACCCACTGTCGCTAATCATGGCAACAAACATCCCATTTTGATAAGTTTTTTCCAATCTACCTCCTAATTAAAACATTTAAATCATAGCCAAAACTTTTCAAAAAAAAAAAAAAAGTTGCATTTTATATCTCATGATTTTGCACTGTGAAACACTGTGACCCATGCGGAATAAGTTACTTCAAAACTGTACACTGTAAAAAACAAAAACAAAAATAAAGTTGTGGTTGCCAGAAAATCACTGGAAAAAATACTGTGGCAATTTTTCCAGTTTTTCAGGATGACTGTATAGTTAACATTTTATAACACCATCAGGGTAACACACATGAGACTATAATAATGCAGTAAATATTAACTAAAAAATTTAAAATGTAACAAAAAACACACACTAATGTACTTTACTGATAATAAAAATAAGAAGAGACAAAACTATTTAATGCACATCACTTCAAACCATAGGTTATATTTTACAGCATTTTAGAGTAAAAATATATATATGTGATGTAAAACCATTTACAGTTTTTCACCATATATTTAGAGTTAACCAATTATCATGACTTTTGTGTAAAGCATGTTTATATTGCATAGGCCTATATATATATATATATATATATAAGCATAAAATATCATAAATATAAGCATATACATACAATAAAACTATATGTATTATTTTTAATGACCATCAAAAGAGAAATTTCTATAATTTACTGTAAAGGTATGGCATGCCAGAGGCAAACCAAATCCCGACCACTTGGGATCAATACTACTACAAATTAAATTTCTGCATAGGATAGAGGAAGAAGTAGAGCCCAAGAGTCTAGTTAGTTAGTGAGTAATCTCAGACAAGGGCAATTGTCTCTGGTCCACCGTTCTTAATTATCGAGATGAGGTTGGAGCCACTAGTGTGAGGGAGTGCAGGAGGTCTGTCAGCCTGGAGCAATGGAGTGAAAACAAAATAAATTGGGGTGGTTTGTGGTAGTGGCTGTGTTTATTATTTGCTCCAGCTCTCTTTAATATGACCCCACCCGCCCCGCCCCCTGTGTAATCAGGATTTGTCAAATTATGCATGGAAATTAATCCTACCTAGTTCGTATGTTTAGTTCCGAAAACGCATTCCCAAATTTAGTTCCCGCATCGTGCACTGGACAGCACCTCCTAAAAAAAAAAAATTAAAAAATATGGACCTGTACTATTTTTGACATCTACAAAATCCCTTTGCTTGTCACACTGAGTGCCAATATTAACAGTATTCTGATGATGGGACATCCCATCAGGATTGTTTGAGGTCCCAAGGCGTCCCCTTTGAGGATGATAAATAGAAGCGTGGCAGCTGTGGCCGAGCACAGCTACTGAATCTCCTGAGTGGTGGAGTGGTGGGAAGCTGATATGTCACCCCACCAATCCTTTCTGCTCCTATGGGAATGAGGAGGAGGGTGAGACCGGGCTTCAGGGAGGGAATTAGTGCCCACCGCAGTAGCTCTGCTGGAAATGCACTCTTCTGTTCCACCAATGGGACTGAATATTAATTTCTATGTGGTTGGTTTCAAGTGATGGATCATCCAAACATAGGGGGAGACTGTGCATGAGTATATTTCACTTCAAGGTCCTTTTCAACTTTTTCCATTAATACAAACAACATCCAAAACCCATTTTCTTTTTTTTTTTCCGGCTTATAGGTTCAGGAGAAAAAAAAAAAAAAAGAAAAAAAAACTTTTTTTGGTTAAGCTTCCTGTCAAAGCTAGTGCGCACATATGCATTTATTCATCTCATTTCAGAATGGAATTCAGTTGTAATTGTTGTACAAATTAAATAATATAATTTTGAATTACTAAGCACAAACATGTTTTGTCTCAGGGGATCTTGAATTAAACCCTTCCGGATAGGAAAAAACATTCTGCATAGTGATTCGTGTTCATCCATACTGATAGAAAAATCAAACAATACACTGACCAGGAGATCATGTATATGCAAGCATGATTCTACAAGATCTAATAAAACCGTTACTTTGTAATAAAACTTTTCAATGTTACAAAAATGTAATTGTGTGTGATATATTACTTTTATTCAGCAGGTCAATGGACTGTCACAAAACACATACTCTTGTGTTATTTGATAAATTATTCAAACTCATATACATATACGCAAACATAGTCACTGGTTTAGTTTCTAAATGAAATGGCTTTTTTAAACAAATCAGTTGAATAGGTGGTTCAGTAATGCACCTCCTGAATGAATCAGTTTGCATCAACAATCGCATACTCTCTGAGGTACTTCTCTTTAAATAACTTATTTTGCGACCATTACAAAAGGTACATTTAATATGTATACGTGTAGTAAGAATGTAATATGAACGTACTTGTCATGCTGTCATAGTGTTGGGTCACTTGCATCACTTCATTGATATTCACAAATCCTCTCATGTGGCCTTGAGAATAATATTATCCGTAGTCCATTTTATCCGTAGGCCTACTTCAAAATCTCACCTAAAATAGTAGGCTGTACTTTTACTTTTTACTGTTACTGTTTTATGAATACCAAGAATTCAGACATCTACTATACTGTTTCCTTTCATCCTGTGAACTCTAAAGTGTCGTCGGGGGAGTTCCTTGATGAATTGGGATCATGCTAGAGAGCCTATTGCCTTTGAGAGAATTAAAAAAGAGCCAATAAACATTGGCGTGCAAGATTCCACGAGCCGCCTACTAGCGCTGGTATATAAGGCGGAAGTAAACATTGCATGCCACTTTTTACTTCAAAGCCTCTCAGTGTGTTCTCTGAACTACTGTTCCATGCCTGGAAGAAGATTGAAGAAAGAAAGAGCCCTCTTGAAGGAAGAAGGTCCTCTGTTTGACTCTGGCAATGCTGCGTTCAAGACTGAGAACCTTGAAACATGGGGGACTCCCTTCAGAAAATCCCCGTTCTAGTTTGTCTGATGTCGATCGAGGCATCGGAGGAAGAGCAGTCATCTTCTGGTGATGACTCAGCGGGACTACCCCCTTCGGGTGTGGTGGCTCCGGTTGAGCTGAACCCTGAGATGGCTGCTATGCTCGAATGGGCGGCCGCGAATGTCGGGCTTGTTTGGAATCCTCCACTGGGTCCCGAACTTTCGCGGCTGGATGATTGTTGTCTTGGAGCGGGCCGTGCTGTTGCCCCCATGGCCCCTGTTGCCCCCATTCTTCCCGGAATTGCATGAGGAGATGAGGAATTCTTGGTTGGCCCCTCTGGCGACCAGGCGTACTCAACCTTGCTCCTCCTTCCTCACCACCCTTGATGGCGGGGAGGGGCACGGGTATGAGGGAATCCCTCCAGTGTGAGGCAGTCTATGGCACCCATGTGGAAACTCCATGTCTGGTCCCTGGACGGGGTGGGGAAGTTCTAGGTGGTCTACCACAGGCAGTGGCAGACACCATCACTACAGCTAGAGCCCCCTCTAGGAGGTGCCTCTAAGCGTTGAAGTGGAACCTATTAATCGAGTGGTGTTCCTCCTGTCAGGAGGACCCCCGAACTTACCCTATCAGAGTCGTGCTTTCCTTCCAACAAGACTGGTTGGAGCTAAGGCTGTCTCCCTCGACCCTCAAAGTGCATGTTGCCGCAATAGCTGCACATCACAATGTAGTATATGTTAAGTCCGTGGGGGAGCACACCTGATCATCAAATTCCTTAATGGGGCTAGGAGGTTAAATCCACTTTGTGTGTTGCACTCTGTACCCTCTTGGGACCTAGCCCTGGTACTTAGGGCTCTTCAAAGTCCTCCCTTTGAGCCTTTGTTGGCAGTAGAGCTTAATATCTGGTCCGTTAAGACAGTGCTCCTGTTGGCATTGGCCTCTTTCAAGAGGGTTGGGGATCGGCAGGCTTTTTCGGTCGACGAATCGTGCCTAGAGTTCGTGGATCAGGTAGTGAACCTGCAAGCGCTGCCCCAGGAGGAGGCAGACCTAGCCCTTGCTTTTCTTTGTCCCGTCCGCTCCCTGCGGGTTTATATTGACAGACCGCAAAGCTTCAGGGACTCATATCAGCTCTTTGTCTGTTTCCGAGGCTAGCAGAAGAGGAAGGCTGTCTCCAAGCAGAGGTTAGCTCACTGGTTAGTGGATGCTATCACCCGAGCCTATGAGGCTATGGGTGAGCCTTGTCCCCCTAGGTTGCGCGCTCACTCTACTAGAGGTACAGGGAACAGAGATGTGTTGTCCCTTCGCCATGTTGCTGTACCTTTGTGGAGGACTGGACTCTGTTCGGCTCCTCAGTGAAAAAGCGTCATGCAATGTTTACTTCTTCCTTTTATACCCCCACTGGTAGGTGGCTTCACCTGGCTTGCTAGCATGATCCCAATTCGTCAGGGAACTGCCCCAATGACACGTCTCTGTTCACTGTACAGGGAACGAGGGTTACATAAGTAACCGAGACATTTCTCGCCTACAATATAGCAGGAACGTAAGTATTTCAATTAATCGTTTGAATGAATAAGTCAAATGCCCTGTAACAATGTAAGACTTGCTTTACATCTTGACAAAACATATGTACTGTAACATATCTGTGAAAGGGCATATCATCTGGAAAATGTTGCATTCTAATTATTGTACACAGCCATCTAATTAAAGGGGCACTTTGCAACTATTTCAAAATCATTTGAATGGTTCAGTAACCCGTTCTGGAGTGAATGGTGGCTTTCCCCGCTCCCCCCAGTATCCCCAGGCGGAAAACCATCCTTGCAATATGAGGACAAACGTCCCGGTAAGTCGGAAACAGTCTTGTGAGAAACGAGAACAAGCGAGAACGAGCGAGAAACACAAACTGCTTTATGGCAATTCGACATAATTCTATAATACTGTGTATGATTTATTACTCACTTGGTAGACACAGGTCCACACGATAGAGTTGCCCGGCTCCGATAATAACAGAAGTACATGAGCAGCGGTAGAAAAGCGGAAGGAAGGCGCCGCAAGTGAGTTTCTTTATGACAATGTTGTGAAATATAGTTACGCCGCACAACTATAGGGGGAGCTGATGAGAACACGTACAACAACAAAAGTGGAAATCAGCGAAGATAAAACTAAAGTTGCCAAGTGCCCCTTTAACATTGTAAAAGAGACGATTTAATCAGATTACTGAATTCCGGGAGGAAGCTAAGTGTGACTATTTTTTTTCGACCCTTAAACATATCAGAATCATCTCCTTGATTTTTGGCGTTCACATAGGGTAATACAACAAAAGTAATCAAGTTTTATCCATTTTTTTATCCAAAAAAAAAAAAAATAATAAAATAAAAATATTTTAAAAGGTTAACGATTTTTGACCGAAGAAGCCCAGAGGGTTAAATATCTTGCATTTTAAGATATTATACAGTGATCGTACAACTAACAATGATATTAAAACACATTTAAGAAATGTGCAATGTGCACAGTAAGTCTCGAGCAATATGTCAGTAAATATGGTTATGGATTTGTACTATGTAATGTATTTTAAATACATTTTGGTACAGTTCTTTTTAATTACAGGGTTGTCAGAGATGATAATCAACAATTAAATAATAACAATTCAATCACAATTCTCTATTTTATTTTAACAGAAATTAACCAGATGTAGCCAATGGTGACCACTGCGAGGATCCATCAAGTTAATTTCAGTTAATTTGATTTCATGTTCATTGTTTTAGTTGTGTTATGTAAAAGCAAGCAGTAATTCAAAGGCAGAGAAAGAAACATTCAGAAATTTGATCCAAACATCCAGCATGTCACAAGAAATTAGAAGAGCCATCCCTCTGAAGATCATGTCACCAAAGATTAATTGGATCTCTGCTCCTCTGAGTATTAGTGATTGGTTTTTAGAAAACACAGGTTTTTATCGCACAGGCTCAGGCAGTGCTCCAGACGTTTCAAAGACTATGGCTTTACAATTATTCTCAACTCTGACTTATTATCTCAGAGTGGCCCAACAAAAAGGGTTGTTTTCCCATCCAGCACGTTCTCTTCTTATTGGCCATCACATTCAACTTACATTTTATACACAATATCATCAGTTACTTTGTCTATTTTTGCTCTACTTTAAACAATTCTAAATGAAGCCACGGCTGAATTCTATACATAAGATTAATTTCTAAGTGAATCAGTATTTTTGAACACAACGATTCAGTGAATGAATCAAATTACTCATGCAGACTCATTAAGACAGTTATAACAATGTACAGTAGCCTGAAGAAAGCTTAAATAGCGACAAAAACATTGGATATTTCAGTTTTCAAATATAACAATTTCATTCAGATTGTAATTGGTAAATGTGATTACATTGCCACTCTTTATATATATATATATTTATATATATATATATATATATATATATATGTGGCTTTGGTTACAAGAGGTAAAAACGATATAGATACTAAATACTGTTTGTTTTCTCACACAAACCGCTCGTTTCGTGTCTTAGGCCATCAGTGTGTACTTACATTTACGAGTCATTAAATCAAGTTTAATTTGGACTTCTCTGTGCATGCTCTTTGAGGTGGTGACCATACACCTCCATTATATGACTGACAGACAAGAACTGTTTGACCTAAAAATATCAAAATTGAAAATACTTTGGAAACAAAGACACCTACATCTTGGATGCCCTCGAGGTAAGCTAAAACATATCAAATAATTAATTTCAGAGTGAAAATACTAATTTTCAATATTTTCAATATTAAGTGCACTCATTGTTTGCACTCATTAAATGTTAATGTTACAGCAAATGAATAATACTATTGAAAACTTTTGCATTGACATTAATTGGCCATCACAATTTAATATATATATATATATGCTTGAAATGCATGCGATTTTTTTTCTCTCATTAAGCTTAAGTATTTTAGCATTAACATTATATAACAGAAATATGTCTGAAAGTTCAAATGAAGCAGAAAGTTCTTTCAGCTCATTAGCAGAATTTCCTTCTGGAGGAAGAATGAAGAAAAAAATCTCTCAGGCAAAAAGGCCCTGCATATAGAGACATTTATTTGCCAAACTTTGTCACAGTGAGGGAAGATACACGTGATGTGGCTCAGATGTCATTGCTGGTGGAGGACATTTCCAGATGAACATATGTGTATCGTTTGCTCTTCAGGGCAAAGATAGATTCATTTGAAAGATTAGCATTAAGGAGCTATTTAAAAGATGGTCATTACTTCAAAATACATATTCTTTTTTTCTGAATTGCTTTGAATAGCTGTTTCACTGCGTAATTGTAATTCTCAGTAGCCTACGGCGGAATATGGATTGCCCCTGTATGCAGGATAAGACAATAAATCCTGCAGGAATAGATATTGATTCAAAGCACAATCTCAGTTAGACGTAGATTACTTTACATGTAATACTGTGACAGCAGACTGTGAGAGACAGTACTTTTGTTGATGGACTTCTCTGAAGTGAATAGAATACATTCCTCAATTATGCTATCACACATAATAAATTTAAATAGGAATTTCATAACAAAATAAAAAAAAAAAGCTGTAATGATCATTGCCTTTTGAAAAAGATAAAGTACAACAGCCAATTCTCACCCCCAAGGCATCACTTAACTGACGCCTTGGGAAGCATTTGGACATGCTTCAATATCTGACGCTTTAGGTGCCCTTTAGCGTCAGTTAGATGACGCCCTAGGATCGCGTGTACCCTACCCCCACCCCACACCTAAACCTAACCGCGTCCTCTAACTGACGCTTTCCTTTAGCGTCAGTTAGATGACGCCGTAGGATCGCGTCATGTAAGTGACGCTAAAGGGCGCCTAAAACGTCAAATATTGAAGCATGGTCAAAGGTGACGCCTTGGGGTGAGAATGCGTTGAGTACAAAGTACGGTCAGTTTAAACGTAGTTCTGAGAAACAGTTTGTGAACCCTGAGCAATTGTGTATCAAGAGTATGTTAGTAAAGATAAATCATATTTATAGACTGTTTTATAATGGATTTATGGCACTGAAAGCAAATATTACACAAGATACTGACATAGATACTGACCCTACTGACAAGATACTGACCCTTTTTATGCTTTAATTTTTCCTTTTCATTTTAAAGTGCTAGTCATTTTTTTGTTTTTGTCATTTTTAAAAGTTTTTTTTTCCCCCTAAGATAAGTTTTTTTTTTTTTCCCCTAGGAGGGGAAATCACACGGTGATTTAAAAAATATGACATGGGAGAGAAAATGTTGTGTCAATGCTTTTGTGGTCTTTTGCAAATATTTTGCATTCCCCTGAGAATGTATGACGTATGCCGTAAAGGAGTCGAATTTTGTAGTTCTTTTTGTGCTCGGGTTCCTACCTAATATAAAACACAAAAAGACTGTTTGCATGTTTAATGACTAAAAGCTATGAAAAAAGACACAAGTCAGGTCACAAAAGGTTCACAAAAGGTACCACTTGTTCTGCACCTTTGCATGTAACACTCTCATTGAGCAAATGTAATGACATGATTACTGCTGCATGTTAAAGTACTGTTAGAGCTGAACAGGAAGGAGAAGCTTTAGAATGAGACAATGTCCCTGAGGGGTGCCAGCATTCAGAATTGGACACTTTTGCCAAAATGCTCTTGTGCATTTTCATTGCATTTTTATGAGGAATTATTCATTACTGAAGACTGCATAACACATTTCATTTTATTATGCATATGGAACATTACATCTAGATTTTTATATAAAATCTATTTTAGTTTGAATAAATATATCCTTTTTCCTGTGTGAAAAGACAGAGATGTGAATTGGCAGAAGGCATAATTGCAATCCTGACACTAACAGTGGAAACAGAATGTAATGAGGGGAATGGGAATTTAAGCTCTGAAGAAGTCAAGCTCATCCAAAATGTACTATCCAGAGTCTATTCCTTATACATGGCACGTTATAAGTATAATTTTCCAAGACATGATTAATGGTTGCTTTTAAGGAAATCAAGTACAGAAATTGTATGTTTTAATGCATTTATTTGCTCTCAATGCCTTTATTCTGATGGTGTAGGACAATTGTGTGGCAATTTAAAGTGAAAAATAATCCATCTTCATTCAAATGGATTCTTTTGCCTCTCTCACTCACTCATAAAACACACTAAACCAATCCAGTTGAGGAAAACAATGCAAAAACTTAAAAAAGGGGCTTTGACTTGGATTGTTTTTTCTTTGTAATCTAATGAGTATTAGACATGAAAAAGTAGGTCTTGCTTCTAATGTGCAGGAGACAACCAGAGCCTTGTGCTGATGCACTAATTCTTCAATCTAATTACTTTAATTCACTCAAAAGACACTGCTATTGATTGTGGGATTCAGTTCAATAAGTATAACACTGTTTCGCTGCAGTGTTAGATCAGTTATTTAACTCTTCGAAAAGCGATTTCCAAATAGGATTAAAAAAATGTATCTTAATTGAATTTACTGTTTTCTAACATATATCAGATTAGTGGAAACATCAGAATGCATTATAATATATTAAAATTTGCATCAATGTAGTGTCCTGGCAACGAACACAAAATCTATATTTGATTTAATTAATGTATTGTTTGCCACATCGGCAATTTAAAATGTAATTTGCACTGTATATTTATATGTGATGTTGTACAATATATGATGAATAGTTTTTGATAAATTGTAGTCTTGTTCGACTGTACTTTCAGATCAAACAAAAGAACAGGAGAATTGATGATTGTTATGTGACTTAATTATGTACTGTATACAATTATAGACAATATTGCTTCTGCAATTACGACCCAGGGAAATGAAGGTAATCATACTGTGGAAGCAGCAACCATCTCTGCTATGTGCTGATCATTTTACCATATAAAACTAAATCAGAATCTCAGTGTGGTCTGAAAAATAGCACCTGTATTGACACAAACACTTCCCATGCTATTAGCACCCATGTAATATGATGCCATAAAGAATCGCATGCGCAGGGTAAGGTTTGTGAAAGTGTACATAAGATTGCAAGCTGAAAATGTATGCAATTTGTGTGTGCAAGAGAAGATTTATTTAAAAGTGGAAATATTTACTGCAATTAACTTCTTAAGATAAAATAAAATTAAATAAAAATTAAATAAAATTAAATAAAATAAAATAAACACTTTTTTTGCTCGCACAAAGGCCAAAAGCACTGCAAGCCTGTGAACAGCAATTAGCAAGCAAAAACAACCAAGTCAGGAACTGCTAAACAGATTGATCACGTAAAATCAAACTTTGAGTAAAAAAAATAAACTGTTGTCTAAATGACTTGTTGTGTACATGCGGTAAAAAAGTTCCCGAAATAGCTCAATTTGTACAGTTGCATCTTCTGCAGTTTTGGCACGATTCTCTCACTCATTGAGTTTTGCAAGCATGAAGAGGAGGGCGGGTCCACCTTCTTCAGGTAGCCAATCAAATGAGCTTTATTTATGTACGTTAAATAAATAAATCATGATTTCTCAATCAGCTGTGCACCATAACGTTGACTATATGAGTTAGTACTGAATTATAGCTTTGTTTTTTGTTGTTGTTGTTTTTTTTCAAATAAATAAATAAAAGTTTGGTCAGTGCACTGGATTCATTTAAAAAAACCTTTGTGATATTGACGAACGACGCAGTACCCAGCCGGTAGTGATATCGGCCGGTGCCCCCGACCCTCTATTTGGAGGTCCAGACCCTTCTGAAGGAGATGTTGGATGGAGGGAATATCCGAAAGAGTAGTAGCCCCTGGGCGCCCCCAATTGTTCTGGTGCGGAAAAAGACCGGCGCCACCTGGAGGTTCTGTGTCGACTACCGGAAGTTACCAAGAAGGATGTGTTCTCATTTGCACAGATCGAGGACTCTCTCACCAGTCTGACTCAGGCTGTAAAACGGTGTTACAAAACCACAAGCAGGAGCTCCTGTGGGCCCCGAGCTTGGCATATGCCGACTTCACCCAGCCGTATTGGCAGAACCACAGCAGGGAGCTGAGAGAGTAATTACATATGCTAGCCGGAGCCTTCATCCAGCCGAGCAGAATGCCTCCAATTACAGGTCCTTCAAAATAGAACTTTTGGGAGAGAAATGGGCTATGAGTGAGAAGTTCAAGGACCATCTGTGGAGAACCAAAGTGATGGTGGTGACCAAAAATAATCCTCCAGTCCATTTACATACAGCCAAGTTGTTGGCAGTGGAGCAGCGTTGGGCGGCCCTGCCGGCCAACTATGATTACGAGCTTTAATACTGGCTCAGCCGAGAACATAACAACGCAGATGCCCTGTCCAGGCTTCTGGGAATGGGTGAGATTAGTCAAATGTCGCCCCCTTCTCCTGAGCCAGAGGAAGGGCTGTTGGTGGAGGTAGTGGAGGCCCCAGATCCAGCCTGGACGGTGTGCCCACTAGCTGGGGAAGGGAGCCCATCCGGTGGAGGAAACTACATGGGAGAGATGTAGATCTGGCGAAGGTGCATTTCTACTTGCAACGGGGCTGTGTGCTCGGAGTAGCGAAGAGACAGGCTCAAACTTTGGCAGTGAGGAGACTCTCGGGGCAGTGAAAGAGACTCGGTTTGCGGGATGAGGTGATTTTGTCTCAATCCTGTTAAGTGCCTACCACACATACATGGAACACCAAGGACAGGAAAATACGTTGTCCTTGTTAAGGAGGTAGTTTCACTGGCCCAGGATGGAAGCGACGGTTGGGGCGCTTGTTTAGAGCTGCCCCCGTTGCACTCTTTAAAGCAAGGAGAGATGCAAGAGCTTTATTGGTCCCCATACGTCCTAGAGTGCCCCTGCACACCATGGGGATGGACTTCCTGACGCTGGGTCGGCCAATGGATCTTGGAGGTGACTGACTTGTTTACCAAGTATACATGGGCCATCCCTACCTTAGACCAAACGGCCGTTACCACAGGTGGTGCGCTTTGGCGAATGGTGATCCAGCCATTTGGGTGAATCCCTCCATTCTGAGCAGGGGCCGAATTTTGAATCCAAGGTCTTTCAGGAACTGAGCCATCTATACGGGGGATGTGAGATGTTTAATCAGACCCTGCTGGGTCTACTGGGGACCCTGGAAACCAGAGTCAGTGGGTGGAGTTCCTTCCTTCTTTGGTATAAGCCTACAATAACAGCGTGCATAGCACTACAGGGTATGCCCCGCCCTTCCTGATGTTTGAGAGACACATGCGTTTACCAGTTGACCTGCTTCTGAGGACGAAGCCTCAGAATGGGTGAGCCGCGTCATCAGCAGCTCCACTGCGCTTACCGTTGGGTTACGGACCATTTGAGTGCAGCAGCAACCAAGAGCAAGCGGTTGTACGACCGGACGGCTCGAGAAGCCCCCTTAATGCCCAGAGAGCGGGTACTGGTGCAAGAAAACCGACGCTAGGGGAAGGGCAAGTTAAATGACCAGTGGGAGACCACACCCTATGTAGTGGAACACCAGCAGGGTCCCGACTTACCCATCTATACTGTTCGCCTCGAAGGAAGGCTAGGCCCTGAGTGGGTGCTCCATCTAAACTTGGTCTGGCCTTGCCCCAACTACCCTGTGCCAATAGAAGAGGTCCCAGTGGTTCCAATGACTCCTGCAATACGGAAAAAGGGATGGGCTTTGAGGCCCTGAAGCAAAGACGGGAAGAGCAGCCCCTCTATTCCTACCCAGACTTTCCCAGCGGGACACACAGGGGCAGCCCCCTGAAAGGTTCGGCGACTGGGCAGAGACATAGAGGTTCTAGGGACTAGAACCCAACAGTGGGGGAGGATGTCAAGGGTGACGATTTTGGAGGCAGAACTTTTGAAGTGGAACCTTTGATCCCGGCCGGAGTTGCGAATGACTGGATTGATGAGTGGAATTGCAAACAGGTGCGGGAGCAAGAAGAACAGAGCAGCGATTGGGGCGCTCTGTAATAGGGGAGTATAAAAGGGCATTGCGGTCGAGTCCAAAGGGTGCGTCAGGTCATTCAGGTAGGAGAAGAAGAGAGAAATTTGGACTCGGGCAAGGAGAAATATGGGCTGGAGGAGAAAAGGGAGAAGCTAAAAAAACAACATCCCTGTGAATGGTATTGAATCGTATTGAATCGTATGGAAAGTGACATTTCACTGGAGGACTTGTAAGACAACTACATTGAGTGAATTGTGCTTCACAGCTGTTTCGCAGCTAGCCTAACATCAGCGAATGGTGGACGAGACCTCACGCCTCATGTGAGCTTTATATACTGCATAAAGCTCACAGTATTATATATTCACGTGCGATTACTTGTGTGAGTCTCTCTGTCTGAGTCCAGTGAAGAGCCGGCTAAAGCCGTAAAGTGTACCTCCATTCTCTCTGTCTGAGTCGAGTGAAGAGCCGGCTAAATCCGTGAAGTGTACTCACCTCCCTTCTCTCTACCTGAGTTCTACGAAGAGCCAGCTAAAGCTGTGAAATATATCCACTCCTTCCTCCATTTAAATCCTGTTGAAGCAGAATGCTTAAGTGACATCAGTAGTGGTTTTAAAGAGATGTAGTAAATAAATACATTTTTATACTTCCCATTTGTTGTCCTGCCTGTTGTGTCCTGCGGCTTTGACACTTTCTTATAAATCCTCATAATGTCTCCATGTAATTCATGTGATTTTTTGATTGAAAATGTTTGAGGAAAATAAATTAATATACTTCATTCCATGGCCAAGGATATTATGTAGGCTTATAGAAAGCATAACCACTTGGGAATGACATCCCCCACTCCCTTGTTTTCTTCCAAAGACTGTGTATATTTTCATTTAGTTATCATCAGCAGACATATGTTTATATTTCTAAGTGGCAAAAACAAACAGTTTCAAGGACAAAAGCTCTGATTGTAGGTCATTTGCTCTAATGGGGACTGATGAAATTCGTCTGAAAATATACACTGAAGACCACTAAAATGTCCTATAGATAACAAAGCAAGAGATAACAGCCCACATATCGTTGGAGATAAGAGTGTCTGATTGCCCTGGAAGATAATTACTGTGCTTTCACCCTGCATTTCAAGGCATACACTCAGCTATGCATAAATATCAGCTCCTTGATGGCAGTGGACATGAGAGGGGTCTAGGATGTAAAACATTGCCTCAAAAACAGACAAATAAAGGATAAAAAGCACATAGCTTTAGAAGGTTAGAAGACTACTTCACTGTTTATAATAGAAGCATACTGTGAAAGACACGGTTAATGTGCTGACACTTAATTCGAAAACATTGAAAACAAAAGTTAGTATTTGAAATTAATTTAAAAGTGCATTGAAAGCTTGAATTTGGTTTGTAGTTTGTAAAAAAACACTTATATTTTATTCCTAGGACTAACTTAAGTGGATGTTGCTTGAAGGTGCTACAGGTAGCCTATATGTGGTCTGGGAAATGCAAATTTTAGCCTTCTAGCATTGGAAGCTTAAGATCCCACCCTCTCTGAAAATCACTGTTCAAAACACATGAATGCACACAGACCAGAAACGAGACGACCAGAGACAAAATTATCAGATTACATCATGTGTAATCAGCCCGTTCTCATCCTTTAACGTCATATAGAACGCTATATGCAAAAACGGCGCTGTACTACGCACATGGCACCCTTTATCGTTAATATAACACGCGAACCCAAGACGTTATAAATCCTTTAGCGTGAATATGACACGCAGACCCTACCCCACATCTAAACTTAGCCCTCACAGCACGTGTTATATTAACGATAACGGGTGCCATGTGCGTAGTATAGCGCCGTTTTGTCATATAGCGCTCTATATGACGTTAAAGGATGAGATGCGTTGGTGTAATTCACCGGTGAAAAGACTTAGAAACCGAAGTGGTTGCTTACATATACTTATGTGATTGTGAAATGACCCCAGATCAGAAGTTGACCTGTTGGCATAAAGGATGAATGCACAGTATTTCTGCTTTATTTACATGTGATTTCAGGACATATTAGCAATCCAGTTCATATTAGAATCTCACTAAATTATCTGCATAGGGCAAAGTCAGCACTACATAGAACTGTACTGTCAAACCTGAAATGTAGATACCACTTGTTGTCGGTTCAGAAGGAACGTTGTGTTGTTTGCCTGCCATTCTGACTCTGTCTTCACATCTTTCGTGAAACGAGCTGATGACTGAATGAAATGATTGAACGGACATTTTATTGTCCAATGCCTTGATGTATGATGTGGATTCTAAAAACACATTTAGAAGGCTTAACATGGTGATTGCTATCAAGATGTGAAGAAGACTTTTAACCAGCATAGCAAAAAAATGTTTCTGTATAGAATCACCTATTGAACGTCCAATCAATCTCAAAGTCAGTACTAGGGTTTATTGTAGCTTCAAAACCCAATAAGAAACATTTTATATAATCTGGTGATGGGGAGACTGGATTTAATTAGTAAGTAAAGCCTTTTTAACTAATAGCTACAAATGGAAGAGTTTGAGAGCATCGGATTGTGCTTAACGCTAGTAGCAACCCTTGGCTTCCTATAGTGTCTTTCCATCCCTAATGGAGTGAAGCAGGCCACATACACTCTGCGTCTGATGGCTTACAGTGTCCTTCCACATCTAATGCAGAGTAACCGAAAATACCCAGTCTCTGGCGTCTTTTTACCCCTATACTGAAGTGAAGAAGGTACACCTTTTCTAATACAGGTCTATTTTACACCAGTCCGCCAGTGACCTTTTGTCTTTTCACCCACGTCTGAGTGCATATCCTCATCATTACTCTCCTGTTCTCTCAAACTCTTCCACCAGACAACCCTAAACAAACACAATAAAAACAATAAAATCATACAGACATAATAGAAATAAGGGTCCCACTTTATATTAAGTGGCTTTAAGTACTATATACTTACATTGAAGTTACTACTTTGATACATTGGACTTATTGTGTACATACATGTTTTTACATTGTACTTATATTTTGAAAATACCTGCATGTAACTACAACTGTTATTAATTGATGTAATTACAATTGTAATTACACAGTTGACCCTTCCCTTACACCTTAACCCACCCTGATACCTACCCATACCACCACACCTGTCCCTAACCTTACCCATATCACACCTAAATAGCAGCAAAAGTGTTTTAAAATACAACCTGAACACAATAAGTACATTGTACTTATTTTCCTATGCAAGTACATAGTACTTAAAGCCACTTAATATAAAGTGGGACCGAAATAAGATAATAAAATGAAATACAAAAAACAAAAAACAAAGTAAGGAAAGTTGCTCGTCAGGAAGAGAGATCCACAGCTTGGAAGTGGAACTAAAATGACTATAGCCATAAAGACCTTTGAAAACTAAAAAGAGGGACTTACAGGCAGCCAGTGAAGGGATATGAGTGTTTGGACTAATGTGATTTTTCATTTTAAAGTGAGCTAGCATTCGTTCAGCTGCTTTCTGGAGTCTTTGTAAGTGTTTAATAGAGCGATTAAGAAACCCAGCAAAAACACTACCGCAATAGTCAAGCAAAAAAATGCATTAACAATTTTCTCATTGTCAGAAGGGGAGAGAATATAATGTACTTTGGAAATGTTTCTGAGGTGATAATAAGCTGTTATTGCTAATTTGTTTATTTTAAGGCCACTGTTAAAAATAATTTGTAAGTTCTTGACCTTGTCACTATCTATCACTGGCTTTTATATATAAAATAAAGAGTCAAGCTATGGAGCAATATATAGCTATGTATTCCGTGCTTCATTACCAATAACAAATACCTCTTTCTTATCTTTTCTTAGCTGTAGAAAGTTCTGTGACATCCACAATTATAAAAACAAGCCTATATGACTGATAAACAACAACGGTTTGACCGAAAAATATAAAAATTGAAAATACTGTGGAAACAAAGACGCCTACATCTTGGACGCCCTTGAGGTAAGCTAAAACATATCAAAAATTAATTTCAAAGCGAACTATCCCTCTAAGATTGAAATAGCATTTCTTGTAAAACCAATAATGTTTTAATTTGCAACTTCAATTTTTTTTTCTTCTTTTTTTTTTTTTTTTTTTTACAGTGTATAGCAACGCATTCTCACCCCAAGGCGTCACCTTTGACCATGCTTCAATATTTGATGCTTCAATATGCTTCAATATTATTAAGGAAAAGTGTCAGTTAGATGACGCGGTTAGGTTTAGGTCTGGGGTGGGGGTAGGGTTACACGCGATCCTAGGGCGTCATCTAACTGACGCTAAAGGGTGCCTAAAGAGTCAGATATTTAAGCATGGTCAAAATGCTTCCCAAGACGTCAGTTAGGTGACGCCTTGGGGGTGAGAATGGGCTGTGTAAAGCAAGTCATTTTAGAAACAGAAATGAAGGCCATCTTGAAATCACTGTTTGAAACCAACATACAAAAATCACAATAGAGAAATCAAGCATTTGTGCAATTGTACATTTGACTCAAAATAGTAGTCTTTGATAGCGTCCTTGTGTCAACCACAGCCCCTATATGTCTCCTGCATTACTTCTAAATCAATATTGAATTTCCCCCCACATCTTCTCACGGGAACGTTCCACTTGCCAACTAAGGTGTTGGCTGTAAAAGACAGAATACATGGGCTATTAATCCATGTGTGCAATCTTGCTATCACTTACAACCAACACCTTTGGCAGTGACAGTAAATCAAAGACTGCAACACTGCACTACTGAATAGTACACCAACAGTAAGATGGATACAACGGGTCTGCTGGGGAAACCTCAGCATTCGGCCAGCTTGTTATTGCTGATGAGCGGAGTCTGAGCCTGCTGTGTTTTGATTAAAGAAGTTCAATTGTCAACAGCCAAATGGGCAAGGTAATTATGGATGTTATCTGATTTTCCAGCTCAGGCTCTTGACAGAAGTGTTTCTCCCAGAGCACCAGGCCTGATTGTGACACAGATAATAGGTACATGTGCTGAGCTCAGACCCGAATCTCACTGCATGTATAAAATAGATGGATGTACTGCAGTACAACAGTGCTCAGATGTGCAGCCTTGGAGATCAGCAGCACTTATTGAAATACTTTGTGTATTTTACATTCTGTGTAATTGCATTCCTTTCTGTCGCTGAGTCAAATGTCACATCTTGGTGAAAATGAAATGATCTGAGTAAATACCTAGAATAGAGAACCTGATATACATTAATATGCGGTGATATGTCTACTTAATGTGACACCTTGCCATGATTAGATTAAACCAGCTTTTGCTATTTGCAGTAAAACCACAAAACTATGTTTAACAAAAAAATATATATATTTAAATGATTTATATCCAATTACACTATCCAAAGATGAAATCGGCCCTCTTGAATCCACATTAAATTGTGAGGGTTTGATTACTACATCTGGAAACAGATGAACGTCTTGGTTACTTATTTAACCCTCGTTCCATGAGTAGGAAACGGATATGTTACGTTGATATGATGACGAAATTATGACGGCTTCTAAGCGAAACTCCCATTTCATCGTCATTTCGACGTAACTCGAAGTGACTACGGAAGGGAACAGAAATTTCCCTTCAATGTCTGCTTAATTATGAGTACAATCTTAAAAATAGAGGTTCTTTGTTGCCACTGATGGTTCCATAAAGAGCCTTTTAGTCTAGAAATCAAGATGCACCCTAACATTGCACCTATGTCTACCAACTTTCATTAGAGTGTTAGTAGAGTACTATTAAACTGTCACGGAATGGGTAAGACAAAAGGTGTGAGGACTCACGTGGCGAGTAAGATGAAACAAAAAACTGAACTTGATAAACAAAAACTGAACTCAATGAACAAACACTGACCTTGAACACGAAGACAATCACAAGGAAATTGGGATACACTGACAATGATCCGACAAGACTGCAAACAAGAGGAGACATAAAAAGGGAACAAATCAAGAGGGGACAGGTGGGAGAACTCAACACTAACCTGGTAACAAGGGGGAGGGATCAGACAATGAAGAGAGCACATGGCCCAAAATAACAAAACACCCATGTGCAACACAAGACAGGACAGGCATGTGACATAAACTGGTAGGGTTAGGGTTAGATTAAGTTAACATGTAGTTGCAAAGTCATTATAGTCGGTAGAATGTCGTGTTGATGTTGGGAAATCATCGAAATAAAGAGTTGGCAGATATTAGACAGTCTAATAATACACTGTAAAAATTACAGACTGAATATGTTAAATCTAATCAATAAAATTGAGGAAACAGATTACAATCAATATTATTAATTAAATTTAACAAATTAGAATTGGGTAATAAGTAACCAAATGAATTAACCATTTAAAATGAGCAAAATTTACACGTTTTTCTAAACAAAAATATCGGAATAACATACTGATGTCAAAGATGAATTAAGACCTCTTTTTTTATTGCCATCATTGAAGACACCTGATGTTAACAAGCAGAATCACTGAAGGAGAAAACCGTCATTTTTAAGTCACCGTTATGGAGATCAGTATGTGTTTTAGTTGGCCTCTTGACCCTTAAATCATTAACTTTAGATGTTTTTTGGCTGTTATACGTGAATTATAACCGGCAGATGAACAAATAGAAACGGTGATTTGATGGTGTTAATTCACATTGATTCACAAACATTTCCAATATTTTTTGTACTCATTTTAAATGGTAATTCATTTGGTAAAAAAGTAATTCATTTGGTTAAATGTTACTCAATTCTAATTTGTTAAATTTAATTAATAATATTGATTGTAATCTGTTGCCTCAATTTTATTGATTAGATTTAACATATTCAGTCGTATTCATTTTTACAGTGTACTATACTGAGAGTTAGTTGACATTGCAATTGCAAAGTTACTTATAGTCAAAAGGGACCATCATAATAAAGTGTTACCAAAATGTGTAATATCCAACACTATCTCACGACCAATTCGTACGAATTCGACGCATGATTAAAAAGTGGCTAATTCGTACTAATTTGTACGACCTCACTCGTACTAATTCGTACGATTTGTCTAAACCCACGTGATGGTTAGGTTTAGGGGCGGGGTAAGGGGTAGGTCATTCGTACGAATTCATACGAATTGGCCAATTCGTAAAATATGTACGATTTAGCAAAATCTTATTAATTCGTACGAGTGAGGTCGTATGAATTGTTACGAATTAGCCACTTTTTAATCATTCGTCGAATTCGTACGACTTGGTCGTGAGATCGGGTTGTAATATCCAGAATATATAGCCAACAGCATTTACACTATGACACATCTTACTCACTAACTCCTAAATGTAATAAATTTTTTTTTACAAAAACTCCTTTGTGTATAATAGAAAAACAAATCCTCCTCCTTCAAAGAACATATCATTAAAACATCAATCCTGTTCATTCATCCATGTTTGTACTAGTTTGTGCCAAACAGGAAGAGAAAGGGTGTACAAAGGCTGATGGTGTGGGACAGATCAGCATAAAGACATTTACAGAAACGGTGATGTTTACACACAGCTATCATCACCAGTCAAAACATGTGTAGCTGTTTATGACACCTTTATGAGCCTGTGAAAAAAAAAAAATCCTCTTGGAAACGATGTGATCAGTGACAGATGGCCTGAGTCCGTAGCATCTCTCAGATTGTAGCGCAGAGCTCACAGTTCGGGATTATTTGTAACAGGTGAGGGAAACAAATGACATGAAGAGCTGATTACACAAGCATATTATTTGCATGTTGTTGTGAGTCAGGCCGCTGGAGTGTGAAGAGATGAAGCCCCTCCAGCTGCAGTCTGTCAGGTGGAAGCGATCTGTTAACTGAGTGTGAATCCCATATTGGCAGCTGTTGAATAAACAGACACAACTGGTCACATGTGTACATGGGGTAAACCTGCTTAGCTTTACAGGCATGTTAAAGTTGCCATTCGATAGGAGACCCAAAAATATCAAATCTGACATAAATGTCAATGTGCCAATACACATTTCCTTAAATTAAAATTCTAATTAAAATGCAAAAAATGTATATGTAAATCTATAAATTTGTACAATTATTTGCAAACAGCTCGTGTACAGTTTGTGGCCTATAAGACCAGTTAGTTAGTGTATTAACAAACATGAATTAAATTTTGAACATGGTTAACGTTAGTTAATGTACTGTAAACTAAAACCAAAACAACTTTTGATTTTAATCACGTATTAGTAAATGATAAAATTAACGTTAAGATTAGAATCTTATTATAATAAATGCTTTATTGTTTATTCTTAGTTCTTGTTAACTGCAGTAGTTAACCAATGGAACATTATTGTAAGGTGTTACCATTTTTAATGACTCTACAAGTTCAATTAAACCTTCAAAATATGAAGATTTTTTAAAATCTTTTTCAAATATTGTAAATTTGAGGGAAGAATAAAGCACTAAACTTGGTTAAGTTATTTATCTTACACAGTTACTTAGCAAAAAAAGGCAAACTACTACAGCAGGTTTTATTTTACTTTGCAAAAGTGCATAGAAAATGAAAAAGCTCAAATTGACTTCACCATAATCAGTTAATATATTATTGGTTCTCTCCTTGTTTTTTTTATGTCCACCCAACTTTGTTTCATTGCATTCAAATAAATAAAACAATTGACTCCAAGCACAACCACACAATCAGTTTATAACATCTTTTAACACATTTTTAATTAAATATTTGAAGTGAAAATGTCAATTTTCCTAGTCCAGACATCTCTTTTGTCCACTACTGTAAAGGCTTCTATCAGTGTTGGGTAAGTTACTCGAAAAAAGTAATTAATTACTAGCTACAGTGTAATTAGATTACTACTCTCTCTAAAGAGTATTGGATTACTTATTACTAATATACGTTGTAAATCTCATATCAACTTAGACCAGTTGAACAATACAAAGATAGACACGAAACTGCTATTTTAATTCTTTCAAATAAATAGCCTAATATAAAAATGCATAAATTATTCTTTAACCGACCAACATATTTAAAGAGATTTACATTAAAAACAGTTAAATTTGGATGTTAAATCAGAAGTGCAGTATAATGTAATTAAATTACAGAAAAATATAAATTAATACCATTAATTACAGTTATTAATTACTTAGTAAAGCATCCACCACTGGTTATTGTGTATGTATGAATTTATATCATATGTATTTTTTTTAATATCATAAGATAATATCATATTTTTTTTTTTCTTTAATCCAAACAGCACTTTGTTTGATCATTTTAAGAGGGTCTAATTGCTCTCTAAACTCTTGGTTGGTGTCTCATTAGCTTGACAAAGAATAGCAGTCTGATTCAGGCTTTTTGCTGTTCTTTCCTTTCTTTGATTTTTTTCCACCTAAATAGCCATTCCACCTTGACAAGGATGAGTTGAGTCAGATGAGCAGGGAAAGCTGCTGTTGTACACGGTTAGCAGTTTCCCGCGGTGTGCTCCTGTGTCTGCTGATGGAAGCTCAAATCACTCATCCTCAGCTTGAACTGGGAAACCAGCAGGGTTCCTTTGAATCTACCTCCCTTTCATGTTTTCTTCTCTTTTCTCTTTTTCTGTTGTCAGTCTGTGAGCTGGATTATGACAGTTTTTTTTTTTCCGTTTGGGTGCAAGCAGTAATTTGTCATTAGTGAAGGTTTTTGCTTGTAATTCAAGAAGTGTTTGAATTGCTCCACAATTATACATGCGGCTGTTTGGATTTATTGTCATGTCTCATGAATAAATTTTGCATTTTTCTGCACGTTTCCCAGGAAATAATTCATTTTCAGATTTGTCTTGTCCTTTGAGCAAATTGTGATTGTTTGAAACTGTTCTAAAGATTCAGGGGGAAATGGAGATTTCTAGTGAATGATATTTGCTAATTGTCATACTGGCAAATAAATCACACATTTGCTAAATATAATTACTGAAATTATGGCATGCTAGATTTGACTTTGCAATGCAATATACAAACTTATTTTAATGAGGTTTCAAGACCATTTACTTTTTCCAGGAGTATTACAGAGAATTCAGTCGAAATGCACATCACCTCAAGTGTACAAAGTAAAGCCTTCAGTCCGTTTTTAAAAGATCTGTTAGAAAGAAGACTACCGTTGTGTCTAAGGTGACGGTTTCCACCTTTCCCATCTGGGCCTCACGCTGACTGCTCCACCGGACTGCTGGAGAACAGGAAGATCCATCAAATTCAGTGGGAGGTGAAGCCAGACAGGAAAAAGACAGATGAGTTTGCCAATCAGTGACACAGGCACATATACTATTCCATAAGATTAATCATGATTCCCCTTCAAGTCACTGCTGTCTCACTGTATAAGTGAAAGAATGAAATGACCAATAAAAGCTCAATTTTAAATCCAATTGAATTCAGAATGGGAGAATTAGAATTCTGATAATTGAGCATGCAATGTTATATTAGAAGAAATAGCAGTTAGATTAGGTTTGTCAGTAATGGCAGTAAAATACCACAAAATTACAACTATATCCAATTCATACTTTGCAGTCACGTGACTACCATGGATGCCTGGCAGGCAACAAAGGGGTATTTTCAACGGAGATCCCTGTAGGTCCAGGTCTTTCTAGTAACTTAGCTATCAAGTCTGTTAGCTAGCTGCATAACTATGGATAAGGAGTAACTCCAAGGTGAAGGTAGTTAAATTGTGTAAAGCAGACAAGGTATTTTTTTAGGTAATCGAGCAGTAATAATTCCTCTGTAAATAGTCTAACTCTACTGTTCTCATTGAAAAACATAGATATCACAAACCTCAAAACAACCTATTGTGTTGTTGTCCGTAAAATACTACAGCTGCGTTTACACCGCCACCATGGATAGCATCAAAGTGCTCAGAACTCATTCATTTTTTAAGGAATTTTGACACTCTCGCGGCGGCGATGTGAACGTACAGTGTTGCTGATCCACTTGTCCGTGCGACAAGTGGAGTCCACCGCGCTCCGCTTTGTTCTTATGGGTGACTCCATGCGACTTTGTCATGCCCGCAAAGTATTTCGGGAAGGCGGCGCTTCATTTTGAAAATTGTCGCACGACAAAAAGCTGGCCGATGCCCATCTTTATGCAAATGAGGTTCGTTGAACGTGACGTGTCTATCCAATTGAACGATGATGGAGTAAAGTCTCTCGCAGGTCCTCACATTTCCCGCTCGGTCAAATAGCGGCAAACAAAGGAATGCCCATCAACATACAAATGTAGGGAGGCATCGCGACACGACGCGACAGTCGCGTCGGACAAGTGGATCAGCAGCGTGACGGACTTCATTTGCATAAAGATGGGTATTGGGCAGCTTTTTGTCACGCAACAATTTTCAAAATGAAGCGCCGCCTTCCCGGAATGCTTTCCGAGTGTGACGAATTCGCGTGATGTCTAACACAGTCTCATCCCAAGACGTCATACAACTGACGCTTTTGACCATACGTCAACATCCGCCGTTTTAGGGTACCCTTAAAACGTCGGTTAGATGACGATCCTGGGGCGTCATCCAACTGACGCTTTACCTTTAACGTCAGTTAGGTGACGGGGTAGGTTTAGGTCTGGGGTAGGGTTAGGATTAGATAACGTCATCTACCCGACGTTTAACCCACTGGGGTTGTTCTGCCCAAATGGACCCGAAGAATTTAAATAAAAAATGTAAAAAAATCACAGCTTCCTCGGAATGGTCTGAAATTTGGTGACTTTGTTGGTATTTGGTATTTGAACACCCAAAAAAATTGGGGACAGGATGTGAGTAGTCTAAGTGGTTGTAAAAAAAAATAGTCACACTTGTGGTGTTCGGGTCCAAATGGACCCGCATGGAAAATTAATGGGAAATTGGCAAAATGTGAAAATACTGAGTTTTTTTTTTTTTTGCGTACAATTGACAAATCAGCCACAATCTTGAAAAAAAGCACACAACAATGATATATCTATAAAACATCAAGAGTGCAAAACAGACACACCCAGACACACACACACACACACACACACACACAAACAAACCAAAAAATTCAGATTATACATGTGTTTTGCATTTTTAAAATGCTCAGTTTTTCCACCAGATGGCATCCATCTCATTTTAAAAATTGCTTTTATGAAGCCTAGGCTTGACTCTAAAATGAAATACAGCTTTTTAAAAAAAAAAAAAAAAAAAAAATATATATATATATATATATATATATATATATAAAATATGTTTTTCTATTATGTTCAATGGGGGAACATTTTGTCATAATTATTGCATTAATACTAATTATATATATATATATATATATATATATATTTTTTTTTTTTTTTTTTGAAATTTTCTCAAACCCCCCCCCCCCCCCCCAAAAAAAGAAAAAATATTATAAAAAAAAAAAAAAGTAAAAAAAAAAATCATGATTTTTTTTTTTTTAAATATGAATCCCGCCCTTTGGGTCCATTTGGACCTGAACACCCCGAGTGTGACTCTGAAACGAACAACCCCAGAGGGTTAAGGGTACCCTAAAACGGCGGATGTTGACGTATGGTCAAAAGCGTCAGTTGTACGCCGCCTTGGGATGAGACTGCGCTGTGACGTCACCCATAGGAATAAAGTAGAGCGCGGCGCAACAGAAGTGTCGCACGGACAAGTGGATGCTTTTGACGTGCCCGTAAAGCATTCTGGGAAGGCGGCGCTTCATTTAGAAAAATGCTGCGCGTCAAAAAGCCGGCCGATGCCCATCTTTATGCAAATGAATTCCGTTGAACGCGCCGCGACTATCCAATAGAAGTAGAGCATATGGAGACGGGGGGGAAGTCTCTCGCAGATCCTCCGTTCTAAAGTGGCCGCTGGCTCAAAACCACGCTCATAGTGGTAAACTTGAGGAACGCCCATCAAAGTACAAATGTGGGGAGACAAGTGTGTCGGACAAGTGGATCTCTACCGTAAGCCTCATTACACAAACAGCTGACTTGCCAAACCAACTGGTGGCGTTGATTGACGAAACGGTTAACTTAAAGATACGATTAATTACATGATCATACACCCATTGTATTCAAACAAATGTTGAAATTACCTTTGAGGGAGTGATGGAATGACCACTTCACAGTCGTGTAACGTTATTCTGTGAAGGGTGCTTATCTCATCTGGTTAGTGCAACCAATCGCACAACATCTGGCCGCTGGCGTGTCATTTACACCTCGAAACTTTTGTATAAACACTGGCGACCTCCTGGCAAGATCCTTGACTAGTGTATGGGGTTTTCATTGCTGGAGAACGGTGTTCTTGTTCGTCAGCCAGTACTTTCTTACAAGCCAGTGCCAGTAAGAAAAGTTGATTATTAATGCAAATATTAATACATTAATTTAAAACAATGGCATGAAGCATTAAACTATTTCTTAATTAAGCAGTGTTCTTCAAGTAATTATTTCTGTCAACACTGAAGAATAAACAAGAGCAATGAATTGTAGTTTCATTTTAATGATATTACAGAGAGTGGCAGGTCAATTAAGCTTCATTAAAAGTTTAAGGATAAGATATTATTAATCTTATTATTATTATTTGTATGTATAACAAGAAAATTCAATTATTGTTCTGAACAGTAATAATAACAATTAAAAAAGTCATAGCTATTTGGAAATTGTTATTTAAGGCTATATTAGAAGGATACAACAAAGACTAATTCAATCCTTGTGATGTCTTTTGGATGTGTGCATGTATTTCAGTCTAAACCTCCTCTGGAAATAGAGAGGAAATGATTGTCTGTTGTGAAAAGTTCATGTTATTGATACAAAGGAAGGTGAAATGTTTCCTTCTATTCTGTCTGCAGGCATGATCGCCAGAGAAAATAGCATGTGCATCAATTCCAGGGAGTGGTAAAAAGAACAGGTTTAGAATGAAGTGTGGTTCAATCTGAGTTGTACACTATTTGAAATAAATCTCATAAAGATCCTTGAAGAAAACAGCTTACTTTTGGAAGGCCCATTATGAAATGTAAACTGATGCAGTTCTTGGTTCTTGGGTAAAATTGTATCTGTTTATTTGGAAAATGGGTAAAATCTTCTCATATAAAACATTTTTTTTTCTGGTGTAAACTGTTGAAAAGTTGATAAATTCATTAAACAAGCTATTTCCTCACAAAAACCTTTTTGTGTAGTGTAGCAAAGTGTAGCAAAGCCTCTCCTCCATTAACATCCATTCATCACTTGTCTCTGATATCTTTGTCTCTCGGTTCTTTGACAGAGCATGATGATTTTCAGGAATTAAAAACTTAATTTCCACCCTGTTCTTCATATAAGGACTATATAGCTTCAGAACTTAAAATGCAATAAATATCTGTGACTGCACTTTGCCCCTTATGTGTTTTATGTTGTTGAGACAAGGGTAGGGTTGGGGGCAGAGGTGGAAAGTAACTAATTTCAAATACTTTTGTTACAGTACTTGAGTAGATTTTTCGATTTTTTTTTTTTTTTTAGAATTAAAATGTGGTGCTTTTACTCTTACTTGAGTAGAATAAAAATAAAGTATTTAACTTCGCTCCATTCATTTCTTACTAAAAGTACAAAGTACTATGACAAAGGTGTGACAGAACGTTTGATAGACACTTTTCAAAACTACTACGGTGGAGCCCTGCACTTCAGCCAATAAGAGACAGATCTGAAGCGCTTCAGCCAATAACAGACAGATCTGACTCGTAGACAGTATAAGAAGTGGACAGAGCCATATCATTGGAACTCAATTGAGACAAGTGAAGCCCATTTTCAGCGATTTTTTAGCACTTCCATTCCTGACACGCAGACTCAAACCGACTCAAACAGAGCGACGTAAATGTGAGGTGAGCAACCTGTCTGTCTTCTAGTGGCTGTGGCATGAGAAATCTGAATCATTCCCTTCCGAAACTTGCAGAGGCGGAGAGTGTGAGTAGGAGCTGTCCATGAGCTCCTTTTGCTAGGTATTCTGATTAATTATTTTGTCACTTTGCCTCCACGTTTCCCCGATTGCCCGCAAGCTTCTCCTCCTGTCCATACGGTAATCTCATACTGTGCAACAGAGAGTCGCGTGGTTATGACGCAATCGTTAGCCTACTTTTACAAAAAAAACTGCTTCTACAGGGTCACAACATAAGCTACAAGGTAAAGGAGCATTTTATGCATTGTCGTGTTTCTTTAGAAATAAATAAAGGACAAATGGAGTCTTCAAACGCCTCAGATGTAAAGTTATTCACTGTTAAAGTGACGCCAAAATGAATGGGAGTCAATGGAAATGCTAACCCAAGTGAAGTTCTGCTACAAGATGACGGCACGCGGCCGGCTTCAACTTCGATGGATTACCCCCTTGGTCTGACTCGAGTGTAAAACCAATCAAAACTTTCAGTTCGGCTGGGGGGTGGGGCGTTTAAACCGTGCTTTGACATTCAATCACTGGCGCTCGTGTTTGAATCAATCAGTATCGCTAACGTTTCAATATTTCAGTGAATGTAAGTGAATTATTAGAAACCTTTTGAAATACGTAATCCCGTGATTATACCAGAGCACTGCATTAAGGGTTGAGTGTAGTGCTCCATATCGCTATCATCTTCTCATTTTGGGTAAAAATAGAAAAATAATACTAAAGTACTTTGTAACGTAGTTACTTGTAGCCTGGATGCCAGCCCGAACTCCACCTACAACATTTTTTTGTTTTTTTGGAAGTTCGGTCTGGACTCGATCCATTGAGGAGTAAGTATGATCAGGCAAAAGATGTCAAATTGCCAGGGCGGGCTTTATACGATGATGGACAGATGATCTGCAAGGGCATAATCATCACGTTATCAAAGAGCGCTTAACTGGTTTCCCTCAAAGATGACTGCAGCTGGAGAATTGAGATGTATAGATTCCGCTGTCGCGTCTGTTGTAAAATAAATCGACAGCGCATTCATTTTAACAGACAAACAGAGAACTGCAATCAAGGCATTTGTCGATCGGAAAGATATTTTTTGCCGTCCTTCCTACATGATTCAGGAAAAGAGTAACTTATCAGCTGGCTCCGATGGTCGCTAAGAAGATGGGACGTAATGAAAAGCCTGTGGTCGTTGTGGTTTCTCCTTTGGTCGCACTCATGGAGGACCAAGTAAAGGAAGCAACACTCGTTATTTTACTTCTAAAATAAGTAAGTTCTGTTGACAACTGTGAAATGCAAAGTAGTTGACTTACTGCGTTGCTCTGATTGGTTGTCGGTCTACCGATTATCCAATTGAGTGCAGAGTTTTTTTGTTTTGTTTTTCCTGGTTCGGTTAAGACATGCCTCATATTCAAAGCCCTATGCAGCAGTTTCAGACTCATATTCTCACTAGAATATGAGTATGACGAAGTCAGGCTAAGTTACTTGAGTAGTTTTTAAGCAAACTACTTATTTACTCTTACTTGAGTCATATTATTTTTCAGTACTTTTACTTGTACTCAAGTCAATTATTACTTAAGTACAATTTGTTAGTACTCTTTCCACCACTGGTTGGGGGGTATGTGTTTCAAAATATCTACAATATCTTCTACTTTTACAAATGCAAATAATTAATTGCATCTCAAGCTGATGCATGAGGCAAACAACCAAAAGCAATTGAGTACCCGGCACGTCGGAAAATTACATTACGGCGTCATGGCCTGTGACCTGTGTGTTAGTTGATGTGATGAGTTGGCAGTGAGAATGGCTTGGTTTTCCCAATGGGTCTACATTGCAATGTACCATTTTATGTGCTCCAATTGAGCACATAGCATAATTTAACAAATAACATTTAAAACGCCATGCAGTCCATGACATTTGGCTTGTTTAATCTTCTGAGAAGGCTATTGTAGATCTCACAGGTTTTGAAAGACATATGGGTTAGTAAATGATGACAGATTTGATCCCAGAGTGAGATTTTGGGTAAAAAGACCAGACCAAAGATCCTAAAAATGTCAGAAAAAAAGCATTGAGGTTTCATAGAAAGCTGGTCCTGAATTTTGTCACATCAGTGTTTGAAGTGCTGATGTTCAGAATAGAGACGTTTGACTGTGTCTTGCCTATCATCTCCCCTGCTGTTTTATCTTTCTGCCTGGAGTGAGAGAGTTGACAGCTTCTTGCAGGAAGTCCCTTTCACACTTTGCACACTATGTGGGATAGACTCATCACATCACTTCCCACTACTTCCAATAAGCTATGCTTCTGTCATATGTGGTACATGCTGTGTTGAAGAGAACCATTTGCAGATCCAACTAAATGTTCACAGCAATCTGATGTGTGCATTACCAGGCAGATATTTAAATGCTAGAGTGGTTTGGCCAGTATGTGCTATTGACATACAAACTGTCTTTCAGTTTCAATACACCATGTTTGATTATAGGTTTGGAGTTAACATGGTGTTGGTGCTATTGCTTACGGAAAACAGCATCTTTCAGTTTAGTACAGACATGGGGACAACCACTGAAACAGCGCACACTGAAATGTTACATCTGGTCAATTCTGCTGTACGGAGTAGAGACGTGGACACTAACAACAACAGCAACAAAAAGGCACGAAGCTTTCGAAATGTGTCTGGAATCCCATGGATACCCAAAACCACCATACACAAGTTCTACAGGGCATGGGCAAGACCATCATTAGCAGGAAGTGTCAGTACTTAGGCCACATTGCCTGAAACAACCACACATACCAGCTATTAAAGGTACAATATGCAAGATTGTTTCGCCACCAGGGGTCGCTAACCTCTTACAATAACAAAGGTGTATATTAATGACGTATATTCCGCGTTAAGCGGAATTATGGATTTTGTCGTCAAGCTGATGGATCTTTTATGGATGAGTAAATACAGTGATGTTTTTAACATGACTATAGTATGAAGCAGGGCGCGATTGCTAGACGTATACCAGCGCCACACGCAACGCTAGTCACGCGGATATAAAGGAATAAGACATTTAATTCTACCGAACTACATGCTGAATTACTCACACAGGTCAGTTTATTAGATGAATTAAACTTGAGGTAATGCAGCGCTGCTTCACTTGCTCTAACGGTTTCACTATCAAACTAAAGGGATTTGTGTGTGTTGAATGTTGTTAGTTAGGTTGTTTGTTGGCTGTATGAGACTACGCTAGATTGACGTTAGAGAATAACACACAGATTATATTCTAACTTTTCATCATGTTAACTATATAACATTTATTAGTTTAATATACATAAATTTGTTCACCTGTTTGCTCAAGTAACATGCAACACTCGCGTCTCTGTCAAGTCGAAGTTAATTACGGACGTGGAACTCTCGGCATCTGGAAATATGTAGATCTTTGTTTTAGTTCGCCTTTTGTCTCTGCTTGCCATGGGCCATAATGTTTGAACACAACCCTGCAAGGGACAACGGGCATAACCAACCCAGTTATCCACGTCTTCCGCCATGGTTACTATTGCAGTACGAGGTCAAACCTGGCGGAAACCGGGGGTAACGAGGATATGACGTCATTGACTGGCGACTCCTCACCCCTGCTGACATGCCACGTTTCCTTGGTTAAAATCATAATTTTCTCACGATTTACAAATAGTTGGAAACATTTGGGATATTGTAAGTAATCAACTAAACAAAATATATAACATTGGCCTAGTGGTTTTGGAATATTTTACTGCAAAAATCCTGCATATTGTACCTTTAAAGCAAATCCTCAAAGGAAAATCGAAGGGTGAAAACGACCAGGACGGCCAAAAACGACATGGCTCGGTAACATCAAAACATGGCTACAATTAACAACAGCACAAACTCTACACGCTGTGCCAATATCATCGTGAAGTCGACTACATCGTTAGGCAGCACTAAAGAAGAAGACGGGGGCAAGTTATAGCCGACCTATAGAGACTCAATATATTGAAACCCTGAAGAAGTGTCTGTTGCTTGCACACTTTTTTTCATTTCAGCCAAAGTGCTCTGAAGGTCAGCTCTTTAGTCTCTATGAGAGAAGGTTTGACCTGAGCAGCTGTGATAACTCACGAAATGACCTTGTTGTGCAACCAAAGGGGTCTTCGAAGTGAACTAAAATTGATATTGTGATAGTGATTGCTCATATATCTGCAGTAAAATGGCCATGAAGGACTAATGAAAGGAAGTGAGCATAAAGAAAAAAATGTCTCACAGTTCAGTTAAACAGTTTGGGGGAAGTAAAATAAGAAATATACTTTTAATGCATTCAATTGATCAAAAGTGGCAGTGAATACATTGAAAAATACAAAGATATACGCTGTTCTTTTGAACTTTCCATTCATAAGAGAATCACGAGAGAACGTCTTTCCTTTTCTTGTGATTCTCGAAGACTGGAGTAATGATGCTGATAATTCAACTTTTTCATCACAGGAATACATTACATTTTAAAATGGAAAGCGGCTGTATTAAACTTTAAAATATTTCACAATATTACTATTTTAATCTATTGTTTTTAATGAAATAAATGAGCATTCTGATGTGAGACTTCATTCAAAAACATAAAAATCTTCCCAAGACCAAACTTTTGAACGCATACATTTACTTCTGGCATAATGGTAGCCATTCTCATTGTTTTTGAGGATTTTCTACACGCATTCTCATATTCATGACTTACAATAAAATATTCCCTTTGGCATAGGTTCCTGCTGTCAAAAACTTACGAAAGGGACATGGAAACATTAAAACTTTGAAGCACCTGTCCTGTCCTGTACAGTGAAATTTAAGGCTTGGAAATAGAAATCAAATCTTTCTTCTGAAGTATGTCTTCCTGTTCATAAAGCTCCTGTATATCTGTCATTTGTATCTGTATGAAATAAAGAACGCAAGATGAAACTGAATAATACAGCAGACACATGCTCTTATTATGAATGTTCCCGATCCTTCTCTTCATTTCACTTGTTCAGACGTTAACTGAATAATGCAAGCATGTCAAAGATATTAACTAGTGCCACTAGACAATACATCATATTTCACTCACCAACAGAAGTCTCTAAAGCAGAGCTGTTCAAACATTTTCATCACACATGAAATGCAAGTCAACCTAGATGTCTTGTGTATTGTTTAACTCAAGAATAACAATGAAACTCATGAAAGTCATGTGATTTACACTTTTCATTGTCTAGGACAATGAAAAGGGAAAAATATCTATTTCCACTTCGCCTCTATCCAGATGAATTGTGTCTCAGTTATTTCAGATAAGCACAATTGATGGGTCCACCTGAATATAGCAGAGTTGTTAAATGAGAAACATAAATCTGTGTGCCAGTGTGCAGAATGCTGTTCATTGTTACCACGTCTTTTCCTCACATTATTGATTGCTTTAATGAATAGTCAGATTCCGGCTTACTTGTATTACACCAAAGACGAATTTTGTCTTATGAATAAAACCAGCCAGCTCCATTAAGAAATCGATGGCAGGCTTCATTTGATATCGTCATTAGCAAGGTTTTATCATAACAGCGAGGAGATAAAGTATGACACCACAGCTCTATTTCATAAAATTCAACAACACAATGATTCATTTTATCATGAAAAGAACTAGCATGTGAAATATAATCCTTAAAGGGTTAGTTCACCCCAAAATCAAGATTGCTATGCTGAAGCAGAAAAGACCCTAAAGAGATATGTATATGTTAAAGACTTTTTTATTTTTTAAAGCTACACTGTGTAACTCTTTTAGTTTATTCTTAGCTAAAAACACTTAGTTCTTTCAAAAATATATGTGCTCATTAATGTATATTTACTTCGTTCAAGTAATAAAGTATTCTCGTGAGTGTATAATATGCCATTGAAAATACATACGGGTAAGGGGTTCTAATGTCGGTCGCCATGTTGCCCCTCCATCTTGAAAGTACATTAGCCATAGAGGGACATACCCGTTAATTCAAGCTTCGCCTTTTGCGTTTACGTTTGAGTTAACACTCATGGACGAGGTCGAACTGGAAGCTATGTTAATCTTGGACTACATTGGCCACCGTAGGAGTTAAAACGAAATCAGAAATTGAGAGGAACAGAAATAATATTCACTGAATGGCCATATACCTTTTCACCGCTAGATGGGGGTAAAAATCACACAGTGTAGTTAAAAAAAAACAACATCTTTATCATCTTTGTCTAGGCTGTATTAAAGGGTTAGTTCACCCAAAAGTGAAAATTCTGTCAGTATTTACTCACCCTCATGTTGTTCCAAACCCGTAAGACCTTCGTCCATCTTCGGAACATGAATTAAGATATTTTTGATGAAATCTGAGAGCTGGATCACTCCTGCATACTAGTCCATAGGCTTCTTGAGGAATTGAAACTTGCCGGCCTCGAAAAGTTATTAAAGACATCGTTAAAATAGTCAAAGTGACTACAGTGGCTCAATCTTAACTTTATCAAACGACGAGAACACTTCTTGTGCGCAAAAACAAACAAAAATAATGACTTTATTTCAACTATTCACGTCCTTCTCTATGAGCCTCTAGTCAGTTAACGTAGTGTGATAGCGTAGAGCTACGTCACACGTAGGCTCACTATTGGCCGATGCTGGTCATCATGTGTGTGATGCGTGTGACGTACAACAGATCATACGCTGTTAAACTAGTAACCTGACTCGAGGCAGAGAGAGAAGTAAATTAATAGTTGAAATAAAGTTGTTATTTTTGTTGTTTTTTTGCGCACAAAAAGTGTTCTCGTCGTTTGTTTGATAAAGTTAGGATTGAGCCACTGTAGTCACTTGGACTATTTTAACGATGTGTTTAATAACTTTTCGAGGCCAGCAAGTTTCAATTCCTCAAGAAGCCTATGGACTAGTATGGAGGAGTGATCCAGCTCTCAGATTTCATGAAAAATATCTTAATTCATGTTCCGAAGATGAACGAACGTCTTACAGGGTTGGAACAACATGAGGGTGAGTAAATACTGACAGAATTTTCATTTTTGGGTGAACAACCCTTTAATACAGCCTAGACACATATGATACAGATGCTTTTTTTAGAAAAAAAAATCAAAAAATCTTTAACATATACATATCCCTTTAGGGTCTTTTCTGCTTCAGCATAGCAATCAAGATCCATAATGAATTACTGTGGAGCTTTGCACTCAGCATGGAATCGTGCCTTCATTTGGAATGGGCTTTGTTACCTCATTAAACAGATTTAAAGGATTTTACCCTGATAATGTCACCCTAGTTTAAGACTTATTGTCTTAAAACAATCCCGTACAAAAAGATTTGGGAATTATTTACAGCATCAATGCCACATGCTCGTCTGAATAAATTAGCCATGGAATTTGAGGCGCACCCAGAAACTGCATTGGATTATATATATATATATATATATATATGAAGAGTTCAGATGCAAAAGCCTCTAAATGCCATTTGAAATTTTCTTCTAGAATGATCATTTTTATCAAACTTGTATATTTAAGTTCAGTGATTTCACTTAAATGGCAATGATAATTACCTATTAATTGTTATTTAAGTGAAATCACTGAACTTAAATATACAAGTTTGATAAAAATCATCATTAAAGAAGAAAATTTCAAATGGCATTTAGAGGCTTTTGCATCTGAACTCTTCATATATATATATATATATATATATATATATATTTTTTTTTTTTTCAGTAGCAAGAGTGAATTTTATCCTTACTGACCATATGACTCACCCGAACCACCCAATTTCAAGTTACTGATTCACATCTCAGACTTCTCCATCTTCTGACACTCCTGCCCAAGTCCAAAGCAGAATATGTCGCTCAAACCAAAGTAAAGTACAGAGTGAAACAGAATCCTGTTTGAAATGGAAATAAAATGTCTTTATTTTATATTGATTTGCTTTTTATATAAAAAGTACTTACATTTAATACATTTTTCCCCCAAAATACAAGCAGCCAAACAACATATAAATCAAATACAAAATTATAAAATCTGTCTCTTAGTAGCTTCCCTTCTGAAAGTAAGCAGTAATATGATGTAATTCATAATCTCTAAAATTCCCATGTAACAGTAATTTTGATTCTCTCTGGCATCCACGACACACCAAGGATGATCCGTGACCTGTACGTGATATCTTACCCTAGGTCTATTGTCTAACAGTGATGAAGTCAGCTTTAATTTGCTTGATGAAGCCGGTGTAGCTGTATTGCTGAGCTCAAATGTAGCTTTAAGCAGGCAAAGTTGTAGAAAAGTCTCACACACAACTACCAGATTGTAGTATAATGACCATCAAACTGACACCAGCTCTGTAAAGGTTCTGTCAAAGCGTAGACAAGACGGCACTTGGTCAATATTTCCATTCAGTGCTGAGCTGTCCCAGCATGCCACATTGTTGGGTTTCATAAACACGGTTCATAATTGCAGCATTTTTCTGGGTGGTGAAAATGAAAAATCACTTCATGAAGCAAAAACAAACAATAAGAACTGACTGAAGTCAAGTGGTTGACTTGTGTAGCCCTATGTTGTGGAGGAAAGCGGAAAGGGGGGAAATTAAGGATAAAATCGTACATGAATATAACAAAAAAAAAACATTTAAATGGCATAAATATGGCATTTCGAGCATAATTAAATATGATAAATGAGGTTAATACTACACGGAAATGAAAACTCTCACAGTGTAATGTGAAGTAAACACTAGAAAGAAAAAAAGGCATAAGCTGTCATGATGCCCTAAGGCAACTTACTTAATTTAGGAAGAAATAAACACCAATTAAAAGGAAAATACTTTGCAGTTGTAATTTTGTTAACTGTCCACAATGTGCAAATGAGCAGTTGCGTGTCACATGTGCAGTGCAGCAACAAAACAGTTGAGATGGACAAGTATGACTCCAAGTATCGCAACAGACATAGAGGCGCCATGCTGATGGTGCCAAGAAATCAAATATAAACAAGATATCTGAACCTGATAGGAAATAGAAATTTTTTTTGTTTGTTTTCCTTTTGTTTTATACATTTTGTACATTGAAGTAAAAAAAGAGTATAAAGTGTAGTCAGGCTATGCGGCGGTTTCTCGAATCGTCCCCTCAAGTTTCTTTGGGAGTAGCTCTCTCCTTTCGTCAATGTTGAGGACTGGTTTGCGACAGTTCTGACCATCCAGGTACATCTTCGCGTACATCGGATTGGAGTAGTTCATTGGCTGTTTGGAGAGATAATTGTTGAAAATTGACATTCAGTTGACATTCACAATAAAAAAAAGACATCTCGTTTGAAAGAAAAACCTTAAATTAATAATAACAGTAATAAAAAAAAAATGGTTAAAAATTAATAATAATTATTTCATTAAATAAATCATGTTAAACAAACACACAAAAAAAAAACACGTTGTGCAGGACTAAAGGTGGTTCAAGGAGTTGCTTCCACTGCAGCCGGAGTCAAACGTGGTTTCAGTAGCATCATTTGGATCGGTGCTTTGAAAAGCATTTTCAATCATGTTTATGGTGACATGCTGATGTCAGCAAAGGATGATAAATATATTATAAGCGTCACTCACAACCCCATCAACCTCACCTCCTGCATAAATGAACCACTAAAACATGAAGAACAAAGCAGAAGTTGAGCCATAAAGCCATGCACTTACATTCATGCAAACCGCCACACCACAGACATGCAAAAAATATATCATTAATACATAATTGAGACAAAGGAGCCCAAGGCGTTCACCTGTCCAGGTATTACTTCCTTAGGGACAGAATGAATATTCAGCGTGCAAGGGTCACTGGATTTTACACACCAGCCCTGGAACACACACAGTCGCCCCAGCATGCAGTGGACATTTAAAACGTCATTGTCACTAAACAACATCAATGTAATGCTGCTATTTAGACAGAAATATTTTCATAGTACGAAACAAACGGTCAGTACGAAGCACGTAAAATCGAGCATTTTGTTATTGCCATTTTAGCGTTGCTTTTAAAAGGCATGAGTTTTTAGAAACAGATGTCAGAGTTATTTGCAAGGGGAAAAATATAAATGTTTGCAGCTTTAATGAGGCAAGGTAAAGACACTTTTCATATCCTGGGTGAGAGGATGCAAACAAAACATAAGAGCCCTGGTGTTAAGGAACAGTTAATATTACACATTCATTTCCACTTGTCATTTACTTAAGAGATATTTTCCAGGAGAGAACAGAAGCACGTTCTTTCTGCATCTACCACTTTGTGTTTTATGGATGTACATTGTCAACAAGATTTCTTGTGTTGGGGGTGTAAAATATTCCAACACAAACCTTTTGGGGGTCGAGTGTGAAATTTGGTTTGAGAAGGCTTCCGGCATCTGCGTGGTTGTCATGGTCCACCTCATACATGTTGTAGGATGGATTGCCAATCTCCACATTAATGCCTCCATTAGTTATGGGCTGTCGTTGTACACGTTTCCCCCTGCGACGGAGACGCACTTGAAATATATGCAGATGTCTGGGGACTACATTGTTTATATGCACTTTGCATTTTTGAACAATATGTTCATAATGACTATTACTAGGACTGTCAAATTAACGTGGTTCAACAACACTTAAAGGCATGTCAGGCTGAAAAACAGCAAGACACAATGCAGCCACAATACTATCATGTCTGTAATGTTTTTGGCTATACCACAAAACAAAGATTCCTGATTAAAGAAAAAAACAGAAAAAAAAACAGAAATGCTTCAAGTAAAAATACATTATATGTGTGTAAATGTTATAATATGTTTAAAAATCATTACAGGGTTTTCATGATAAAAAAGTATAACACTTTACAACATGGGTGCATTAATATGCATTAATTCATGCTTAACTAATGCACAGATAATCATGAGTTAATGATTACTGCATCACAACTAATAAAGAGTCTATATGATTAATAGATTAAGTAATACATGAGTTGCTATTAATTCAATGTGTCATTATGTATTAATTCCTTATTAAGTAATAGTGCAAATGAATGTGTACTAATAATTACCATAATTAGTCAAAAACTATGCACTTCAACTTCCAGTTGTCTGCTTTAATGAATCATTAGCAAATGATTTGCAAAGGTATCATTATGTTATGACTTTACTTGTTGGGGCACATCATTATTAACTAGTCATTTAGTAATTGTAGTAATTTGCACATGAATTTGCACTAACAATTAAGTAATTAATCATGTATTAATGCATATTAGTGTACCTGTCATATTATCTGGAAGTTGAAATACAAGGTCTTGGCTCATTCTGGTAATTAACATATTAATTAACACTATTAGTTAAAAATGATTTATTGTGGAATTAATCCACAATTACATATTTAATTAATCTATTAACTAATACATTAACCTTACAGACTCTTACTTAGTTCCTAATGTGGTAATCATTAATGAATAGCTTAAATAATCATTAGTTACACATTAATTTAGTATTATCTGTGCATTAGTTAAGCATGAATTAATGCTTATTAGTGCACCCGTATTGTAAAGTGTTACCAAGTAATCGATGACAGCCCTGTATTTATATTTAAAAACTGTGCCAAAAAGTACCTTTGTCGTCTTCTGCAGATAAAGACACCGGTAACCACTGTAGTAATCAGAATGACCAGCAGGACCAACGGCACAATGATAGCTATACTTCCTGTTTCACACAAGAAAAAAGCCAGAAGCAAAATCTCCTATTAAGCCTGTTTCCCCAGGTGTCTATGCAGGTGGAACAGGAAATTATTAGATACTCCATCACAGTAAAATGAAATAAACAGTACTGGAGCCGAAAAGATATTGAGCCAATATTTAACAAGAAGCTCAGATGTATATTCAGATGTGTCGTATGACTGATGAAATAACGGTTCTTTTCATTTTAATAATTGAAGGACTGAATCCTTATTGAATTAGGAGAGGAGAGCTCTTTATAAAGCATGAAAGCTCACCTCCAGCTGTGTTATCAGAGCGGCTGCTCTTGGGGGCCGGCCTCTCGCACTGCGTCCCCGACCAGTTAGCTGAGCATCTGATCGAAAACAACACAGATAAAACAAAAAGAAGGCAAGTCAGAAAAGAGAATGAAGAATAGATTTAAACAGACAAAGGCTTAAAATCTACTTAAAGGAATAGTTAACACAAAAATACAATTAGTTATTTACTCACACAAAGCCTTATATATATATAAAAGTTTGCCTTTGAAAGAAGTCTCTTATCCTCACCAAGGCTGTATTTATTTGATGATTTCAGTATTACTGTGAAATATCATTACAATGTAAAATAACGTTTTTCTATTTGAATACATTTAAAAACAAAATGTATTCATGTGATGGTATAACTGAATTTTCAGCAGTCATTACTTCAGTCTTCATTGTCTCATGATCCTTCAGAAATCATTCTAATATGCTGATTTGGTGCTGAATTATGATTCATGTCTAAAGGACGTAGGCCAGTAGGACCTGTGAGCTTAAACCTCACTCCCCTGGTCTCAAGAGGTACACTAGTAGCAGTCTTTACCGTCCTTGTTAGTGCGCTCGCCTCCCATGCTGGAAACCCAGGTTTGAATTCTGCTCTGAGCAGGGGTGCGTTTCCCGTACAACGACGTAGTTCGCTGATTCACTACCATAGTACGATGTATCGTTGGAAAAATCAACTAGCTAGTCGCGACTGTTTCCCGAAACCCACTGTCGCAAAGTATCGTTCAACCACGTTGTTTTCGCACGTGGTGGAGTAATAACTACTTTTAATGAAACTGTTTGAGATCCAATTAACGCTAGATTTGTTTTATATAAATTACAGACATGTCATCTGAGGACTATTTCTAATTGTTCTCAGTTGTTTTGCTTTATTACCAGACTCAATATTTGACTCGTTCTTGCATAGTTGAGCACGTTCGCACATGCGCACTCTTCAAAATCGGTACTTCAAATCTTTTGAAAACCTAAAAGACGTAAATTACATTTGTATGTATTCTAAATAAAAGGCACCGGTTGTACTGAATGTCAGCTTGCTTATTTTGCTCAAGATCAGGATTTATAACCTCCAAATGTCATGCAATATAGAAACGATGCCTCTAACCACAGGTCGAGAGCTGACGTTCAAACCACACAACTTTGCGAATGTACGTTGGAACGATGGTTTCGGGAAACACCGACTCGTTAAACTATGCAGATAACGACGGAACTTGCGACCATAGTTGGCTAACGATGCTTTCGGGAAACGCACCCCAGGTTGAGTAGGACTCATTATAGACACAAGCTCAATTATTAATATGGGTTCTTAATATTTTCAATGTTGAAAACTGTATTCACAACTGAAATTGTGGAAACGACTTTTTCAGTACTTTTTCATTTCCATAAATTAATAATAATAATAATAAAAAAATCACTTCCCCAAACTTTTCAATGGTAGTATATCACAGTTTCGCCAAAAATACAAAGGAACAAAACCTTTCAAAACTTTTCAAAATGTATGATAATATTAAATGGTTCTTGAGCACCAAATCAGTATATTGCAACGCATTCTCACCCCAAGGCGTCACCTTTGACCATGCTTCAATATTTGACGTTTTAGGCGCCCTTTAGCGTCACTTACATGACGCGATCCTACGGCGTCTTCTAACTGACGCTAAAGGAAAGCGTCAGTTAGAGGACGCGGTTAGGTTTAGGTGTGGGGTGGGGGTAGGGTACACGCGATCCTAGGGCGTCATCTATCTGACGCTAAAGGGCGCCTAAAGCGTCAGATATTGAAGCATGGTCAAAGGTGACGCCTTGGGGGTGAGAATGGGCTGGATATTAGAATGACTTCTGAAGGATTAGTTTTTTTTTATTGTAATATTTCATGCCTTAGTGAGCAAAAGAGTCTTCCTTATATATATATATATATATATATATATATATATATATATTAGTGCTGTCAAACGATTAAAATATTTAATCGCAATTAATCGCATTAATGTCACAGTTAACTCGCGATAAATCACAATTAATCGCACATTTTTATCTATTCTAAATGTCTCTTAATTTCTTTTTGTCCAATTATTTATTCTCATTAATGCTCTCAGCAACAAGGAAAAGTGCATCAACTTGCTTTGTGCAAATGTTTTTTTTATTGAAAATTAACTGTTCAATTTCACAATAAAACATTTAATTTGGACTGCATTTATAGCACTGTCCCTCAATGAAAGGGTGAACGAAATACTGACGAGGTCCTGATATTGACGAGGGGGCGGAGAATTCGCATCAGCTGTGTGTGTGCTTGGCCATCATCAAGTGGTATTTCAGACTGGACGTGCTGTGATGATGACATCTCAGTTCACAGAGACAAAACACACAGATCACTTTGGTCACGTCAATGGGACCATTTGGCAACTTTTTAAAAGTAAACTTTCCATTCATTTCGGCGTCTTGCGCTCGTCATCCACTCAAAACGTAACATTAACCTACTATTTTGGCCAAACTAGTGTGTCCCTGTTGTTTTGTTTCTGATCTAACTAGATCTGCTTGTGCTTTGGTCGACGAAGCAACAAAATGTCCTTGCGTGGCGCAAGCCTTTAAATTGAATGGGTTTCATATTGCATGCCACGCATGGCGCATCCTGTTGCAAAAGCAAGTGAACACTACAAAGTTTGCTAGGCCAAAAAAAAAACGTTAATCGTGCGATAAAAAAATGATGCGCGAAAAAATGGATATACGTTAACACTGTTAATAACGAGCTTAACTGACAGCCCTAATATATATTTACTGTATACATTTTAGTATCACCTTAAGAGTAGGCAAATGCACAGTGAAAATAAACTGAAAACACTCATTAAATGGCAAGCAGTAAAGCAGAAAGAAAGTCATGAATCATCTGATTTGTAAATGGAAGTGGTCCATTGGGGGTTATGTTTATGATTAAACAGATGTTTGATGTTTGTTTATCGGCGTATGATATGAGAGTGAAGACTGGATCTTGCACATTAAAACCGTACACTATTTTACAAACTGAGTGCGGTCACATTTTTTAATTGTCTGACTATATTAATTCTTCCCTAAGCAGACAATGTTAGAAAAATAAAACAGGCAAACAGAATACGGATCCCAAACAGATACAGAACAAAAGAGAAAATCCTGAAGGCATGGAATGTGTGTACTTGAGGATGGTAGGATCATGGGAAGTGGACAGTGGGGAAGCGGTCAGGGTAAATCAGCTGGATGGATGGAGTCTGGTGGAGATGGCTATATAAGGTGAACAGTTGGACCTACTTGCATCGAGGTTTGTTAAAGGCAGTTATTGTGCATATTCCTTCGTTTTGACAGTAGTAATCACAGGGATTGGCCAGCTCATCGCAACGCTGGTTCTTGAACCCTGCCGTGCAGCTGCAAGACATCGCAGTGAGATGAGGAAAGTAAGAAGTGAAAGAAGTTTGCAGAACTGAAAAAAGTGCATGATCTGTACAGTAGCAGCAAGAGTGTGTATGTATGTCCTAGTTATAGTTTTAGGATCTTACATGTTTTATGACTCTAAAATCAAATGAACAGTATGTATTTTAGGAATATTCACTGCAGGGCTTCTAGGATTCCCACAGACCCATGAATTTCCATTGATCTTTCCCTTGTGTCCATGTTAACTGTAAAAGGTTAGTTTTTTCTTAGAATGCTGGGTGGATTTCAATTTGTATGACTAACTCAATATTCTCAATATTCTTCCCCTACATACAGTATCTCACCATGCACTCTCAGAAAAAAAAAAAAGGTACAAAATCTGTCACTGGGGCTGTACCTTTTCAAAAGGTAAACTTTTGTCAATTTTAGGTGCTAATATGTACATTTTAGGACAGGTGGTAATATGTACATTTTAGGACAGGTGCTAATATGTACATTTAGGTTCTAATATGTAAATTTAGGTGCTAATATGTACATTTTAGGTGCCAATATGTACATTTAGGTGCTAATATGTAAATTTAGGTGCCAATTTGTACAGTTTAGATGCTAATATGTACATTTTAGGTGTCAATATGTACATTTTAGGTGCCAATTTGTACATTTAGGTGCCAATATGTACAGTTTAGGTGCTAATATGTACATTTTAGGTGCCAATATGTACATTAAGGTGCTAATATGGACATTTATTTGCCAATATGTACATTCTAGGTGCTAATATGCACATTTAGGTGCTAATATGTACATTTAGGTGCTAATATGTACATTTTAGGTGCCAATATGTACATTTAGGTGCTAATGTAACGGAGGCCAGCTGGTAGTTGCAGTGCGAGTAAACCTCACTCCTCTGATCTCAATAGGTGCTCTAGCGACAGACGCAGTCTTTAGCCTCCTTGTTAGAGCGCCTGACTCTCATGCCGGAGACTAGGGTTCGAGGCCCTCTCGGAGCAGGTCGAGTGGGACCCGGGTGTAGGGGTTACATTGGTGCCGTGACCCGGATGAGAGTGAGGTTTAGGGGGGTGAATGTAACGGAGGTGGTAGTTGCTGTGCGAGTAAACCTCACTTCTCCGATCTCAATAGGTGCTCTAGCGACAGACGCTAGAGGCTGCAGTCTTTAGCCTCCTTGTTAGAGTGCCTGACTCTCATGCCAGAGACCCGGGTTCGAGGCCCACCGGAGCCTGTAGGGGTTACACTAATATGGACATTTATTTGCTAATATGTACATTTTAGGTTCTAATATGGACATTTAGGTGCTAATAAGTACCATTAAGGTACCGATATGCACCCTTTAGATACAAAAGTGTACCTTTTAAAAAGGTACAGCCCCAGTGACAGCTTTTGGACCTTTTTCCTGAGAGTGTGTGCACAAATGAATGTCTAGCCGTTGAAACATTTCAGAGCATGGCAAACCTATAAAAAATTACTGTAAAATGACTCAAAATGAACTTCCAGATTTTTCGATTACCATGATTTCAAAAATTGAAACAAGCATTTTTTTTCTGTAAAGCTACATTGAAATTATACAAAAAACGTTCAGTTTCAGACCATGAAGCTGTAAGATGGAATCTTGTTGACTGACTTTTTTTAAAAAATAAAACAATCCAAACTGTATTTCAGAGTATGTATATAATGTTTTTTTTTGTTTTTTTTTTTGTCTGTGATTTCACTGGAATGGAGAGTGAGTGGTGGATAAGCAATAGAGAGGTAAAGCCTGCATCTGAACCATTCTCAGGTTTGGATGCTGACAGATGAGTTAATCGCAGATATCTAGGGGAGACAGTGATGAAATTGTAAATGTGTTGTGAATTTCCAAGTTGGCAGCTACAAGAAATAATACACCTAAGTCAAAATCATCTCTGAGCATCATGGAAGTAAATAACTGTGCTTTGAAGTATAAAAAACTTTGCCTTCCCAAATATATGAAATATATGAGCTTTGATAAGGAATTCATTTAAATTATATTCATTTCAGGTCAACTATGATGACTGCTTGGCAGATACACATCCATCATTCCATACATTTCCTGTGACTCAGAGCCAGTGAATGAAATACATTATCGGGACCTCACAATAAAAAAAGAGAGAGAGATCATTTGCATAGAAATTGATTCCATTCTCTCAATTATGCCAGTCATTGCTACAAATGCCACATAAACTGCATAGAGCATTTGACGATTTTCAAAATAACCATTTACAACCTGTTTAAGTTTGGAGACTGAATATGTGATAATTTAACGGTTGCTAACCATCACACTTCAAAGAGCATCCATTATACATGCCTTCTGTCACAATCTGCGTTTGCAGCTAATCAAATCTGATGGGAAAAAAAAGATAACTGTAAATATCTTGCATAGGAAACGACATTCAGGAGGGGCAAGCGGTATGGGAAATAATTAATGGGCATTTAACTAAGCATTTATTGGGGTCTTTACACATACACATAATAAAACAATAGCAATTTAAGACAACAGGACCTCATGATTCACTGAGATTCTTAAAAGCTGAATTTAGCGAATGCCCCAGCTCTGCTTTGACCTTGTATTGTGATGTTACGGTCTAAATAAATAATTAAAAAGTTACTTACAAATATTCAAATGTGGAGCCCTACCAACCAAGGTGTTGAAACACGTTTCATTCCACGAATACTTGCAGCACAAATAGTGAAATTCTTTAAATCAATGTGTAAAGGACAAATATTTTTTCATTGGTCAATGCTGAAAGCTTTGTGGCCTTTACTACCTCTATTATTAACATCCTAAACACGTGGCACTCTGCAAGAAGCCACTGCCTTCAACAGTTCCTGATCTCGCAATAGAAAAGTGAATTTATTCTCGACAAAACAAATTGTTAGGCTTTCTAAATGTATCCATTCCTGCCTGCCAGACCAAAGAGAGCAGGACTCCAGCTGTTCTCAGGATGCCGTCCCAATATACACAAGTCCACGGGGTGGACATCCTGTCAGCAGCTCCTGCGCTGTGAGAGCCTAACCTCATTTATCAATGCAAAGCCAAACAACAACAATAAAAAGAAAATACCTGTTGCACCTGAAACAAAACATCATGCCCAGTGATGTCAACTCAAAAGCCATTCATGATTTTACTCTAATAATTGACCAGTATTCTGCGAACTTTCCCTTTCTCTTAGTGCTGAAGCTCTGACATGAATCAGGACTTTATGCAGTCAACAGTTTCGGCTATACAGTATTTAGTATTTAGTCCAAATGACGTAATCCAAAAATTATACAGCAAATATTACGACATCAAAAGTTTGGGGTCAGTAAGATTGAAAAAAAAAATAAAAATAAATTGGTAACACTTTCATTATGTTTCATTAGTTAACATTAACTAAGAATGAACAATAGACTTCAGCATTTATTAATTGTAGTTAATGTTAATTTAAATTCCATTTAATAATACATTATTAAAATAAACATTTGTTTTTGTTTACATTAATTAATGCACTGTGAAGTATCATGAACAGACAATGAACGTCTGTATTTTTATTAACTAACATTTACAAAGATTAATAAATACAGTATTAAATTGCTCATTGTTAGTTCATCAGCTAAACACATTAAGTAATGAGGGCTTATTTTAAAGTGTTACCAAAAAATTATTACCGTACTTTCATTCAGAAATGATTAAATTGATCAAAAGTGGCAGTTAAGACAGTTACAGTGTTTCATTAATAAGATTTGTATTTAATTTTAATGTAGTACTTTTATATACGTAAAAAACAAATCTGAAAAAAATCAAATAAAATGTACCACAGTTTCCACAAAAATGCTAGGCAGCACAACTATTTTCAACGTTGATAATCATAAGAAAAGTTTTTGAGCACCAAATTAGCATATCAGTATAAATACATAGGCTAGTATAAATATAAGAATAATTTCTGAAGGAACACGTGACACTGAAGACTATTAGATTAGAGAAATGTTCGGCTTTGCAATCACAAGAACAAATTATGTTTTAAAATGTATTAACATATGATTAAATTGTAATAATACATCACAATATTTCTAGTTTTACATTATTAATCAAATAAATGATCAGATAAATGTAGTCTTAGTGAGCATATGAGACTTACCATCAAAAACATTAATACATCTTACCAACCCCAAGCTTACAGTACTATATTTGGTAGCTCTGATTATTCATTTTCAGGCTTGTTGTAATTAGATTTCAACCAATTGTAGGCTTTTAGGCAGAGCGTGGCCTAATTGTTCCTTTGTGCTTTTTAAATCTGTCAAAGTCTCTAAGATCTGTAGAACCTTTCTAAATAAATGGTAAGGCTTTCAAGGGTATGTGCCATGTGGGACTAATAGCTGGCATTTCGATTGTGGACAAAAGGAGGCACTTAGTCATTCTTACTGGCAGAAGGGTAGGCTGGTGTCGGGGTCAAGATGACAGGTGCCTCCATTATAGCAGTAGCCATCACACAACTGGCAGCTGGAGGCGATTCGACCGCTGGTACAACTGGCAGAGTGACAACAATTTGGATGAGCTAAAAATGTGGTTGTTACATTGGTAATTTAAGTGGAAACTTACAGGCTAACCCAGGGGTGTCCAGTTCTGCTCCTAGAGGGACACTGTCCTGCAGAGTTTACCTCCAATTAAACATACCCGAACAGCTAATCAAAGTATTATACTAGGCATGCTTGAAACTTCCAGGCAGGTGTGTTGAGGCAAGTTGGAGCTAAACTCTGCAGGGCAGTGGCCTTCCAGGGCCGTGCTTTGGACACCCCTGGCCTAACCTATTAATACATTACACAAATTAGGCTCTGTATTATTATCAGCTACATGAATGTTCACCATCGGTGCTGGAAATGTATTATCCTGGATACAATCATATTTTGATTGTAATTCTGTAATTCAATAATTCTGCACTTCATTTTCTTAAAGCTGCAGTACAGTGTTGTAGTACTCGAGACTCGGACTCGGACTCGGTCTCGAGACCATATTTTATTGGTCTTGGTCTTGTCATGGACTCGTGTCCATTTGGTTTCGGAATTGACTCGTACTCGAACATTTTTTTTTAGGACTCGGAATTATTCCCGAGTCCACTCGAGTTCAATTAAAAATATTTTTCATGATTATTAATGTATGTTAATAAAATATTTCTTTAAATTGATTGAAACGCCCAGTGATTGGTGATTTTCTAGTGCGCAACTGCGCATGACATAGTGTAATAAAATTACTTTTAACACCACCTGCTATGTGGCCTTTTTACCCTAAACTGATCATATTTTTTAAACTCCAAGTAAATTCAGTAAAAAAAAAAAAAAAAAAAAAAAAAAAAGGATTTCTCTAAGTAAATAAAAGTAAATTAGGTAATCAACCCTCACTGGTCTCGGTCTCGACTCGGACTTGACTCTCTATGGACTCGGTCTTGACTCAGACTCGACTCTCTCTGGTCTCGGTGTCGACTCGGACTTGAGTGAGGTGGTCTCGACTACAACACTGCTGCAGTAGGTAACTTTTGTAAACAAATATTAAAAAAAAAAAAACATACATACAATTTTATAGCAATATCAAAAAACAGCCAACTAACTTGCAAGCCACTTCTCCCGTATCTCCATCAACGATACACGGGGCTCCGTGGCAGCGCAGGCACTTGTCGACATCGCACTTTATCCCTTCATAGCGAGCCGGGCACACGCATTCAACGTGTCCTGACCCGGACAGCGTACACGCCTTGGAATTGACACAGTGGTGATGACAGATATCTGTCATGGAAAAGAAACCGAAAAAAAACACAAGATATGTCCCTAATTAAGAGCACATTTCTTTCATATCATGTTCAAGTTTAATTAGAATTTTACAAAGCTTTAATGAGGCTTAATTATCCGCATCAAATATCTACTGGAACTGAGATGAAAATGCGTCACCCCTTGGGTGCAGAGCACTAAAAATGCATTACGGGTGCGCAGATTAAATTGTTTTGCAACAAATTATAATAACAAAGACTATAACAACAATTTTTTTTTTTTATCAGCAAAGCACAGAAACACCTCAAGGTTGTTACAGTAGAATTTAGAAAACCTCTTTGGGCACATAGCGTTCAAATGCCCTTTTGAGTCAAATACAATATTTGCTTTCATTGGGGTTTTTATGTTTCTGCTACCAGTCGGAGAGAGAAAATTTAACAATTGTTCAATTAACCACAAATTAGTGACTGGTCTTTTATGTTGAAAATACAACAACTCAAGAGAAAAACCCTCTCTGGAGATCATATCATTTTCTCCACAGTCCTTTCTTTCTGTTTCATTTGGTATTTGAATGATTTAAACAAGCAATATGGATTACAGTATGATGATACTGAATTAAGAGGGCACAACTAATTAGCTGCCATGGAAATCACTGACTTGAATTAAAATGTAGTGACTGACCATTTCTGCTGGGTACAAGCAATCTCTTACAATACTTACGATGCAGACAGCGGTCACCCGTGTACTCAGCCAAGCAGCGGCACACTGGCTGGTTTCCAACGCTTATTTCACATGTGCCTCCATTCAGACAGTGATTATCACAGACCCGCCTCTCACAGTTTGGACCGGTGAATCCTGTCATGCAGCGACAAGTAGGTTTCCCTATGATTGGAGTAGACAGATGTGTCAACATTGAGAAAAAAAAAAAACACCCATGCGTGGGTATTTTATTTTTGTTTTGACCATTTCAGTTTTACCAAATCTTGTAGAGAATGTGAGTTGTTTGCTGAAGGCAATTTCAGCAGAGAGGCAATGAGAAAGGTATTTTTTTTCAGTAGGCAAATTATAAATGTAAACTGTACTGGAGTCCACAAGAACCATATATTTATGCTCAGCTTTAACAGCAACCAAAAGAACTAAGCTCTGCCACCAAAAGCTTTAGAGTAAAAGTGCCCAGAATAATAATAATAATATTAAAAAAAATATATATATAAATGAATTAAGTCACATAATTACTGTGACAGGGAAGGGACATGTTCAGTTCACTTAAGTGTTGTTGTGAGTAAAACATAACACTTATGGGAACGTGATAATATCTCGAGTCCAAAGCTTCTTGTGTTAAGAGAAAAACATCCTGTTTTTTTGTGACCACGAGTTTTTAATGACTGAGCCAGATCAGATTATATACTAGTGTTCTAAAGGGATACTCCACTTTTTTTTTTTTTTTTGGAAATAGGCTCATTTTACCACTCCCCCAGAGTTAAACAGTTGGGTTTTACCGTTTTCTAATGTATTCAGCCGATTCTTTGATATTTAGAAGAATATCAGTAACCAGACAGTTTCTGGTCTCATTGACTTCCATAGACCAGAAACTGTCTGGTTACTGATATTCTTTTAAATATAAAAAAAAAACAGCTGAATGGATTTGAAAATGGTAGAACTCAACTGTTTAACTCTGGGGGAGTGGTAAAATGAGCCTATTTCCAAAAACGTTGAGTAACCACTTAACCTAAACTCTTTAAATGAATGTTTGAGACTTTCTAATTTCTTACGATACCTATGCAGCATAATATTATTTGAAGAACTTTTAATATATTTATGTTTCTCCATCAACACCCAATCAAACTGCATACGCAAAGCACCATGCTCGAAGACAAAGGAACACTTTCCATCTAAAAGTTTAAATTAACATTGGCTCACTGACCCCTGGAAGTGTGGCATCCTTATGGTTTAAAGATCACACTGATTTTGAGAAATTCTGACATGAAGATGGTGCTGAGCTAAAAGTGTTTCCACTCTTCAGAGATCTTCTGACTCAAACTGGTTCTCTTCCATCAACATAGATCAACTGGAGCCTCAACAAATTGCCTTAAGACACTTTTATTCAAATGGGCGAGACATACAAGTATCAAACTTAGTCTTCGCATGAATCCCCAACCCCTTTGTAAAGAAGGTTAGAACTAAGAAACTGGTTTGCTCAAAGCTGTTGATCTGTTCATCTATCAAACAATGTGATGTCTTCTTGCTTTTCTGCCTCAGTTCTCTTTCCATTGCTCAACATGTGTACTGTATGTTACAGTAGATTAGTCTAAGTGTTTAGTCTAGTTAATAAAGTCCTGTTTGCCTCACATGTAAAGTTGCTTCATGTACTTGAGTCCCTAATCATGCAGATTTTGTTTGCTCTAGTGTACAGCAAGACCCCAGAAACCATGGAAATGAACATTTCATACAATTAATAAGCAACTAACACTGACTGTTTGCTGAACAAACAGGTTAGCTGATAGTGGTATTAATTCTGCTAAATCAATTTAATTCTTACAGCTGATCTAAATATTTATAATGAGTTATAAATGTATTATTAATTATTCATATTTTCTTTTGGGCTAATTAGCTACAAGTTTAATGCATAAGCAAACCCCTTTGACCATAGCAACCTGGGATTATCAGAAAAAGAGATGATTAACAGAAGAACATTTTATTTAGAATACTGCATTGAACATGTTCCTTTCTGGTCACTGGTATATAATACAATTATATATAATTATACATATACATATATTCTGTGTGTGTAAAAATGTCTTACAGATTATATATATATATATATATATATATCTGTAGGACATTTTTACAAACAGAGTTTACATGACCTCAAAAATTATACATTTTTATTTAAAGTTCTTAGCAAAGTCGCTCAGTAAACAATTCTTTTTAATAATAATAATGACATCTCATTCGGCCATTAACGATCGGCAGAGAAAATTATGAAATGTGTCAAATTTCAGAGGATTCTGATGTTGAGAATAATTGCTTTCGTGCATGCTTCATCAGTCATTTGATTGATTATGATAGACGAAGCTGTAATATGACACTCTTGACTAATTTTAATTGAGGTGCAGACACAAACACTCAGCTGATTTTGTCATCAACAATCTTTTATACGTTTCTAAAGTGCTCGATTTTTTACCATACAGACCAGAGTCTAAAATACTGCTTCGAATAAATGCAGATATGTAATTACTAGCACACACACTGCCACACATTTTTGGTGACAGATGTCTTTCTTTAAAAAAGTTATTTAAAAAAAAAAAAAAAAAAAAAACTCTTAATGAAACTGCAGGGCACAATAGTTGCATGTAGTACGCATGTAATATGAATACAAGTAATGATTTTAAAGACCATTTAAATACTTCAAAATTCAGGCAAATAATTCAATCATGAATTCAAATGTACACAAAGCGAAGAGAGTTTCTTACCGAGAGGTGAGCCAGTGCACGTGCCTCCGTTTAAGCAGTAATCTGTACAGTGATTGACTTCACAGCGCTCTCCAGAGAAACTGGGCCAGCAGTAACAGCGCCAGTCTCCTTTTTCATTGCCCAAGCAACGCCCTCCATTCTCACAGGCAGGTCGACACAGCTCACCTTTAACATATTGAAATAAATTAATTATACCTCCAAAATGCCAAACCCCCCTCCCAAAAAAACCCCCCAAAAAACAAAAAACAAAACAAAAAAAAAAAACGGCAAGCTTAGCAAAGAACAAATCAAACGGAGCAGCCCTACAGTGAAGTGAGGCTTCAGACCTGAAACAATGGGGTCAATACAAGAGCCATTGACCAAGGTCTTCCCCTCTGGACAGGTGCAGCTGGCCCCGGTTGGATTGAGCAAGCACATAAAATCGCAGGTCATCCTAAGACAGGGATTGGCCACTGAATACAAAAACGACAAAGCATACATTTAACTCGGAAGGTACAAAACATTTAGATAAATCAATGAGCTTCAGTTTAAAATCATGATAATTTACCGTTTACAAATAATTACTTGAAAAATGATTTGTTGTTTCATACATTTTACACCTATCAATTTCTACCTATTACACATTTTTTTGACTTTCCTGATTCAAACCAACATTTTGTCTAATAACTAAATTTAGGCAAGTTTTTTTTTCTTTCTTTTTTTTATCCATTCTGGCTTTTTGATATGTGTTTAAATTATTGAGTAACACTTTATAATAACTGCACGCTATTAATAATTTGTTAAGCATGAGTAAACAGTTAATTCATCATTTATAAAGCATTAATAGACATTAATAAGCAGTTTATAAATACAGCTATAAATGTTTTTTTCTTGATTTATATAATGCATTTAATAATTGTATTTTAATACTTTGTTAATGATCATTTAATAATTTCTAAATTAAGTGGTAACACTTTACAATAAGGTTCATTAGTTAACATTCGTTAATGTATTTACTAACATGCACTAACCATGAGCAATGCATTTGTTACTGCATTTGTTCATCTTTGTTAATGTTAGTTCATGAAAACACAGCTGTTCATCGTTTGTTCATGTTAGTTCACGATGCATTTACTAATGTTAACAAGATTTTAATCAAGTATTAGTAAATGTTGAAAATAACATTAACAAAGATTAACAAATGCTGTATATCTGCTATTCATTATTAGTTCATATTAACTAATGTAGTTAACTAATGTTAACTAACGAACCTTATTGTAAAGTGTTACCAATTAAGTATAGCATTATTTACAAACCAGTTATTTAAGGGTTGTCAGTCATTCATAAGATCACTTAGAAAGTGTAAGTAAATATAGTAAATACAGGTAGTTATAAAGCATTTAGTAGTGGTTAGTTAACTATTTTGTGAGCTCATCTAAAGTGAGGACTATTCATGCCTTGTAAAGCATTTATAAAGGAGATTTAAAGGCACATCAATCTTCTAAACAGTAAAATGTAACAACACAACACTGTGATACAGAACATGGAAATCATTTATAAAGGAGATTTAAAGGCTGTTAAATGCTTTACAAGTATGAATAGTCCTCACTTTAGATGAGCTCACAAACATAGTTAACTGACCACTACTAAATGCTTTATAACTACCTGAATTAACCCTGAATTGCAGTATAAATACATGTTAATAAAGCATTTATTAACACACTAAGTAACCATCACTATATGTCTGAATAATAAGATGTTTGAATACACATTTAAATAGTTTATTAATCATTTACTTACACATTCTAAGTGATCTTATGAACCACTGACAACTCTTAAATAACTGGTTTATAAAAAATGATAAACTTCATTTAGAAATGATAAATTGATTATTTATAAAGAATGAAATTATAATTATTAAACACATTATAGATATGCTTATAAATCAAGAAGAAAGCATTTATTGCTGTATTTATAAACTGCTTATTAATGTCTATTAATGCTATATGAATGATGAATTAACTGTTTACTCACGCTTAACTAATGATTATTAGCGTGTAGTTATTATAAACTGTTACCAATTATGGTATTGCTAGGAAATTATATAAACCGCAAAAAATAACTTATACGATACTGCACTCTAAAAATGCTGGGTTGTTTTAACCCAATTTTGGATAACATATGGACAAACCCAGCCATTGGGTTACATTTTTAAATTACATTTTTAACCCAATGGCTGGGTTTGTCCATATTTTACCCAAAATTGGGTTAAAACATCCCAACATTATTTAGAGTGTGTATTAAGATGAGATGATCTACGTATTTTAAAGGCTTTCACTCACCATTTATTTATTAAAAAAAAAAAAAAGTAATGTCAAGTTCCAGGTCCTATTTTGTAACCTATTTGTGGAAAGTCTGAAACATTTCCAGCTTATTTATTTCATTTCTCAAAGCAACTCATCGAACTGGCGCCTCAAAAGCTACAGATTTGAAAGCCGTTACTCAGGGATGCCGACAGCATAACGGGACATCTGTATCAATCTTTAGTGTTTTGCTGAGGACATCAAACCTATACTTTTAGCTTTTGCTGCCAGTGCACAAGTCTCTCCAGCAGGATAGATCTCTGACTTTAATGAGTCAGTGGGGACATGGCTCAGCTGCCCCTTGCTACAAACCCACCAGAACAGAAAAATCTTTTTTAGGTTGTAAGGCCATTAACACAACCTGATAACAAAGAGCAACCAAGACCGACAGCAGAGGAGGCCCGCTTCTGAGAAGACAGCATATTAGAAGGCGGGCACAAAAGCAATGCATAGGGGAGGCAAATTAAATAGGTCTTACATTACATTAGTGAGCTGCACTCATTTTTTGTAGTGCCTCAATGAGGTGCACAGAAACACTTATGAAGAAACCACAAGTAAAAACAAAACAAAAACATGCATTTATTTGTTCCAAGAAATAATAGTTGTAAATATAACAACTCTGGTGACTTACAGTCAACTGAACTTGGATTACTACTTTAACGTTGGGCATAAGAACAAAACACTATGACAGTCTCAAAATACTGTGCATGCAATAATTGGAGGATTTACTGTGACCTTCAAAACACTACAAACTACTTTTCTTTCAAAAACCAGGTAGTCTCAATACATTAAATAATCTCTTAGGATCCATACAAATAATTCTTAAGAAAAACATTTAGAGAAAATGTGGGCTCTTACCATCCTGCTGCTTGAAACGATGAGAGATGAGGACATTTGTTGTTTTTTCAATGCCCAGATCGAGAGGTTCAATGTTTTTTTTCCCATATTTTTGTATTCGGAAAACTTCATTTTTCAGTCCTGTTCCATAAATGTAATCCTCAAAAAGATCTATTCTGTACGGATGTGATATTCCTGTGCAAGCATGAAGTGAAGCAATGACATTAGACAAACTGAATCTTCTAAAAAACCATTTCAATGGTTAATGATTTCAAGCATTTAAGTAACACAGTCTCATCCCAAGACGTCATATAACTGACGCTTTTGACCATACGTCAACATCCGCCTTTTTAGGGTACCCTTAAATGTCGGTTAGATGACGATCCCGGGGCGTCATACAACTGACGCTTTACCTTTGACGTCAGTTAGGTGACGGGGTAGGGTTACGATTCGATAACGTCATCTAACCGACGTTTAAGGGTACCCTAAAAAGGCGGATGTTGACGTATGGTCAAAAGCGTCAGTTGTATGACGTCTTGGGATGAGACTGCGCTGATTTAAGATACAAAGGAAAAACTATCAGATTCCCTTTCAACTTTTCTTCTCACCTTGCTTGTTATCGATAACCACCAGTGGGTCTGAGCCATCGAAACGGACACTACCAATAACAGAGAGCTCGGCATCGGCCCAGTACACACGCTGGCTGAAGTAATCAACCGCCAACCCTACAGATAAATGACGGGAAGAGTTATTTTCAGAGCTTGGTACAAAATGTTAAGAAACTTGACATATCTGTCCTCAAACATGTACAGTACACATACTACACAAAAGCAAAACCTCACAAGAAAACAATCCAGTAAATGAGAACAGGTTATTATTGACCACAACTGTAACATGTTTACCAAAATAATAACACGCAAGAAGAGTTTCACTCATTTAGGTCATGTGAGACTGTAGAAGGATGAAAGCTGTTTAAGTCAATAAGGTGCTAAATTGAACTTGTCTTATGTATTTAAATAACCTTTAAGAAACCCTTGCTTCAATGTGGACATATTCAGCACAAAAGTTTCAGTCTCTTCCTAAAATAAACTCAGCAAAAGTTTGTCCCATATTTCTCTGAGTTTGCATGGCTTGACTCATTACATTTCCTCTGTTGATTAAAGACTCGGATGTTGCAGTTTTGTTCCTTTTCTAGAGATGATGGATTCCTAAAGCTGCACTGGAGGCGTAATGTTGGCCCCTGTAAAGGAGGCCATGGTTAAATGTAGCGGTACTTAGTGTTTCCCTGAGGAACACGCCTGCAGGTTTACCTAAAGGCAATGCATCTGAAACATTCCCTCAAACTCGGAATTGAGCAAAGTGCTGTGATGTACTGAAAAAAAGGATGAAAGACCAACAAGTTTCTACTCAAACGCATTCAGACCTTGACCACGTCCCTTTAGAAAGTACCAAAACAACAACCTCTCATTTATCACACTCACAGAAAAACAGCTGAGGACTCAAAGCGAGGAGATAGTGTTGAAATACAAGTGCATGCCCATCACACCGAGAAATACAAAAACATACCTGTGGGTCTTCGAAGATTCTTGTCCAAAAGTACTCTACGCATGGAGCCATCCATCGCACTCTCCTCTATGTGTGAGTGGTCACCTATTACTGACCAATACATCATCCTGAAACAGGTAACATATTTACTTAATAAATATTTTAAAAATCCAATATTAGTGAATTATACCAAGTATTCCAACTTTAAATACAGCAAGATTAAGAAGCCAGTGTAATAAATTTGTTTTATTTGATTAGTGACCTAGAAGTAATTCAGAATGCTAAATATATTTAAATCATAACATTTCTATGGAAGCTTGTTTCCACCACAGAATAAAATGTTTTTTTTTTTTGTGATTTTTTTCCTCAGAATCTCACAATTAACTTTATAACACGCAATTGGGAGAGAAAAAGTCGGTAACACTTTATTTCGATAGGCCACTTTAGACATTCTACTAACTATATGTAACTTTTCAACTACATGTCAACTAACTGTCATTATTAGTAGACTGTCAGCTTAATATCTGCAAACACTTTATTTTATTGGTCTCCCAACAGACATTCAACTGACTATAAGTAACTTGGCGACTACAAGTAAACTTATTCTCCAAAGCCTAACACCTAACCATAACCTTACAGTCTACTGACAGTCTACTATAATACTAATAATCTAATGAGAGTTAGTTGTCCTGTAGTTGAAAAGTTACTTATAGTTAGTAGAATGTCTAAATTGACTATCAAAATAAAGTGTAACCAAAAAGTCTGAATTCTCGCAATTGTGAGGTTTTTTTCTCGCAATTGTGGGTTTATATCTTGCAATTTTGACTTTATATCTCCCTTTTTATTTTTTTTTTATGTGGCGGAAACAAACATAAACTGATTTCGAATCTAAAACTTAATTTTCAATGTTCCTATAGACTTTTGACACCCACCGTACAGGTCTTTCTAAAAAAAAATAGCATATTGTGATAAAGTTCATTATTTTCCAAGTAATGGTAAAAATTAAGCTTTCATATTATTTTAGATTCATTGCACACCAACTGAAATATTTCAGGTCTTTTATTGTTTTAATACTGATGATTTGGGCATACAGCTCATGAAAACCCAAAATTCCTATCTCAAAATATTAGCATACCATGAAAAGGTTCTCTAAACGAGCTATTAACCTGATCATCTGAATCAACTAATTAACTCTAAACACCTCAAAATATTCCTGAGGCTTTTAAAAACTCAAAACTGCAATCATGGGTAAGACTGCCGACCTGACTGCTGTCCAAAAGGCCATCATTGACACCCTCAAGCAAGAGGGTAAGACACATAAAGAAATTTCTGAACAAATAGGCTGTTCCCAGAGTGCTGTATCAAGGCACCTCAGTGGGAAGTCTGTGGGATGGAAAAAGTGTTTTTCCTGAGGAAGATTATTGAACTAATGAACAATAATGAACTTTATCACAATATGCTATTTTTTAGCAAAAAGCCAGGTCCTGGACACATTTAGAAAATAAATAAACTGCAGAAATTGGCCTAAATGGTATTGAAACATGCTCCTACCCTTTGACTGGATTGACAGTAATGGCATAAGGCTCTCCTGCAATGTCAGTTATCAGACGGGTGCAGTTGGGTCCCTTGAGCTGCCCCACATTAATCGAGTATCTAAGCTTGGTCCAGTGAGCTGTGTAATAACTGAACCAGTGCATCCTAGAGTGGTCTGTCCAGTAGATATTACCAGTCACCCAGTCAGCTGACACATCTCTGGGTCTGCGGAAGTCTGGGCACTGCAAAAGTCACCCAGATAACAAGGTGATTCCCATGTGGGCCAGGACATCACAGAATATTTAAGATTATACATACGATAATGTTTTTTTTTTTTTTTTAGGAAAAAAGTTATTAATAAATAAACATGATAAACTGCTATAAACTGCTTTTGATATTGGGATAGGGCAAAGTAGGCAAAATAAGGACTCAACATATGATTATGTTTTAATATTCTATATAAACACCAACTAAACTCAGGGAAGATCAAAATATAATATCCTGCTTGTCTGAAACACAAAAATTGTGTTTGTTTGTTGTACTGCATATCGTTATATTAAGGAGATGCAATGTGGAAATACTGTATTAATTAGAAGAAAATTAATAACTTGAAGGAAACATCCAGAATTTTCCAGAGAAAATATGACTTATGCTGCACACAAGACTCGTAATACTTACTATGATGCCAACATTTGTTTTAGTTTGACTCCTGTTTAGGATATCTTTGTAAAAAAGTCCACCGGGATTAAACTGAGTAGCCCAGATAAACTTTTGTTGGTGATACAAAGCATCCATCCCAATGATGCGGGCATTTTCCTCGATGCGAGCATGTACTTTGTGTCCATGGCTCTGGTTAAATGGATACACAAAACTTCGGATTTCAGTGTCATTAGCTATGTAGAGCACTCGATCTTCTGGTCCTGCCCGTTGAGTTATTAATATGCAAAAAAAATGAAAAGTGGCTAAATTCCATTTAGGGTTTAAGACAACAGTTTGACAATTACAGATGCAGATATATCATACTAACACAGCAATATGCATTTTAATCAAACAATAATCAGTAATTCAAGCTCAATACTCTACAGGAAGACAATAATATATACACTCTAAAAAATGCTGGGTTGTTTCACCTCAATTTCGGGTCAAATAAAGTCAAACCCAGCCATTGGGTCAACTTTTTTAATCACATTTTTAACCCAACATTTGTGTTTGTCCGTATTTGACCCAAACTTGGGTTAAAAAAACACGGCACTTTTTAGGGTGTAGTTATATGTATGACAACATATAGTATAAATGTACCACAGAAATGATACTTGTGCTTTGGTTTAAATGGTTTTAAATGTATATCTAAGCCCGGTGTACTAAGCTAATGTATGAAAAGATATAATAAGTGATCTAGATCTAAATAAAATGTCACAGTGAAGCCAAAGGTCAAGTCAATAGAAAATATAGATCCTTACCTTTTGCTATGCAGCTACCATTCAAATCCTTATAATTTTTGTCACATGTACATTTGTATGATCCTTTTGTGTTTGTGCAATAGTGAGAGCAAGTGCCAAAGTTAAGGCACTCATTGATTTCTACAACAAAAAAGAGGGAAGGACAAAAGTCTGTTATTGAGGAAAAGCACTTTCTGGAAAATGTATATGTATATATATATATATTTTTTTTTTTGCTGTTCAAACTGTGTGACGTTCAGCATTAGGAGTTTTTTTTTTTTTTCACATGCTGAGTGCTTGGAAATAAAACGTCAGATGTGGTCTGCTCACTGCATCTCATTGATTCGCAGCAAAAACACTATATGTGAGTGCACAATCCTTTTACTGGAAATGTTCTTTTAAATGCAAAACATTTTTCAGTAGGTTAAGCATGTTCTGGAGCTTAAGCGTAACTTCGGCCTCTGGTTTAGTTTTGCTACACAGAGAGGAAAACACTGATCCTTGACATTTTTTTTTTTATCCTTGAAAAAATCTTGGTTGATAAAAAGAACAGGTAGTTTGAATCTCAAAATAATGTGTGGGAAAACCTCTAAATGATAAAGTGATTGACAGGACAGGATTCAAAGCAAAACTATCAATTCATTAAAATAAATCCTCTATTACCAATAAATGAAAACATTTCATATGTTATGTGATAAAGTACATATGTAGGTCTAACACAAAGTATAAGGAAATATATCACACTTATTAATCATATAGACATATAAAAAATGAGGAATTCATCACTGGGATTTTGCAACTTTATTTACTTGGGCATTTTAAACCCATTAAAGGAGTAGTTCACTTAAAAAACAAAAAAACAAAAAAAAAAATTGCTGATAATTTACTCACCCCAATGTCATCCAAGATATCCATGTCATTCTTTCTTCAGTCGAAAAGAAATTAAGGTTTTTGATGAAAACATTCCAGGATTGTCTCCATATAATGGATTTCAATGGGAACCAAACTGTTCAAGGTCCAAAAGCCAGTCTCAGTGCAAACTGCAAACTGTTCAAAGGGCTTTAAACGATTCCAGAAAAGGAGAGTCACGAAGCGCATCACAGAACAGAGCAAGGCGAGCATTTGAGCTTACAAAACTTAAACTTTTTTTTATTTATAAATGAGCGATCGTTTCGCTTGATAAGACCCTTATTCATCGTCTGAAATCATTTTATAGCCCTTTGAACAGTTTGCACTGAAACTGTCTTTTGGACCTTGAACCGTTTGGTTCCCATTGAATTTCATGGAATGTTTTCATCAAAAACCTTAATTTACTCTAATTAAACTACTATTTTAATTTCTGACTCTGATATAGCTAATGTTAAGCACAGAATTGCTCAAACAAACCGATTGCAATTCTGTTTGGTGCTGCTGGTGTCAGAAATTGTACACTACACATTTACATTGAAAGTCTAAAGTCAGATAAAGCAGTGAATCATTTTTCTGAACGTTAACAGAATCAGGGAAGATAGTCTGACAGTACCTTCACACTTTCTGCTTCTGAGATTTCTCTGAAAGCCAGGTTTGCAGTGGCAAATTGCATTTGTGTTTGTATGATTGCACACTGCATCCTCCCCACATGGATTCATCCTCTTTCCACATATGTCTCCATTTGAAGCTGGAATAAAAGAGAGCGAGAGCTTTGAAGCGACATACTTGCAGCCCACTGTCCCAGTGCATGATGGGATTCTTTTTAGTGTGTGTTTTGATGCTTGGTCATTGGCGACAAATAAAATAAGTAGAAGCAAAAAACACATCTGGAAGATAAGCCTGAATGATTTTCACATGGCAATTCCAGATGCACAGCACGTGTCCATGTAATCCACCATGACTGCCTTAAATATGACAACACTGCTTGTTTTCCAACAGATGTATCTGAGAGATTTGGTAAACACGTACAAGCCTTGCAGTCCTGTTCATCTGATCCTCCATCTCCACAGTCATCAAACAGATCGCACTGTAGCTGTGCGGGTATACATTTACGATTACTACAGGTAAACTCTGCCTTCCCACACGGCTTGGGCCTAGTTGACACAGTCTCTGGTTTGGGCCCCAGAGGAAAAGAAAGAAAGAAAGAAAAAAACAACAACAACATCCATTTCAATCCAAACTTCAGCTGACACATCTTATTCAGCACCACCAAAGAGTCTTCCATCAAATTTACTAAGATCATTTGAATGATTAATGAACACTACTGTCTCTATCCGAAATACCTCAGGACCTGCTAGCAAAACAGTGACACCACTAAATTCTAGACTAGTTTTTTTTTTTTTTTTTTTTGTCAATTAAATAAAATGTCTGGCACAAAAGATTGATTTCTCATTGTGCTGTTGAGGATAAAGGCATCATCAAAGACTTGTGAGTGAGCCTACCACATTCATCTTCATCTGAGTTGTCCCCACAGTTATCCACATTGTTACAGATTTGATCAAGCCGTAGACACACTCTGTCATTTCTGCAGCGATATGGCCTTGCTGGAGGACATGGTAGTTTGGCTATAGAAAAAGAACAAAATCTTACAGTATTTGTAAATATAAAGTGATTTTTTATACTAGTTTTTTTTTATAAATTATTCATTTGTCGGAATTAGATTAATATCAGTGATATACTTTTGCTCATGTACACTGTAAAAATGAATACGCTTTATCTAATCAATAAAATTGTGGCAACAGATTACAAGCAATATTATTTATTAAATTGAACAAATTAGAATTGAGTAATAGTTTAATTTAATTATTAATAATGCTTGTAATATGTTGCCACAATTTTATTGATTAGATAAGCATATTATTTTTTTCAGTGTAGTGTATTTAATTGGTAATGCAGTCAGTGACTCCTACATACAGACAGAGAAGTCAAATGAAAAGTTCAGCAGGTTAAAAGCGCCGCCGTAGGTCATGTTGAACATCCTACCGCACATTTCTGAGTCTTCATCAGAGTTGTCTCCGCAGTCATCCTCACCATCGCACACCCACACATGCAGCTTACACAGGGTGTTGTTGCAGATGAACTCATCGGGGCGACAGAAGAAAGCATCTGAATAAACAACATTGAACTGGTTTTTAAACTGCATGGATAATTTGCAGTAAAAAGGGTTATGACAACCTGAACAAGCACATACACAAACAATTTGAGCATGTCCAAAACAATTTAATTATGAAAACTGTCTTAGAAAAGATAAACAGTGTAACACTTTAGTTTGGGGACCAATTCTCACTATAGTTATCAGCTTGCATATAACTAGCATATTGGCTATTTATTAGTAGTTATAACGCACATGTTATTGCCTTACTATGCATGACCATATTCTACAGTACATCCCTTAATCCTACTCAATACCTAAACCTAACCAACAACTTTTTTTTTTTTTTTTTAGTTTATTGAGGCAAAAGTTGTAGTTAATAGTGAATGTGTGTTCCCCAAACTAAAGTTTGACCATAAATATGGACATCTTCATACCATGACCGCAGGTTTCCTCATCGCTGTGGTCCACACAATCAAACACGTCATCGCAGCGCCATCGTTTGGGGATGCAGTGAGCATGGTTTTTGCACAGAAACTCATCTTCTCTGCACTCCTTGACACAGTCCATCTGGTGTGAGCAGAACAACGAAAGCCTAAAATACTCACTTTCAAGAGAAAGAATGTGCTGTACTTCTGAAAGTGCAGAAAGTCTCTGTTTCCATGGAGTCGAACATGAGTCTAACATACTAGGTGTTCAAAACAATTTATGTTTCCAGTATGGTACATGTGTTTATCTCACAGCTAATTAAAACAATATGCTATGATGTTATATTAATTGCTTGTTTGAAGCACAAATCATAAAATATGAGCTTATACTAGTGTTCTATATTCAGTATGTCTTTGGTTTTGAACCTTTGATTACTTATGTATCTGATTAAACTAATTAATAATGAATAGTTTCACTGTGGAGTGCCACATCAATTACATTGTGGTTACGCTTCCTTTTACAGTACAGTACGTACAGTGTACTTACCTAGAAAGTACTTGCTAATATAAGATGAGTACATGGAACAGAGGTAGGTTCAGGGTTAGTAGTTATTACCCAGTAATTGTAGTTACTAAAATAAGTACATAGTATTTACATGTGTAATTGGACTGTAAAAGGAAGCGTTACCACATTGTTTCATCTGTTCTACACTGATGAAAAATCCAGCTGAAATCAGCTTTAAGGCTGGAATACACTAAACGATTTTTAAATTCTGAACAGATCTTTTTTTTAAAAAAAACTATGGAGCATCATACACTCGCCGACTTAGTAAATAGTTACATAGGAAAAACTGGGCATCATACACTAAATGACTGAGAATCACACATTACCAGACTTTCAAGTCATCATACGAACAGAAACAAACTCGTGCTTAAACATGAGCCTTGCTGCTAGGAGACACGTGACAAATGAAAACAATACTTGTTCTAAAATTGGCTCAAAATTTCAAAAATGTTTAGATGGAATCAAACTTTGAAGCTAGAAAATTGGAGCCTGTGACCATTATACACGATTTTCTGTGAAATCTATCAACTCAAATCTGCATAGCTCTGACATTGACAGCTTGTCCAGACTGTAAATCTGGGCAAAAGTAGTGTAGTATATTACAGCCTTTAGTCATAGTCGTGTTTACCGTTTATTTATAAAGCTGTTCCTAAGCAGTACAACCCAAAGGCTTGCTTGTGCACAGTCATTTTACAGAGGACAGCTTCCTCAACCTGGGAGAGAACTATGCAGGCAATATACAAAGACTACTTTCCACTGTAAAAGGTTCGGTTCTACGTAGTCTTGCTTGAAATGTTGGGTCCGATCGAACAACATTTCCAGAATCCGACTGGGGCTCGAACTGACATTATTATTAAGTGTTTAAAAATGCTTCATAAGCCTTTGTAGCTCTAACTCGGGATTATGGTAAGTTCCGACACACTTGATGTGTTTGGCCAATCACAACGCACTGGGTCAGCTGGCCAATCAGAACAATTTGAGCTTTTCGGAAGGAGTGGCTTTGTATAAATCAGACTGTAAATAGAGGAGGTAAAATATTGTATTTACAAAATACAGCATGTGATTTATTATATATATATATATATATATATATATATATATATATTAACTAGGGCTGTCAAACGATTAATCGTGATTAATCGTTTTCAAAATAAAAGTTTGTATTTACATAATATATGTGGGTGCACTCTGTATAATTATTTTATATATATAAATACACACACATGCTTGTATATATTTAAAAAAATATTTTCATGTATATACTGTATATAGATTTATACATAATTTATATTATATATAAATATAAATATTTTATATATAAATAATATTTTTTTCTTAAATTTACATGCATGTGTGTGTATTTATATATGTACAAAATAATTATACAAAGTGCACCAACATATATTATGTACACACAAACTTTTATTTTGGATGCGATTAATCGCGATTAATCGTTTGACAGCCCTAATATTAACATTAAAGCATGTTTACCTATATTATTACACCCAATAATATAAAATAACACATGATCCCTTGAATACATGCTGCTAGTTTTATTGTGCACAATTCATCAGTTCATGCTATACCAAAAACAAAGAATCATTGTCATAATCCTTCAGAGAAATTTAATAACTCGTCTTGCTTCTGAATGTACTTCCTATTTAGCTGAATCCCTCTTGGTTTTCCAACTGTGATTCACTCAGAGATTAAGAAAGTAGTAAAAATGTTCATGTTGATTTTCAGCTTGAACTGAACCCCCCCCTAGAGAGGTTGTAAAGGGGAGAGTAGTATCTTCCTCAAATGTGTTTCCAAAATATCTACTTGTACATCTCTTTGTTTTTGTTTCACTATTGCACTTGTGCACAGTATCTGAGAGCGGAGCGCTTTATGTAAGGTGAGAGGGTCTTGCTAGAGGACTGACCTCATCAGAACTGTCCAGACAGTTGTCATGTCCATCACACCTCAGGCTGGCAGATACACAACCTCCACTGGCACACACATACTCATTTAGAGAGCAGGAGGGAACCACTGCAAAACAGATTACAGATAAAAAAAAAAAAATTAAAAAAAAAACACTTCAACACAGCTACGTTCAACTGACGTGTACAGGAAGAGTGGGATAAACTGTAAACTGACCCACTTAATCTAAGGTTTTTGTCATGTCGTTGATGCTAAAATCAGTTACATGTTATAAATGTAACTACTATTATAAAATGTTAAAAACAATTCATTTCAAAGTCATTTATTCTGATTTATGTGCAGAAAAAATATGATTTTGGAACTGGGATGGGACACTACAGGAGATTTATAGAAAATATGCACATTAAATATTGAGGCTTGTGAATAAGTTCTTAGGTTAAATTAAAATTTAATCAAGGAATAGACACACCAGAGAGCTGACTAAGTCACCGTATTATGTTTATTATGCACACACCTTTAAAAAACAAAAGTAAGCTACAGCATTTGAGCTTATCAGACAATGTAATCATAAAATATTTAAAGCTGAAATGTTAAATGTTCTTAATGTTTGCACACTACCATCCATCTCAGGTTAATGTGCAGAGATAACTATAAGCAAAACACGTTGCAAAAGTACATCTATGGCTTTGTACAGCTATGACAATATTGCTCTGTCAGTTTGAGCATCTCAAGCATGGGTTCAACCAATGGTGTGAGTTTAGGGAGGGCCTATGTGCTTGACAAGGGCGGAAAAAAAAAATTGGGAAATACTTGTTTTTTAGTGCAGAAATGATAAACCTCAGCTTTAAAGACCACACGATGTGATAAAGTTACCTGTTCCTAAGCAATTTCGCTCGTCTTCCCCTGTCTTACAGTCTTCCTGGCCATCACACAACCATTTTCGTGAGATGCAGAGATTGTTGTGGCATTGAAACTGATCCTCTGCACAATGAGTCTCGCAATCCTTCTGAAAAAGCACAAAGCAAGGACAAATTCAGTCCGGTGTCATTTCATACTTTAGTGTATCTTTTTATTTATCTAATATTTTTGGACTGTTTATTTATAATAATTAGGGGGATTTAAAGTTTTGTAAGTCAAATGTAAAAAAAAAAAATCCAATATCTTTCTCACTTGCTTATAAAGCCATAGGATTATAAGGACTGAAATGATACAGTATGTGAAAACCGAGATTAAACAGCTTTGAAATACATGGCTAGAAGGCAATGTTTGGGAATATATTGTAAGACAACTGTGTTGACCTTGAATGACATCTAGCATTCACTGACCTCATCCGAATTATCAGCGCAGTCATAGTCACCATCGCAACGGAAGCGTGCTGAGATACAGTCCCCACTGGCGCAGGCAAAATCCTTATGATTACAGGTCACCGGCTCTGGAGAGATGAAAGCACAATAAGACAGCTAAAGATGCACAGCTACCCTGACCATGCCCTCACCGAATAAACTGAAGTAAACCTTAGCATAGGACAGCATGTGGCAGCAAGAGCAAATCAAAACTGCCAAAGTGGCCTTGCACTTGGACATGAATTGGCATTGTACCATCTGTTTTCAAGGTTCTTGCAAGTTTGCCAAGAACTTAAAAGGAGCTATTTGCAGACTAATCAGCAATTAGAATGTATAAAAGGGTTGTTCTCACAGTTCACAGGCTGTAATGGCTAAAAAAACATATTGGGTGGTAGAAACATCTGTTAATATAAACTGTTTGAAATAGGTTGTTGATTTAACAGCAAAGTACAAAAAAAGCCATTAAAAAGAAGGAGTCTTGGACATTATACATGCTCATTATTTATTCAAACCCATGTTGTTTTAATGACACATGCATGTGTGTATTTCTTAATAGTTATTTTTAAAGTAAAAATGTTGCTTGAAGCATTTATTTATAATGCATTGTAAAGCTATTCATAATGTACAATTGAATGCATTTTTTAAATATATATTTACATAATTCAAAGTTTAAATACATTATATTTTTGCAGATTCCATGTTACAAGCCTTGGTTACTATATAAACCTCCAAGGCCCTATATGCTGATTTCCTAAAAGAGTTTGCAGACTTTCTCTCAGATCTATTGGTCAATGTCAATAAAGAAATAATTGTTAGAGATTTTAACACACACGTAGATAACACAAATGATCCATTAGGGGCTGCGTTTACAGATTTATTAACCTCATTTGGGGTCAAGTAAAACGTCAGTGGTCCCACTCATTGTCTAAATCATACACTAGATTTAATTATATCATATGGAACCAATCCAACTAATTATACCGCAAAGTGATAATGTTAACACCGTGGCTAGACTAACAAATAAACAGACATCACCAGAGCAAAATATTCCATTACATTGTAGTAGTAATGATTTTATGAATTTCTTCACTAAGAAAATAGAAAGCATCAGACACACTACTGTAAATGTACAATCTTTTATGGTGTCTTATGATTCAGCCTCAATTATCGCCATAAACAACTACACCGCTTTACAACTAGGACAGGAAGAGCTAACAACATGTTTATTAGATCCAATACCCACTAAACTACTGAAAGAAGTGTTACCTGTAGTGGAAGAGCCTCTTCTCAATATTATTAACTCATCTTAATTTTTAGGTCATGTTCCAAGACTACTCAAGCTGTCAGTAATAAAACCTCTCATTAAGAAAACCACAATTAGATCCAAATAACCTATCAAATTACAGACCTATTTTTAAATTTTCCATTTCAGTCTAAAATACTAGAAAAAGTTGTGTCCACTCAATTGTGGTCTTTCTTGAAAGAAAATGATATCTATGAAAAAAATTCAGGCAGGATTA